>NC_064627.1:664553546-664891278 GCF_023864275.1 Schistocerca cancellata
CCACGCCTACTACAGTGGTACAAGTTTATATGCCAACTAGCTCTGCAGATGACGAAGAAATTGAAGAAATGTATGATGAAATAAAAGAAATTATTCAGATAGTGAAGGGAGACGAAAATTTAATAGTCATGGGTGACTGGAATTCGAGTGTAGGAAAAGGGAGAGAAGGAAATGTAGTAGGTGAATATGGATTGGGGCTAAGAAACGAGAGAGGAAGCCGCCTGGTAGAATTTTGCACAGAGCACAACTTAATCATAGCTAACACTTGGTTTAAGAATCATGATAGAAGGTTGTATACATGGAAGAACCCTGGAGGTACTAAAAGGTATCAGATAGATTATATAATGGTAAGACAGAGATTTAGGAACCCGGTTTTAAATTGTAAGACATTTCCAGGGGCAGATGTGGACTCTGACCACAATCTATTGGTTATGACCTGTAGATTAAAACTGAAGAAACTGCAAAAAGGTGGGAATTTAAGGAGATGGGACCTGGATAAACTGACTAAATCACAGGTTGTACAGAGTTTCAGGGAGAGCATAAGGGAACAATTGACAGGAATGGGGGAAAGAAATACAGTAGAAGAAGAATGGGTAGCTTTGAGGGATGAAGTAGTGAAGGCAGCAGAGGATCAAGTAGGTAAAAAGACGAGGGCTAGTAGAAATCCTTGGGTAACAGAAGAAATATTGAATTTAATTGATGAAAGGAGAAAATATAAAAATGCAGTAAAAGAAGCAGGCAAAAAGGAATACAAACGTCTCAAAAATGAGATCGACAGGAAGTGCAAAATGGCTAAGCAGGGATGGCTAGAGGACAAATGTAAGGATGTAGAGGCTTATCTCACTAGGGGTAAGATAGATACTGCCTACAGGAAAATTAAAGAGACCTTTGGAGATAAGAGAACCACTTGTATGAACATCAAGAACTCAGATGGAAACCCAGTTCTAAGCAAAGAAGGGAAAGCAGGAAGGTGGAAGGAGTATATAGAGGGTCTATACAAGGGCGATGTACTTGAGGACAATATTATGGAAATGGAAGAGGATGTAGATGAAGATGAAATGGGAGAAGAGTTTGACAGAGCACTGAAAGACCTGAGTCGAAACAAGGCCCCCGGATTAGACAACATTCCAGTAGAACTACTGACGGCCTTGGGAGAGCCAGTCCTGACAAAACTCTACCATCTGGTGAGCAAGATGTATGAAACAGGCGAAATACCCTCAGACTTCAAGAAGAATGTAATAATTCCAATCCCAAAGAAAGCAGGTGTTGACATGTGAAAATTACCGAACAATTAGTTTAATAAGCCACAGCTGCAAAATACTAACGCGAATTCTTTACAGACGAATGGAAAAACTAGTAGAAGCCGACCTCGGGGAAGATCAGTTTGGATTCCGTAGAAATACCGGAACACGTGAGGCAATACTGACCTTACGACTTATCTTAGAAGAAAGATTAAGGAAAGGCAAACCTACGTTTCTAGCATTTGTAGACTTAGAGAAAGCTTTTGACAATGTTGACTGGAATACTCTCTTTCAAATTCTAAAGGTGGCAGGGGTAAAATACAGGGAGCGAAAGGCTATTTACAATTTGTACAGAAACCAGATGGCAGTTATAAGAGTCGAGGGGCATGAGAGGGAAGCAGCGGTTGGGAAGGGAGTGAGACAGGGTTGTAGCCTCTCCCCAATGTTATTCAATCTGTATATTGAGGAAGCAGTAAAGGAAACAAAAGAAAAATTTGGAGTAGGTATTAAAATCCATGGAGAAGAAATAAAAACTTTGAGGTTCGCCGATGACATTGTAATTCTGTCAGAGACAGCAAAGGACTTGGAAGAGCAGTTGAACGGAATGGATGGTGTCTTGAAGGGAGGATATAAGATGAACATCAACAAAAGCAAAACGAGGATAATGGAATGTAGTCGAATTAAGTTGGGTGATGTTGAGGGTATTAGATTAGGAAATGAGACACTTAAAGTAGTAAAGGAGTTTTGCTATTTGGGGAGCAAAATAACTGATGATGGTCGAAGTAGAGAGGATATAAAATGTAGACTGGCAATGGCAAGGAAAGCGTTTCTCAAGAAGAGAAATTTGTTAACATTGAGTATAGATTTAAGTGTCAGGAAGTCATTTCTGAAAGTATTTGTATGGAGTGTAGCCATGTATGGAAGTGAAACATGGGCGGTAAATAGTTTGGACAAGAAGAGAATAGAAGCTTTTGAAATGTGGTGCTACAGAAGAATGCTGAAGATTAGATGGGTAGATCACATAACTAATGAGGAAGTATTGAATAGGATGGGGGAGAAGAGAAGTTTGTGGCACAACTTGACCAGAAGAAGGGATCGGTTGGTAGGACATGTTCTGAGGCATCAAGGGATCACCAATTTAGTATTGGAAGGCAGCGTGGAGGGTAAAAATCGCAGGGGGAGACCAAGAGATGAATACACTAAGCAGATTCAGAAGGATGTAGGTTGCAGTAGGTACTGGGAGATGAAGAAGCTTGCACAGGATAGAGTAGGATGGAGAGCTGCATCAAACCAGTCTCAGGACTGAAGACAACAACAACAACATGGCTTGACAACTCTGGCCGGCATAGCTTCTATTTTTCGGCCATTGGAGTTATCCTCTATGATTACCAATTTATATAGGCATGTCTGCCCCATTAATACATACATACATAAGATCTCATTCCTAATAAAGTGCTTGCTGTAAGCGCTTAGTCCTATTATTGTCAGTCAGTATCTGCCCAGTGTTTGGCTTGCAAAGCGTGCGCGCGCAGCTCGACGTCAGTTACCGACCCTGCCAGCTTTCACATGTTTAACACAAATTCAGAGTGCCCGTGTCGTGCGTCCACCTAGTCTTCACTGGACAAACTCGTGAAGCTCGTGTATAGCGGCGTGATCAGTTGTGAAATCCTCAACGCGGTTACAACTGCTTTCCATATCAGCGGCCTGAGGATAGTATTTCACGCCATCGCTCGCACTTATTCAATGGGGACACCTGTCGTACATCCGACATTCGCCAACAAGGTAAGTTTCTTGCCGCATCTAAGACGCTGTCGAGCACGGAATATTCCTGTTTTTACGACGTTGTCGAGCACAGAAAATTCATGTTACACGAAGTATTTTTATTTTTTAGTTCATCACGCGCATACCCACATATCTCACACGCGCACAACACTTTGCAGGCAGGTTTCATATGTTTTTGCGCCTTGTTTTTGAGCGTCTTTTATGACGTTGCATTACACAAAATTTCTGTAGTGTTCTCTCTACATACTATATACATGACAAAAAAATTACAAGAATAAACTTATCCTATTCATTTGCTTACATGCCATTATCGTTGCTTATATACATTTCAGTCTGATTGTCATTTTGTTGAATTATGATTTCGTTGCATTGTTCAGTTCTAATTATATGACTTCAATTTTTACTCTCGATTGGTTTTACATTCTTTACATAACATTCATACAATAATAGATTCTTTATTTCTTTTATGGTATAAATTGACATACTTTTCATTTAAGTTTACTGTGGCTTCTTGTCAGGGCATATTTATCAAGTTCAAAGAATTAAAAAAGTACACAATAGTTGCTACAACAGATTCTACGTGCTGCTTAAATAACTACGCGTGGCCACACCTCTCTAGCATTCTCCAGGAAGGATCTACACACTACAGGGTTGAGCAAGTTCACAGAAAGGCATTTATGTGCTCAGTTACGTCTCGTTGCTGATATCAACTGTGCCTCCAAGAACAAAATAGTTTGTTGTTTATAAACACAACGCAAATCTGACGATACCAATCGTATCGAATACTTATTCAGTGTTTAATGTGCACCTCGACATTAACTGATTATGTTCATCATATAAAGGATAACCATTTCATAAGCTGAGGTATACAGAGATGTATCGCCAGTATTATATGTCATGTACAATGAGCGTAAAATAGTGTTTATATAAGTAGCAAATGTGCAAAAAAAGTTCAATGTGAATCAGGTGTTTGACGCTTTCATGAGTAGTCGACGCTCACAGTTGGTTTCGACTCTTTGATTATTTTTCCACCTTAGTTCAGCATCATGATATGCGACGTACTGCAAATGTATTTTTCTACACATACTTTTACACTATCACATTCATACATATCATAAACTTACAATTATATTTACTTGTGGTGCGGACCTTTCTTACGTTAGTATGGTACCTAACATTCAACAAACATTTATCTTTCTTCACTTTAGGACATGTCGATGCATTATTTCCTGGAAGAAACAACTTAATACCAACTTAAAACTAAATCTTCATAGATAAGTGTACAGTAGCTCGATGGTAACTAATACTTCTTTCATATATTCGACCATGGATTTCATTTACTTCACTGTGCAGTCGTGCTATTACAAACTCATTTAATGTGATGTGTGCGCCTCTGCTTACCTTGTAAATCTAAAAAATAAAGTGTGTTATCAGCATGGTGCTACCTCTTATTCAGTTCGCCACTGATATTGTACTTGCTTGTTTACCTGCAGCAAGGGTTTTCTGGCCCCTTCATTATAATTAGTGCATGTACTTTCAATACTTAAATTTGTAAATATATAGATATAATGTACATAGTAGCATAACTTCAGTAAGTATCTCGTAGTTCAGGATTCCTTCCCGTGTATCTAGTCCCTTAGCTTATCTCTGTTTGTCTGTATTGTGTAGAGAGTCGTAGTTGTGGTGCAGACTCCCCCTTAATTTTCTATGTCCTAGCTTATGCAGTAAGTTGTAGGAATGCTAGCTCATAGGGTTTATTTGTTTTGGGTGCTCCAAGACTTTCAGCTGTGTCTGTCTGGTGCATGTGCGCTTGCGGTTTGTTGATTAGCTTTGCGTCGCACTGTTACTACCAACGTCGTAGTGAGTTGTTTATTGCAATGCGCGCTACCAAGTGTTTCACAAGTTGGTTTATTCATTTACAACAGGTCTGCGCGCAAGGCGAAGGGTTATGTTTAAAGTATCGTCGTCTCTAGACACATAAAAGTAAAATTCTTCCTTGTTACTTCCACTTACCTTATCATTTATACATTTGACATATAAGAAAAGACCTAAACAAAAATTTTCCTTATCGACTTACAACATAAACTCTGGAATGTGATTTTCCAGCATCCTAAATTTAATATTACTATACATATGTACAACTTAGAGGTGTACAAATGGCTGCATACCCTCTTATTTGATATGTTAATAACACTTCCACTTCGTGCACGAAATCCTTAATAACACTTGGTCTTGTTTCAAATACATGTATATAAGCAAGTATCAGTTCCCTAAGTTCCGCTTGCTGTTCTTTAGACAAGCACTTTGATTCACTTACCGTAGTGCTTATTATATCGACGTTTATTTCTTCTGCTGATGATTGTTCGCTACTGTATGGGTTGACAAACGTAACTAAGTGATTTACCGATTGAACTTCAAGGTCGCGAGTAACTTCAGGTTTATTCTATTGGTACTTCCCCTGATCAGGTCTATTACAAATAATTGGTTATTTACAGTGAAATGACATTGACCTTTTCCTAAATCAATTTGTACTTGGTATGTTCTAAATGTACCCATATCGATTAAACAATCCATACCGATTAAACAGTCTTTACTATGAAAAAATTGCATCCTACAGAAAACTGACCTAATTGTGTGGGAATTAAGGCTTTTATCTCGAATACTTTCAATTTCTAACCAGTGACAGTTTGTACCTTGCAATTTTGCACTGGTAGTGTGGATATACATCCACATTTCTTCAATTCTTGAAAGAATCCCTTTGATATCAAATTAATCGTAACACCTGTGTCAAGCACAATGGGTACATCAAGGTCAAATACTTTGGCTTTAATAGTAGCTTGTACCTTGTCGTCTGCCAAATTTTTCTGTGTACCCTCATTACCTTGATATAGATCATCTCTCTCATCATTACCATGATCTTATCTGATAAATCACATCTCGATCAAGCTCATGCCCCACTCCCTTCCAAGGTCACAGAAGGGGGGCCTACCATGACCAGTCCAAGTTTTCCGGCGTCGCAGTGGCATCGACCTCTAGGTTATGCATAACTTCCACAATGAAACTTCCTGGCAGGTTAAAATTGTGTGCCGGACTGAGACTGGAACTCGGGACCTTTGCCTTTAGTGGGCAAGTGCTCTACCACATTGTTACATATTATTGTTACATTTCAGACGAATCGTAAATATAATCGGTTTACTTGACTCTTCATTGTTCTACCATGGTAATCTACAGAATATATACTTGAAAAATGGAAGAAACGAAACTTTCTCACAGGAAATGTGGAATACTAAACTACCAAATAATTTTCTTGAAGCACTACTCAGATCAGACACTGACTTAACTTCATATAATTTCATAATGATCATCATATCTATGTGATTAACATGACTCATAGGAAGAATACTACAACTTCACAGAAAACGACTATGAAACTTTGTCCAACTTTTAATGAAAAAATTCCTACAGATACTTTGGCGAATGTAACGAGGTATGGTATGCAAAATTTAAATTACAATGCACAGTATAAAATATGTACTGAAACTTTTTAGCTATAAATTAATAAAAAATTAGAAAAAGTTAAAGAAATCTTAATATCATGTTTGCATTTTGTATTGAAGTATTTTCAGAAGGATAGAGAAAATAAAAATTGAAAAATTTAGCATGTAAATTAGAAAATCTTACCCAATTCTCGTTTTTCTGAATAACTCTTTTCATGTAGATTATGTTAGCATTTTTAATTTTCTAAATGGGTTAATATTTGCGTGAGATCAATGAGAGTTTACAACTCGTAATTTTATCTGGTAGAATGTGAACTCTAGGTAAAGATAATGATGACCCAGCGTAATACTTCCATCAGTGCAAGCAAGGTCACGAGCTGAGTGAAGTTATGTAAACATTTATTCATTCAGTTCCTGGTATGCATTCTCTCGCACCGAACTAAGCCATTTGTAATGTCATTTGAAGATGGCGCTGATGAATGATCCTTGAAAATAATAGGTTAACGTGTTTCATTTTAAACGCAAATTAATTATTTTTCAAAGTTGTTTTCAGTATTCATACTAATTTTTACATGTTATTTACATTTCATCACTTTAAATAAAACACGAAAATGCAAAAAAATAATTTATTTACATAAACTGACGAAAGTAGTGCTTCTAGAATATACTTTGTCACTAGAGTACCAACTATATATACGATCTTAGAGGTGCTTTAGTCTGTCAAATTTCTAATCTGAGTACAAAAACTTAAGGATTTTGGCCATTGTCTCATGATGTCATCAAAATATCAGTGGTTGGAGGAGAGCAAGCCATCTGACAAAACAATCAACACCCTTGCCTATGTACTTAATGATACCCCAAATAAATGAAGTGGTTCTGTTAATTCCGAACTTAGTCTCCGTGTAGTGCTGTGTACATACGGTTGGAGGAATCAAAAAATGGACAATGTGGTGGTTGTTTTGCAGTTTTTTTAGAATGAATTTTATTTTTTTCCTTTTATACTTTATAATCTTGAAATGGACAATACCAAACAGCTAAAGCAGTGTGGTCACTCTCTAAAGAAAAAGAATAATAATAAATTTTATTAAGATAAATATAGAAAAGATGGATTTTGTTGGATTTGTAAGGAATTTCTATCGAGATATCAGAAAATTAAAGTCACATGTGAATGTGCTAAAACTGTAAAGAAATCATATCTCAAAAAACATTTATAAACAACAGATGTCAAAAATCTTATGCTTTCTCAAGAAGAAAGAAAAATTTTGGGTAAGGAATACATTTCTTACATTCATTTTATTTATTTTCTTCTATCTATCTATCTATATCCGAATCCCGCTCCAGCTACTGCCGGGTCTGGGTGCTGACGAGTCCTCTCCATTTGGCTCGGTCCTCCCACCACTTTTCTTCCTCCACTTGCTGCCAGGTCACACCTCTCCTTTCAACAGATATTCTCACTCCCATTTTCCACCGTGTTCTTGGGCGCCCTCTAGGTCATTTCCCATCCATCTTTAGTTCTTCCATAATTTTGGGGAGTCTCTGCCCATGCATCCTCTTAACATGCCCATACCATCTTAATCTCTTTCTTTCAATTTCTTCTCTCATACTTTCTTGTTTGAGGTCCTTTCTAATCTCTACATTCCTTACTCTGTCCATTCTTGTTTTTCCCTTAACTGCTCTGAGAAATTTCATTTCCCCTGCTTGCAGTCTGCTCCAGTCCCTTTCTTTCATTGTCCATGTTTCTCCACCATAGGTGACAATAGGGAAGTAATAATTCTTATACATCAGGAGTTTTGCTCTTTCTGAAATTTCATTATTCCAAATCAGGTGTTTTATTGTTTGGTAGAAATTGCCTCCCTTCTGTAACCTCCTATTAATTTCATTAGTTATTCTTCCATCCCTAGATATTTCACTCCTTAAATAAGTGAAACTTTCTACCACTTTGAGGGGTTCTCCATTCAAGGTAATATTTCCATTGATTCCTTTCTCTCTTCCAAATACCATTACTTCACTCTACTATTTTCTTGCGTTCACTTTTTAACAAACAATATTAAATTTTCATTTTTTACATACACCTCTGCTATGAACAAATTATTTATTTTGAAAATTGCTGAACTTGATATGAAAAACTATTCATTTTTATTAATTTTTCTAAATAATTTAATATGAGATAAACTTTTTTAAATTAAATTATGTGAGTTACAACTGAAAAGTAGATGATAGTAGCTTCATTTAGCAGGTTCTATGTATATGTGATTAAAGCATTATCACTTGAAATTTATTTTATATGCGACATGTAAGTGAGTGCTGTTTCTTTCTTGTACTGTTAGTCAGTTTCCAGCCTTTAAACTATACTTCTAAACTCTTACGTGGACAAAAAGTTACCATGTCTGCTGTCAAATGGAACATTGCCTTTTACTTCATTACTACATAATGTTCATCATAATATTCAACTGTCTATATTTTGAATGTTAAGTAGCATATTTGTATTTACGGCTACTAGATGGCACTCTTGGTGTAATTTTCACCTGCCCCCAGTTGCTAAGTTGGGTGCCTCAGTCTGTTGCTACCTCTGGCTTGTCATGTGTGAGCAGCCCACACTGGCTTGCCTTCCACGTATTCCTTTTTTAAAAATTTGTGAGTAAAGCTTTGTCGCTTGATATTTACTTTATGTGTGACATGTAAGTACTGTTTCTTTCTTATACTGTTAGTCAGTACTTACACTTTTATAAAAACAAATTTCCCACAATTTTTGTACTTATAGGCATGTTTCAATGTTTTACTTTTGATGAAGGCACTCATAGCAGTGGCGAAACCAGGTGAAAAGACTTAATTTTTGAGACTGAGGGCTGTTATTACTTTAATTTTACTTTGGAAAAAGTCGCTGACCACATAGCCATATTTTAAAAAAATTTAAAAACTGAATGGTTGTCATTGTTTTATCAGTTAGGCCCACCACTTTTAACTGTGGAGACTTTGGTGATTATAACTCTTAATGAGGCTGTGACATAAATGATACTATAGAGAAGCCATTTTCGATGCAATGGATGAATTTAATTGATTTATATATTTTGGTCCAAAAAATCGATTTTTCAGTAATATTATTTTCTTTATCTACACAGTTTAATCTATGTTGTTTGTGAATTTTATCGTGATAGCAGCTTTAGAAATACATTTAAATTATTAAACTGACTAACTTTGCACTGACAGCCACTCCCACCTTTTCCAACATTTGGGAATTTCCTTGCTTCAGTGGAATTTTTGTGAGTGTGAAGGCTATTGTCTTTCGAGTCTTTGACCGAGGTCTACATTTCTGGCTTATATCTATATCTTTGCCTGAAAACTTTCTTGCATGTGGTTTATTTCATTACTAACAATACTAACACATATTAGTATGTGGAAATTTGAATTCGTAAACCTTTACATGGAAGTAGAGATTTATACATAATGAGTGGTCAAAAAGCTGTGTTTAGGAAACAAAGGTTTAATGGAAACTGTTTACCAACAAGAAAGAGGAAACAGCTCGAATTGAAGAACATAAACTCTCAGGTTCAGCATCGAAACTTGGGAAAGGGCAGTTGTACAGGTGATGATGTTGATGTAGATCCCACTGGAATCAGACTTATTGATTTAGAGCTTCTCTGCCAGGCTATAAAGTTTTCATGCTCATGCTGTAAAACTACGGAATGCATGATTGTTGTTGAAGAAAGAAGAGTGGGAATAGCTTGTGATTTTAAATTAACTTGTAATTCGTGTGGCAATGAATTTTCATTTTCCTCCTCCAAAAAAACTGGCATTGGTACCTATGAAAGCAATTTTAGCTGAGATGTCTTGGACAGGGCAGCGAAGGAGATAATATATTGTGTGGTTTTCTGATCATGCCTCCAAGTCGTACAAGGATTGAAAAAATAAATAAAGGTATATCGGATGCTGTATGTGACTGGTGGAAATAAGCAAAAAAGAAATAGGTCCTGGGGAGGATATTCATGACAGTGAATCTCCTACAAATGTTACTGACCTATGTGTGTCTGTAGATGGGGCCTGAATGAAAAGGGGTCACACATCTCTGTATGGCGTTGCATCTGTTATTGGTATTGACTCAGGTAAAGTTTTAGATGTAGAAATTATGTCTAAATACTGCCACCAGTGTGCAACAAAGAAAATGATCAACAATGAAGACAGTGAGAAACTGTGGCAAAAAAAGCATGTAGTAGCAAGCCCTAAAAATTATAATGGCTAAAGGGGGGCATGGAGGCTGCTGCAGCTGTGAAGATGTTCTCCAGATCTGAGGTCCAGTATGGTGTTAGATATATTAAATATCTTGGCAATGTGGACTCCTCTTCGTTCAAAGCTGTAACAGGTAAAAATCCGTACAATACAACAATAAAAAAAATTGGAATGTGTTGGCCACATCCATAAGACGCTTCATGGTAGGCTTCGTTACTTGCTGAAAGAGAAGAAAGGTGAAGTACTTGAGGATGGAAAACCATTAGACGGAAACGGCATCCTTACTCAGGAAAAACATATACAATTTAGAGGCAATGAGGCGTGCTGTGTGGGCAATTTTTTTCCACAACTATCCACTGACAAACACTACTGCACAATCTGTGTCCGAAAGACGATTGGCATAAGTTTGACAACAGAAATGAGACATACTCACATAAACACTCTTTATCAGAACCTGTTATTAATGCAATTAAGCCCACATTCAGGTTTGTTCCAAACCCTGATTTATGAAGGAAGTGTCTTCATGGAAAGACACAAAATGCAAATGAAATGCAACAATAATTTATTTTGGATTACATGCCAAAAATGGACATTCTGAGACTTGAAGTACTCAAAATAGGTGTCATTGATTCGCTTTTATGTTACAATAACGTAAATAATGGGAAAATTGAAGTGCTGAAGAGAGTTGGTATAGATCCTGGTGTGTTTATGAAGAAAGAATTTTACACGATCGATGAGCTAACAGGTCAGTGTCTTACCTGCAAATACAAACCAGGCAGATTCGAAGAGGTGAGAAGAGAAACCTGGAGGATTTGGAGTATCACTATGGGGGTACTTCAAAATTGAGGTAAGCTGATTACATGTAGAAGTATGAGAACAAAATCTTTGAACCTCATTTTGTGTTTTACATTTTTTACATTATTAGAAGTCTTTTCTCAAAAAGTGTATGGGCTAATGGTATGAAATTTTCAGGAACTGATCCCAGCATGTTGCTGTCTCCCTGGAACTACAAAATACAAGTTCCTGCAATTACAGTCTGATCGTTAGATGACCGTAAGCAGAAAAGAAAGTAAATTTTGGATGTGCAAAATTAAGAACTCTGTTACTGAAAGAATTTGTACCATAAATTAATAACTGTACTTCAGAAGAACTTCTCAGGACACTACAATAAAATTTTCAGATTAATTGATGGTTAGAATTTGAGTTATGGCTTTTTATAAAAAAAAGATAATAAATTAATTAAAAATTCAAATTTCTGGAAAAATTTTAATCCTGCATCTTTCATTATATTTTTCCATTAAAACACAGCTCTTTTGCTGTACACATGAAAAATTTTAGATTTGTACATTAATAAATATGGCTGTAATGATTTTTTAAATAAATGTTCACATTCCCCTTAAGCGATGGGTCTTTGCCATTGCTTCCTACGTCACACAAGAGAAAAACCATCTGATAATTCATCTATGTGCACAGTGTAGTTAGTATGTACATCTGACCGACAAGTTCACACATATCCAGTGGGCTGAAATCACCTTATAGGTGAAATATCACTGTGTACACACCCTCTTGAAGTTACCTGTGAAACAAAACAAGGCTACTTACCAAATACTCTTAGAGATAGAATGTGGCACATTTGACCTGTCAGCCTGATGCTGTAGTAATTACAGTAAATTTGTGAAACCACAATGGCTTCCAGCCCTCACAAGTAAGTTACAAGAAATCCAAAATTTCAAATCATGTCATGGTGAAAGATTGTGTTCACATGCAGTGGCTCAATTCAAAGTAGAATTTACATTGTACAAATGTAACAACACATGCGAAAATCTTTGTAACTATAAGTAAAATGATTTCTTGTAGTATAAATGAAATCCTCCTGGAAAAAACACTATCCCTGCAGTGTAAGAAATACACATTGCTCAGAAGTCTGCTCAATGATAAGAGCAGTGAACAATAAACCTCTACCGCCAAAATCTATAAACAATTAGAATTAAGACATCACTGACAATATTTCACATCATAAATGTTCCATAGCTTGTGGCCACAGTCATAGGATATTGTTTAAATGAAAGTTCAGCCATTTGACTTTAGGCTATATACCATTTATTCTGTTGTACAGTCATGATTTTGGCCTCGGCAATTTTCTAGTACTACACTGAATATATATAATTTTTGACGCACTGCACTTTTCATGTGTTCTGTATATATATATATATATATATATATATATATATATATATATACACATACACATACACAGAACACATGAAAAGTACAGTGTGTCAAAAATTAGGCAACATTATGCTAATATAGTGTAAGATCAAGAAGTTCTTTAAATTTAAAAAAAAAATTATTGAAATTATGTTAGTACCATGTCAGGTATGATCAGACTTTTGTAAAGGAGGTCAGCTTCAAAATGTATTACACTTGTTTATAATATGCAAGTGTCACAGTATATACACCCTAAGACAAAAAAAGAAACACCATGATGGAATTGTCTGAATGGGGTCCGAAATTGGTAAATGTGATGTGCGTTAACAAATGAACAAATGATTAAAATTTCAGAAAAATTGGATAATTTTTTTAGGAGGAAGATCGTCACAGATTGAGTAAGTCAGTAACGCGTTGGTCCACATCTGGTCCTTGTGCAAACAATTATTCGGCTTGGTATTGACTGATAAGAATTGCTGGCTGTACTCCTGAGTGATATTGTACAAAATTCCATCCATTTGGCACGTTAGATCGTCAAACTCTTGAGGTGGCTGGAGGGCTCTGCCCATAATGCTCCAAACGTTCTCAATTGTGGAGAGATCTGGCAATCTTGCTGGCCAAGGTAGAGTTTGGTAAGCATGAAGACAAGTGGTAGAAATTCTAGTCTGAAGCGGACGAGCATTATCTTGACTTCTGAAATTTTCCCGGCGTATTTCTTCTTCTAATAATTTCCGGGTATGCAGCCGGATCCCGTCGACATTCTGCCACGATATTTCGGCCCAGAGACGTCCGGCCATCATCAGGTGAGTACACAACTACTGAAGAGCCCAGGTGCAGTCGCGGTATTTATGCCGAATCTCGCGCATGTGAAATGTACTGGCATCCTACAGCGCATGCGTCAGGTGTTGACATGCGCAGCATAGCCGAGTTGTACGTGCTGCCCTCGGTGGTGGAAATAAAGGTTCATCTAGTCATTGAGTATCGAATGACACTGTCGATTCCGCTGTGATTGTATAATTTTAATAACAGGATTCCAATTTTTATCCAGCTGAAAGCCGTTGTCACGATTTATAAGATTATTGGCAAGACGTATTTCCACTGATTCCTTGATTACGGAATCCCAAAAACCGGAAACCGGACTTTATGGAGGACTTTGAGGAGAAAGCACTTGAGTCTGCTGTTTTAAAGCCTACGGTCTTCTGGCGGTACGTAGATGATACTTTTGCTGTATGGCCTCATGGCAGACAGGAACTGGAGAAATTCCTTCATCACTTAAACTCATTACATGAGAACATCAAATTTACGATGGAGATTGAAAAAGAGGGCACTTTACCATTTCTAGACGTGCTAGTACGCCGTAAAAATGATGGGTCATTAGGACATTCTGTGTACAGGAAAGCGACTCACACAGATCTGTATCTCCAGGCGTCAAGCTGCCATCACCCAGCACAAACAGCCGGTGTTCTCAGTACCTTAATACATCGAGCGCATATAATATCGGATGATGAAAACCTCCACGCAGAATTAGAACACTTGGAGAAGGTTTTCAAAGAGAATGGCTACACTTCTCGCCAAATAAGGAAGGCCATGCGCAACTATCATAACAAGAAGCAACGCACTGAGGACGCAGATGATGACTTTAAATCAACTGCGTTCCTTCCATACGCCGGGAATGTGTCGTCGAAAATAGGCCGATTACTGAAGAAAAATAAAATCAAGGTTATCTTCCGTCCACCAGCAAAGAACCGGGCCCTGGTTGGATCCGTTAAAGACGATTTACAACTGAAGAAGGCAGGCGTCTACAAAATTCCCTGTGAATGTGGCGCTGCATATATTGGCCAGACGACAAGAACTGTCCATGAACGATGTATAGAACATGAAAGATACACCCGTCTGCGGCAACCGTCAAAATCGGCAGTAGCAGAGCACTGTATTTCTTTGGGACATTCAATGGAATACAATGTAACAAAAATTTTATCCCCGGTTTCCGGTTTTTGGGATTCCGTAATCAAGGAATCAGTGGAAATACGTCTTGCCAATAATCTTATAAATCGTGACAACGGCTTTCAGCTGGATAAAAATTGGAATCCTGTTATTAAAATTATACAATCACAGCGGAATCGACAGTGTCATTCGATACTCAATGACTAGATGAACCTTTATTTCCACCACCGAGGGCAGCACGTACAACTCGGCTATGCTGCGCATGTCAACACCTGACGCATGCGCTGTAGGATGCCAGTACATTTCACATGCGCGAGATTCGGCATAAATACCGCGACTGCACCTGGGCTCTTCAGTAGTTGTGTACTCACCTGATGATGGCCGGACGTCTCTGGGCCGAAATATCGTGGCAGAATGTCGACGGGATCCGGCTGCATACCCGGAAATTATTAGAAGGAGCATTATCTTGTTGAGATCTAAGCCCAGGATGGCTTGCTATGAAATGTAACAAAACTGGACATAAAATGTCGTCGGCGTACAGCTGTGCTATGAGGGTGACACACATGACAACCAAAGGGGTCCAGCAATGAAAAGAAATGGCACCTCAGGCCATCACTTCTGTTTGTTGGGCTGTATGGTGCGTGACAACCATGTCGGTATCACATCACTGCTCACAGTGTCCCCAGATACATCTTTGGCCTATAATCTCATTGATTTGAGTAGAATTGTCTCCAGTGATGAGGCCGATTTGAATTGAGCCTCCATGACCAGCGAAGACGTGTCTGGAGATGCTCTGGACATTGGTGGAATGCCACCCTATACCAGGAGTGATGGTCTGGTATGTCATTGTTTAAGTAGCAGAACCCAACTGGTTGTCATCCATGGCACATTTACAACACAGTGGTACGTTGATGATATCCTAAGTACCATTTTGTTGCCTTTTACTGCAAGCCATCCAGGGCTTACATTTCAGCAAGATAATTTCCTCGTGCATGTGTGCTTGCCAAACCATACCTTAGCCAACAATGTCGCTGGGTCTCTTCCCAGCTGGGAACACTTGGAGCATTATGGGCAGGGTCCTCCAGCCAACCCAGGAGTTTGACGATGTAATGCGCCAATTGAACAGAATTTGACATGATATTGCAGAAAACTAATTCCATACGACATCACTGGGTGGAAATATGCAAAATATATTACAAGGTTTGTTTCCAAGACTAGCAGTTCTACAAGGAACTAAAGTAGTTGAACTTATTTGTCTGAGTTGCTCTGTTTAGTTAAGGTGATTAGATTACATTAGATGTACGTTTCGTTCCATTTGATCCATAGTGAAGACATCCTCCAGGATGTAGAACATATCAGAAGAACAAGAGTACAGAATAAATATTTACAATGAAAAACAAATAACCTAATGTACCTTCCACAGATTCCTAGCAGAATGAGACCACTGGCAAGCTACTGAAAAATGTATTCCTGAATAATGGACACCTTTCTGGACAAAGTAAGTGAATTTAAATAGCTGTGGAGATTTTTCTTACTTCTAATATTTATTCCATGATCTTTTGATTTGAAAAAGAGATATACAAATTTCATTATGAAATGAATATATTGGGGAGCAGTAGTTAATATCCCTAGTTCCCTAAACAGGTCTCTCCAAGATATTCTTGAGTTCATAGCACAAATTATTCTTATTACACATTTTTATATGTGGGATACTTGACGAGTTACCACAAGAAATAATCCCATTCACATTTTTATATCCCCTATGTCTGATAACATTCGAATCGCAAATAACGATTTGTTTAAGCACTTCAGCAGTTCTGTGGTGTCCTGCTCTCAGTTGAATATATGATCAAGATGTAGGCCTAATCCCAAGAATTTAGCATTGTGCATTTCTTTTACCTGCCTGTTATTGTATTTTAGGTGTATGCTGGTGGGACACCTCTTACAAGTTCTGAATTTCATGTAATGTGTTTTTTCAAAGTTTAGTGATAAGAAATTGGTTAAGAACCATTCTTTAATATCCTCGAAAATTTCATTAACCGATCGTTCTAAGACTTCACTTGATTTGCTATTTATTGCAATGTTCGTATCACCTGCATATCAGTAATACACAATACCTCATCAATATTTATACCCAAGAATTTGGAGCTTTCTACCCTGTTCAGTGATTCCTGTTCACATTATACATCAATTGTTGGAATGACTATTTGCTGCACAGAACTGAATATAATGCGTTTTCTCAATGCAAAAGGAGTATCCATTTTTTATAGAACTACTTAATAATTATCTCAAAAACACCATTAACAATCTCTTCTGTTGCCTTCTCTCTAACATCATGTAGCTGCAGTTCCAAGGACCCTGAGTGACTTCGGAAGAGAAGAAAAATTAGTAACAAGATATGAACTGGGAGAAAGAAATGAAAGAATAAACCACCTGGCAGAATTCTGCACAGATGGTAATTAATTCCTCAGTAACACACGCTTTAAGAGTCATAAAATAAAGGTGTGTATACATAGAAGAGACATGGAGACATGACAAGCTTTCAGACTGATTATATAATGGCAAGGCAAAGATATTCGAATCAGATTTTAACCTGGTAGACATTTCCAGGAGTAAATGTGGACTGTGATCACAATTTACCGGTAATGAAGAGTAGATAATAACTGAAAAAATTGCAAAATGTTATTAATTAAGATGGGCTCTGTATGAGATGAGAGAAGCGGAGCCTGTTTAGAGTTTTGGAGGAAGCATTAGCAACAAGTGACTGTAAACGGTGGAAGGAGTACAGTAGAAGACAAATGTATGATTCTGAGAGATTAAATAGTGAAGGCAGCAGAGGATCAAATGAGTACAAAGACAAGGCCTTGGATATGACAGAAGAAAATATAAAAATGCAGCAAAGGAAGAAGGCGAAAAGGAGTACAAATGTCTAAAAAATGAGAATGACAGGAAGTGTAAAATGTCTAAACAGGAATAGCTAGAGGACAAATGTAAGGATTTAGAAGCATATTTCACTGGGAGAAAAATGGATACCGTCTACAGGAAAATTAAAGAGGCCTTATGCGAAAAGAGAAACGACTGTTGAATATCAAGAGTTCAGATGGAAAACCAGTATTAAGCAAAGAAGGGAAAGCTGGAAGGAGGAAGACGTATGTAGAGGGTCTATACAAGAGAAACAAACTTGAAGGCATTATTATAGAAAGTGAGGTGGATGTAGGTGAAGTTAAAATGGGAGATATGATAATGCAAGTAGAATTGACAGAGCACTAAAAGACCTAAGTCGCAAGAAGACCATGGAGGACAAGATATTTCATCAGAATTACTGATACCTTTGGGAAGGCCACCTATGACAAAACTATTCCACGTTAGTAACATTCGCAGACTAAGATAAAGCTTTTGACAGTGTTATTTGGAATACATACTTTGAAATTCTGAAGCTGCACACAGCAAAAGGCTATTTACAACTTGTACAGAAACCAGACGACAGTTGTAAGAGACAAGGGGCATGAAAGGAAATTTTTTACAGCCCCAAAAAATAATTTGTTGAAGTGTGATGGGTGATGAATATTATGCAAAAGATACTGGAGTGGATCTCTTATAGGTTGTGTTAGGTGGACATTATTAGCTGTTTACAAAATATTATTACTGCTTACTGGCGTTGTTACGAGAGTAGGTTAATGATTTTGTTACATGGGATCGTTTGCAAATGTAGTGTTAGACATGTCCACTTTTTAGTGCTTTAGGTGCACAGAGTGTTTTATTCTAAATCTAAACTTTGTTTATCTTCCACACATATGCAGAATGACTATCACTGAAGTTTAATTAACATATGTGTGCACAACTTCAAATAAATTCAGGAAAAGATAGTGTTTGTAACCTTGATTTTCAGGGTCACTAAAAAAATCATCTTGAATATGTAAAGCCGAAGACACGTATGTTAAACACTCTCTGATAACGAAAGCTGATTTCGAGTACTTGTAGAGATCTATTTCATGCTCTATTAAAAAATCCGATACTCCCATTGAAGATGCAGTTTGGGATGTGACTAGATGAGACACTTTTGTATTTGACATATACCTATTATATCTTTTCCGTATTCAGGCTTATATCAAATTCTGAAAAGTACAAAGTTTTTGAGTTATATATCGGATGATATTTATGATGCCCTAAAGACTAATTGAAAAGCCGGTATCTTCATTCTTACACCCCAAATACTATGAAGTGTTAAATTTATTATGTACTGGATTTTGTAGCTGTGCTTTGTGGGAGTGCACTAAAAAGGCTCTGTGACAGAGATGATTTCCTTTATTAAAAGTTACACTCAATCTGAAATAATATTGACACCAGATATCTTGTTACTTCCTTTCTCAAACCCACTAAGCAAGTGGTTAAAGAGCATTGACGTTTCCAGTACTAGAATCTGGTTATCTGAATATTCTGCCAGGATTGCATTAATTGCACCATTTTTTGAAATAAAGTGAATTGCTGTGAAACCACAAATCCATCTTTCATTAATTAAATAATACTTGCTTACTCACACATTAATTTTATCCACGCATCATATTATAGCCTTAGAAATGAATCAGACCTAGTATTCGTGAAATTATAGGACTGCCACGCATATTTAATCACATTTTGAAAATGTGGAGAGGAAAACTGATAATGTAATGCTGATTGTAGTTTGAGAATATTGTTATGGTGGTAGACTGGAAACTGCAGTGATCTGCAAACAATAATCTCCTCTGTTAGGTTTCTGTAAAATACCTTCACTGACGGAAAATTTCTCTGTCTAACGATTGAATTGCGGTCGTCGTGCCGTATGGAATCTGAAGTATCTCTAGGTCTTCGTCAGGATCAGCTGGAAATACGGCTTCTAAAGAATCAGAACTTTAATGATCTGACCCCATGTTGAGAAGGAGAAGAGATTTGTTCCCTCAGAATGGAAGAAAAGCATAACGTATGAAAACTGTACAGTTTTTATTTCCCATTTCTTCTGGCATCGACGCGTCTACCACAAGAGAGTCTGTGAAGAACATTGTTCTTTTGACCTATGATTCAAAACGCCCGCTTGAGTCTTGAGGAAAACAAATAATTTAGGCAGCAATGAACTATCCAGACTACTTATGAGAGTTATAGTGTAGGAATGTGTTGAATACAGTCGCAGATTGTGCAGTCGCCTCTGTATATTTTTCACCTTCGAATAAGTGTCCTTTTAGCATTCGTTTCCTTTTGAAAACCGAACTGATCTGAGATGTAAATGTAAGATTACCACTCTGGTGATCTTATGCTTCATAACAAAAGCTTCTGTTATTTCGGTCTGAATCACGTCATTTTCTGATTTGAACAATATTGACAATTTTGACACTGAGGCTTTTCTTATCACTTTTCTGTGTCTAATAAGATAATTTTGGTTCCTGGCGTTGATTTCGAAGATACCTGATGATTATATGCGGTACTGTCACTTGAACAGTCTTTATGAGTACATCTTCCTTCCGTTTACGGATTCGCAATCTGTAATATCAAGTGTTTCAGTCGTTTCTAGCCACAGGCCTGCGCTATTTACATGCTCATCTAGAAGTGTAACTGCGATTTCGTACATCCACAGGCGCTTGAGTCCATATTGTCGCAGAAAAAACTCAGTAGCACCGTCACTGTGGTGTAGCGGTTTTGATACTAGACTGTTTCATGGAGGGTAGTGAGTTCATAACTCACATGAACTGTGAAATTTTAATTTCTATATTCGGGTCGAGGACACTCTAGAAGTATCCACAAATATAAAAAATCATTGTACTGGAATGTAAATGCATAAAATATCTTTCACAACTCGAACTGTAACTGTATATATACCGTATGTATTCCGGCCAGAGGCAGTTCGCTTTGCGCTTTTGTATGTGCAAGTGCTGAATAAACCTTCTTTTACGTGACATTATTCTGGTGGAGACTCTGGGTATTGGAACTTGTTATGGCGCATATTATCGACGACACAGTGGCTCCTATCAGGCCACGACAAAGCCGCCGTTTAGGTGGCGAGAAACCAGAGTTCGAGCCATATTCAACAGGTCGCAATATATCGGAGACAGAAGAAGAAGAGGACGTTACGATGACAGCAACTGTGTGCCACCATATGAGTCATACTTCCGGGTTCTCTGGTGATAATGGCCAAGATCCAAACAAGTGGCTGAAGGAATATGAGCGTATAGCCAAATTTAACAAATGTGATGACACCGTGTGTTTGGCTAACGTGTTTTTCTACTTGGAGGTATGAGAACAACAAGAAGTTCACAAGCTGGGAAGTATTCCAGGCGGAACTGCGTAAGTATTTCGGCGACACACAACGACAGAAGTGTAACGCTGAAGATAAATGAAAGTGTAGGGCACAGCGTCCAGCAGAAACCATAGCATCCTACATTCAAGACGTCTTGTAGCTGTGTAAAATAGTGGATCCTAGAATGAAGGAGGAAGATAAGGTTGCACATCTTATGAAAGGTGTTGCTGAGGACACATATCAAACTCTACTCCTGAAGGAGGTTTCGACAGCAGACGACTTCATAAAATGGTGCCAGTATAACGAGACAATGCATCAAAAAAGAATTGCACGTAAGAAGTTTGAGCGGCTTCCAAACGTCGTAGCGATGTGTGTGATGGAGGAAGAAACTGATTTCACAAGTGTTCTTCGTCAGATAGTGAGCGAGGAAGTTCAGAAGGCACTTGGATTGCACAGCGAACAAAAAACCGAGACGCTTCGAGAGGTTATAAGGGAGGAAGTGGAACAGACATAGAATTCAATCTCTCGTCCTTCATTTCCCTTTAAAACGGGGAAAAGGTCGAGACCCAGGCGGAGTAACGTTCCTACGATCTTGCATGAGGAACCTGTTTGGGCACCAAGGAAGACTGACGTCTGGAGGACGCGCCAGAAGACAGCAGATAGACCTTAGCCGATGCCAACTCTGGGACGACGAAAATGAACAAGAAGATGTGGGTGCAGGACGACGTAAGCTAGCCGCTGGAGAGGACGCTCCCCAACACTCCGATCAAGGTCTCCAACGCCGTTTAGAAGCTCCAGCCGATCACGTAGCCGCTGCAACCTAGAAAACTAAAGCGTGCGATCTTCCTTGGAGGTAGGCCGCCGAAGAGAAAAATCCTCCGCCGTCATCCCAGCCTCTGTTGTCTCGTTTAAGAACGGATTCGGTGAAATGTGGATAGTTAACTGTCGCCGAGAACCGCAGTTCCTTCCAAGACCGATGTGCGTAGTAAATGCTGTGCTGTTAATTGGAGAACAGCTTAGCATCATAGAAACCTCCCATGCCAAGTCTGTGGGCGAAATTAGCGCTACCACTACGAGACAAGATCTTCTAGCTTGACTATCACTAGATCTCACTAAGGAACAACAGAATAAGCTACTTGCCATTCTTCAAGAGTTCTCTGGATGCTTCAATCCACAGGTGTAGAGCACATTAGACAAATCGATGGTGAAGCACCGGATTAGCGCTGGAGACCATCAACAAATAAGCCAGAGAGCATACTATGTGTCAGCAATGGAACGTCGAATAATTCGCGACGAGGCAGAGAAAATGATGAAGAATGACATCATTCAGCCTTCACAGAGCCTATAGTCGTCACCAGTGTCTTTCGTCAGAAGAAGGATGGCATTTTGTGTTGATTACAGGAATCTTAATAAGGTAACTAAAAAGGACGTTTACCCTCTTCCACGAATTGGCGATACACTAGATGGTATGAAGGGGGCTAAGCTTTTCTCAACCATGGACATGTACTTAGAATACTGGCAAATCGAAGTAGATGAGGCTGATTGTGAGAAAACTGCATTCATCGCCCCTGTGTTAGTAAGGTAATACAGTTTGGTTTGTGTAATGCACCAGCAACTTTTGAACAGATGATGGATAATCTTCTGAGGCACTTGACGTAGACGATGTGTCTTTGTTATTTAGATGACATTATAGTGTTCGCAGAGATATATGATAAACATATAAGAAGACTGAAGGTCGTTCTTAAGTGTCTCCACCAAGGCGGACTGAAACTTAATCCAAGAAAGTGTATCTTTGGAGCAAAAGAAATCAAAATACTTGGACACCTTGTGTCACACGGAGGTGTGCGGCCAGACCCAGAAAAGGTTAGATCTATAACTGAGTTTCCTATTCCTAAAAGTATTAGAGATGTGAGAAGCTTCTTCGGAGTATGTTTGTTTTATCAAAGCCAGGCCACTCCAAGAGTTGTTAAAAGCCGATGCTAAATTTATCTGTGGTGGTGCTCAACAAGATTCTTTCGATGTGCTGCGAAAAACTCTAACGATTGACCCTGTACTTGGTCTGTATGATCAGAGAGCACCTACGTAACTACACACAGATGCCAGTGGGTGTGGTATCGGTGCTGTTCTGGTGCAAATTTCAAATGGAAAAGCCTATGCTTCTGAGACACTTATAAAAGCTGCTAGAAATTACTCAACTACAGAAAGAGAAAGTCTTGCTGTGATCTAGGCCATGTGAAAGCCGCCCGCTATGGTCGAGCGGTTCTAAGCATGTTCGTACGCTTCTCAACAACAGATTCGGTGACTGATGGATTGGTAGAGGCAGACCAATTCCATGGCCTCCACGCTCTCCTGACCTCAACCCACTTGACTTTCATTTATGGGGGCATTTGAAAGCTCTTGTCTACGCAACCCCGGTACCAAATATAGAGACTCTTCGTGCTCGTATTCTGGACGGCTGTGATACAATACGCCATTCTCCAGAGCTGCATCAGCGCATCAGGGATTCCATGCGACGGAGGGTGGATGCGTGTATCCTCTCTAACAGAGGACATTTTGAACATTTCCTGTAACAAAGTGTTTGAAGTCACGCTGGTACGTTCTGTTGCTGTGTGTTTCCATTCCATGATTAATGTGATTTGAAGAGAAGTAATAAAATGAGCTCTAACATGGAAAGTAAGCGTTTCCGGACATATGTCCACATAACATATTTTCTTTCTTTATGTGTGAGGAATGTTTCCTGAGAGTTTGGCCGTACCTTTTTGTAACACCCTGTAGATGGAAATGCATAGAATATCTTTCACAACTCGAACTAGCGTCAGGACATTATGTTTCGAAATAAGTACCAGAAATTAAAAGGTTGTGCATCCCAAAGAAACGAATATTAGTTTCCCTTTTTCACCAAAACTTTGCAGCAATATTTCTTTTTAGTGAACGCTGCAATAAAACAGCCGCACTTCCCTACTATGTGCGCTATACTCACCATACCAACAGCTCGCATTTCCAGGGATGACCAGCCTTCACTGCAATCGCCAAACAAGAAAAACAGCCATTTTCATGATTTTGTTCAGGCGACTTCCAGTTTCTTTTTCACTGTTAACCAAGACAAGGAAAAAATCAATACATGTTTCGGCATGGCAAGTCTAAGCACTCGCTTGTGAGTGTCATGACCGTTAACTTTAGGGCTAGTGCACATGAGTGACTCTTGTCAACGCGTGAACCTTGTCAGCATGATTGTTTTATCACCCTGTCCGCTCTGTGGATCTATACCTAGATTTGCACATGTTATGACATGACAGTGGGGTGACACTTTTGTTTGCCGACCCACGAACAAGGCTGCGACAGTGACAAAAGAGTTACGGCGTTAGTAAGTTCTCACTGCTGCACGCACACAGGTGGCATAATTGTCACTCTGCATGCATTCTCCGCTCATTTATTTTCCGAATGCAATCATGGCATCGACTTCTTCAAACAATGTGGCTGTGCATGAAGATAATATAGACAATTACATTCTTATAGAAGAATCGGAAAAAAGACCAGCACTTTCCAACAGAAATGTGAAGGATTATTCAGACATAAATTTGAAAATTAAAGGATGGGTAGAAATCAGTAGAATAATATTTTTAAGTGCTTGGGACAACTTATGTTCATTCCTGAAGAAACACTTGTGAGACTCGATAGAAATGCATCTTACCATGCTGATATCAAAGGAATACAAACACACAAATTCACACGTAAGAAGCACATACATCTTTATGTGCAAAAGGGATCGACACCTCATTTGTCGTTCCTTATGTCTACTGTGTTTTAGTCATTGTCATCTGTTGCCACAAGTACGATCTTCATCTTTATATGATGGCGGCGTGTGTAGATATCCGCGATTTTACTCAAAAAATAAGTTATAGTGAAGCCGTTAAAAATTCGTGTGTAAAGTGCAAAAGTGAATTCTGAAAGTATAGTGAACGTATTGCTAGTTTACAGTGTGTAATCAGCAGTCTAAGAGTAGAAATCGACAGCCTGAAGTCAGAAAATATGGAGCTGAAGTCGAAGCAAAACATGGATCCATTGCTTCAAGACAGACAGAAGAACAAAAACTTTCGCCAGAACATGGATACATTGCCTCAAAAGGACGCTGATAAATCATCAAAATGGAACGTAGTACACAACAAGCGTCAAACATTCGGCGCTAAAACGTCGTCTACAGCAAATGTTTCGAGGTTCCAGAATGTAAACAATTTTGATCTGCTTTGTTCTAGTAAGAGTCTCACAGAAAGTGAAAACAATCGTAAGAAGAAAAGGAGTTTACTACTCCAGCATTAAGCTGTTCAATGCTCTCCCACTACATATCAAATGTGTTCACACAGAACTGCCAAAATTTAAACAAGTTCTTAAAGATTACCTGACAAAGAAATCTTTTTATACCGTGGATGAATATTTGAAAGAAAATGTATACCGTCACTAAACTTATTGTGCCTAGAACTAGTTCAGTTGTTTTTATTGAGCATTTGAGCATTATCACACTTTTTGTAACAACAGATTGGCTGTACCTGTATTTACTCTTGTAGGCCTAATATCTGTTTCATCTTTGAGCTCTTATTTATAACCTTTATTTGAAACTCCTATTTCTGTTAAATGGTTGTTATGTTATCTAGCTGACATTGTATCTATTACTGTACTTATAGTATGTCTTACTTAAACTATGTACAATTTGGCATCGATTTCCCCTTGTATTTATTGTAACTTTAAATTGAAACCTGTACAATTTGACACGTTCCATATCCTTGTGATTGACTCACTAACTGGATCTATGGGACATGAAGTAAATAAATAAATTATTTTAAGTGGGACAAGCAAGTACCAGATGGTGGGAGAAATATGCTGTGTGTGTAAACCCAAACTCCTCAAAGCCAACACCTCTGTAGTGTACTCACTGAAGGAAACATCAGTGAGTACATTGACAAAATCTGTATGCCTGAGTGCTGTAATATAACGAATTAGGAGCAGATAGCTAATTTTCGTCTTTCCATCTTGCAGCACATTTCTCCTTCAATAGCATGCTAATCTGGCTTAACAACAGGTCAAGAACATCTTTTGTTTTTAAACATCATTATCCTATAGTATTCGAAATTTGTTTATCATTCTTCACTTGATCCTTCTAATACAGTTTCTGTTGCTGTCTGTACTTAAAATGATATGTACTTTTTCTTGTCTCATAATAGTTTTGCACGAAGTCTAGCGATCTGCACATTCTGACATTTCACCTGCTTTTCCAAGATATGAATAACTGCACTTCTTCATAAAAGCAGGTCTCTGTTAACGATTCAGATAAACCTGGCACTGATACATGAAGAATTGTAGTGGCTGCTTCTGTGCCACATGAGTGTTTTACAGCTTTAGATGAAGTGCCGAACCCTTGTGGCTGTTTCCTCTTCATCATCAGTTGAGGTGGCTTATTAGGGATGTCAAACAGTGTGGGTACTGCATTCTACATGAGTTTATTACTGTCTGCATTCATGAACTGGTTTTGTTAGAAGTGTAGCGAACTAAACTTAACAAGGTCTTTTTTCATAAGATCTTTTCGAATGCTTTTCAGTAGTCATTTTCTGTTCCTAAAACGAAAATTAATCATTAATACACTTGTAGTTTGCAAGCGAATCCTAACGATACACTTTAGTAACACGATGGTATATAGCTCTCATGGTCCTCAGGAAACCTAAAAAAAAATGACAGATTTGGTCTCTTCTTCTTGTTGTTGCTGCAATTTGTTGTGCTACAGACGCTCCTGTTTGTAAAAAACCATTGTACAAACCAAAATAAACAACTACTATTCGCTGTCGCTTTCACGATCGCGCCGAACTCAGTAGATTAGATTTACTTATTGGCCGCTTGGCGCGCTGATGGCGCAGTAGGCAAAAAAATCGAGTTGAAGTGTCGCGACTGTTTTGTTAGACTGTGATGATACTAAGGCCCTCCACACATTCAGCGACTCAAATGCAACCTGTTGCCGACGACAGTTGGCAGCTGAGCTATTTTCTATATTGTTAAACGGGGCTCCGCTGACGGCACGACTCGACTCACCGGTACATCGCTCGCAGCGCGTTGTCAACCAATTGTATGCAACCCGGCGCCTGCGTTGCAAGCGATCCAAGATGCGTCGTGTCCTCGACATCAGTTTTGTTTTAGGTGATTTTAAAGATGGACGAGCAAGTTTTAAATAAATTGAAATTTGTAGTAAGGTCCTATGGTACCAAACTGCTGAGGTCATCGGTCCCTAAGCTTATACTCTACCCTGTCTAACTTAAGCTAAGGACAACATAAACACCCATGTCCGAGAGAGGACTCGAACCTCCAACGGGGGGCCGCGCGGACCCTGACAAGACGCCTCGGACCCCGCGGCGCAAGTTTGAAACATTACTTTAGTCCAGGAAGTAGAAAAACATCCCATTTTATATAATTAAAAGTTTCCAAGGTTACTGCAGGAGAGACTTGACAGACAAGGCGTGGAATGAAGTTGGAAAAGGAGTTTATATGACAGGTATGTAGTGTTCTGTATATCTATTGTTTAAAGTTAAATTACAAATATATCAGTGGGAACACATGTACAAAAACTATATAAATCATACCTGGAGTATTCTTTGTTTGACAATGCTATTCTGTAAAATTACATTGTTGCACATCAATAAACCTGAAAACGGCGGGAAAAGACAGAGATGCCATAAATCTAGGATGTGTGTTAAGTACAGTGGGGCTCAAATACAAATGGTTTAAAGAGCATAAAGCACTGTCACCACGTTTCTGTGTGTATACATGTAATCACATCCAGGTTTTCAAAATGAAAGTAATCGACAACACTTTAAAATGAAGAATGTAGGTTTTATTCATTCACAAAATTTAACTACAGTCAACATGGAATGAACATTCAAATACAGCAATTCCATTGCCATGGAAGAGAGGCACATGGGGTTAAAAAGTAATTTGTTACATAATTTCTTAATGCAATTGTTGATGAATTAGCACAATTTGAAATATTATGGTTTGCTTGAAATATTGCAATATCATTAGTGGATTCATGATTTTCTTGCAAATGTGTAGATGCATATTCTACACTTTCACATTTTCGTATTTAATTGTGGAGAATGCAAACAGCTTTGATAACATCATTCACTCTGACAGGATTCTTGCAACGTATTGGGCTATTTAAAAAGTGAAAATTTTCTGAAGCCATTCCAGATGCACATTCAATCGTTTTCCTTCCTCTGCTTAAGTGGTAGTTGGAAATTCTTTTCACATTATCGAGACACTTTTTAGAGAATGATCTCATTAAGTAGCGTGATAAGCGGAACACATCATCTGCTATAAAATAATGGGGAAATGGGTTATCATTCTCATACCTGTAAATGAAAAACCATGGATAAGTTTAGTTTATTAATTTATTTCTCGATTCTCTACATTTTATTACCTATTTGATCTTAAGAGAAACGCCTTCTTTTTATTTCAGAGCCTGAATGCAAAGAGAAATGGAGTAATTTAGGAACAGTCTTTGTTTGGAACCTCAAACCTTCTCCAAGTGGGGTCAAAGACAAAGAAGCTTTATTATTTGATGCAAGCAGTGCAGTTTGCATTACCGTTTGTGAAACCCTTAACCTCTGCTGCCACTGGAAATTTACCATATACCCCCATGTCGAAGAAAATGTACTTTATGCTGTAAACAGTGAGGAAACCTCTTCTCAGCATCTCACATGTTCACCACCATCCTCCTCGTCCACGCCAACAGCTCCGTCAGAAACACCGCTACCATCCTTACCAAACACTGCGACTAATGAGCTGAATGAGGACAGCCTCAAAGAGAACACTCTCAAAGTTGTCAAGCTGACAGGAATTTCCATGTGGCATCTGATTCTCGTCCGCAAATATGATGAAATTAACAGTTGTTTCATCGAGTTTATTAAAGCGAAGAAGGCTAAACTGACTCACAGCAGTCCAAGCCCCACAACCAGAGGAGAGAAGATACGAAACTTTCTTCTTAGCTTATTGTCCGAGTTGGATGAAAAGAATGAGCAACAAAAAATATTCAACGTAGAGTATTACAGCTAGTCGACTAAATCATGAACCAGGCACCTACTCCATCACTATTTGTCCCTATAGCTGTTACGCAGTCATTGGATCCCAATCAATAAATGTCACTATTGAATCAGGCAGAGATACAGAGAACAATAACCAAGACAATAGCGCTGCCAGTTAGTTTTACGAATTAGTTTGCCAAGCGGCTGGTCAACAATGACTGGAAGAGTCTACTGACAACGCAGTTTGAAAGTTAGTTAAGAAAATGACTTATAAAACACAATAGGCTGTATGTACTTTCAATGAAATGTTATTATTTGTGTATAAAATAAATCAGAATTCTCTTACCTCAAAGTGGTTAATATCCGTTCTTCCGCACTGATACGTTCCCTCATTTGCATATTTCGCTGTGTTATGACGGGAGAAATCAGTTGTACCAAATCACTGTAGCAATGTTTACTCATTCTATAAAAACCAATGAATGTCGGATCTGTTTGTTGTAGCTCCTTTGCTGCTACAAACAACCTGCGGTTTAGGTTTCTGTGAATGTACGGATGAACCCAGAATTTCCTTCTTTTTTTCATTCGTAAGTAATAATAATAGAGGACTACATCTCCTTGTGTGCTCGAATCTGTACTTGACATGTACTGTGTAATCAAAAGATGTTCAGGTACAACAAACAATACTCCTCCTCCACGCTCACAAATGGCAACAGCAGTTTCTCATTGCAGAGTTGCGCTGTCTGCGGAGCTGCGTTGCTAACCAGTCTACAACCAGACATCGCCGACCCATTGCTTTTCATTCGCTGCATGTGCAGAAGGCCTAACTAGAATTTGCATTTGGTCTGAGATATTACATTGTGTGTTGCTCGTTAATCTTTGCCAACAGTTTGACAGCTGTCATATAGTGACAACTGACAAGGAGTTTGGTGTTGCTGCTCGTTTATCACCTATACGAACTTGTCACAAATCCTTATTACTGTTGCTAATTAAGACAGCAGAACGCTTTGCAAAGTTTATCCTACGCCGGGCACAGCTAGATGTGTCTGGGGCGTACCTACTGCTCATTCGTGCAACATGGTAGCGGAACATAATACGACAACAGTAGCAGGAGAGAAAGACAGTAACATATTGTGTTGTTCAGACAATGCAGAATTCCATACAGGACATACATCGAAATCAATATTTGACGTTGTAAGATCTGGGTGAGTATATAAGCAAGTGTAATGATGTTTCGTGCATCCGAAAGTTGACAGAGTTATCTCTGCACCATGTTTCATTGCACATTCGGTAGTAATGTTCAGTATATACCGCCACGAAGAAGAACCTTGCGGAACAAGTCAAACTATACTTTTATAAAAAATAATGAAGTGATAGTTTTTTTAACCGCCCGTAGATCATTAATAAAACCAGACAATTAGCACTCTGGACACGGACTCGGGAGAAAGACGGCTCAAAACCCCGTCCGGCCTCCTATATTCAGGTGACATCCCCAAATCGTTCCAGACAAATGCCAGAATGGTTCCGTTGGAAAGGGTACAGTCGATTTCTTTCCTCGTACTTTCGTATTCCGAGCAAACTTCTCCAATGACTGGGCTGTCGGCAGGACTTTAAACAGTTATACAATCTTCCTTCGGACATTGCCTATATTGAAAAAGGAAGTGGCTTAGAGAGTTCTGATCATTTTGCAATGTTGCGTACAGAGTTTGTTTTATTGTAAAAGAAGTCCACAATCTATAAAAAGTACTTGTAAAGTGTTAGATTGTATAATATATTGCTTTCACATTTAAGTGCATTCTAAAATCAATGAGTCAAGAGACAGATTACAAAAACTAGGATGGAAAGAAGATAAAAGTAGTTAGGCAAGAAATTAGGTTTGATTTATTGTATATTATATTGTGACAGTATTCAATAATCTTTGACATTTGGTCTCAAAGCACTGCATTTATTTCCTGTTTTGATTGCATTTCCTTATTATTATGAATGCATTTATAATTGAAAGAAAGAAATTAAATATGAAATTATTTATTTTTTTTTTTTTCAGTGATGTCAGTGATATAGAGTCCTTAGTTGAGAAGCTGGGTCCAGAGGCACTGAGTACACGAGATGAATGGGGATACACACCTGCTCACTGGGCTGCTCTGGATGGCAATGTTGAAGTCATGCGTTATCTTGTTGAGCGATCAGCTCCTGTAGATCTGTCATGCCTTGGGACACAAGGCCCCAGACCAATTCATTGGGCATGCAGAAAGGGTCATGCTGCTGTCGTGCAAGTACTCCTGCAAGTGAGTAATATGTGCCCACCACTGTAAAGTCCAGTTGTAATTTCTGTTGATATCCTTCTCAGTGGAGATACGTAATACCAAATGAGGTGGTACAATGATGAAAACTCTTAAATAAGAGGAGCAATGTCTTAACACCTGTGTGGCCATTCTGTCATGTTGTTTCTGTACAAGTTGGAAATAGCCATTTGCTCTGTGTATTTTCCCCCAGCTACCTTCAGAATTTCAAAGAATATGTTCCAGATAACACTGTCAAAAGCTTTATCTTAGCCTGCGAATGTTATATATGTGGAATAGTTTTGTCATATCTAGCTCTCCCAAGAATATCAGTATTTCTGGGTCGACAGAAGCGTCCGATCCCACGCGTCGGCTTTGACCCTTGACGTAAGGGTGTTGTGTGTGACGTCATGACGGCGCGGAGTTTGGTTTGAGTGTGGCTGTCTCCAGTTCTGTTTTATGTTATTTTATTTACTTTTCTGATCTGTTCGTTCTGTCTCTTGAGATTTTTTTTTTTTTTTTAATTTAAAAACACTTATTACTTATTTTAATTGTCTGTTTCCTCCAATTTCTGTTTTAGTTTATTATATTTATCTTTCTGATCTGTTCGTTCTATCCCGTGAGATTTTTTTTTTAAAAAGACAAAAAACACTAATCAGCTACTGAAGCATCTTTATCTTCTATGGGTTGCAGGGGTTACAACCCCTGGGGAGGTGGGTGGGTATTCATGCATGGCTGTCTTCACTTACACGTTGTAGCTACGCAAGGCGTCTAAATTTATTTATATTTAGTTTTCCCCCCACCCAAAACACCCCATTTCCCGCGCTTGTCCCGTTAGTGTCATTAGGCTTCTTGTGGAAAGTGTGTGGTTTTGTTTCCGCCATATTTGTGACGTCATGGGTCAAAGCAGACAGGCGGGATCGGACGCTTACGTATTTTTGATTTAATGTCTTGTCCTCCAGGTTCTTGTCTCAACTTAGGTCTTTTAGTACTTTGTCAATTCTTCTTGCAGTATTATATCTCCCACCTCAACTTACCTACATCCTCCGGAAATACGGAAGCATCCGATCCCGCCTGTCTGCTTAATGGAACACGATGACGGAGCTGAAAATCATTATACAAGGAGACTTCCAGAGGTTTTTTCAGGAGTGGAAGGATTGGTGGGCTAAGTGTGTGCCAGTACAATGGGCCTACTTAGAAGAGGATTAGGATCCCAACCCTGTCATGTATTAGAAATATTTTTTCTGGCCGAGGTCGGATACTTTTTAGACAGGCCTAGTACATTTGTCTTCTACTGTATTCCTTTCATTATTTGTCAGTTGCTGCCTAACTACCACCAAAACTCTAGACAGCCTCTGGTTCTTTCAACTCATACAGACCCCATCTTAATTTCTAACTTTTCGCAATTTCTTCAGTTTTTATCTACAGTTCATTACCAGTAAACTGTGATCAGAGTCCATATTTGCTCGTGGAAATGTCTTCCAGGTTAAAATCTGATTCGGAAATCTCTCCCTTGCCATTATATAATGTCTGAAACCTTGTCATCTCCATGTGTCTTCCATGTATATACATCCTTCTTTTTATGATTCTTTTTTATTTATTTATTTATTGTTCCATGGGACCAAATTAAGGAGAAGTCTCCATGGTCATGGAATGAGTCAATACATGAAATTATAACACGATATTAGAAACAGATAAAATGAAATATAAAAAAAACATATTCAGGTGACAAGTCGTAAATTTAAATAAAGAAAATCAACAATGTAACACTGGAATTTGCTTAATTTTTTAGCTCTTGCAGGAGCTCCTCGACAGAATAGGAGTGAGCCATGAGGAAACTCTTCAGTTTGGACTTAAAAGTGTTTGGGGTACTGCTAAGATTTTTGAGTTCTTGTGGTAGCTTATTGAAAATGGATGCAGCAGAATACTGCACTCCTTTCTGCACAAGAGTCAAGGAAGTGCATTCCACATGCAGATTGGATTTCTGCCTAGTATTAACTGAGTGAAAGCTGCTAACTCTTGGGAATAGGCTAATATTGCCAACAACAAATGACATTAAAGAAAATATATACTGTGAGGGCAATGTCAGAATTCCCAGACTATTGAATAGGGGTCGACAAGAGGTTCTCGAACTTACACCACATATAGCTCGAACAGCCCGTTTTTGAGCCAAAAATACCCTTTTTGAATCAGAAGAGTTACCCCAAAAAATAATACCATACGACATAAGCGTATGGAAATATGCGAAGTAGACTACTTTTCGTGTTGACGTGTCACTTATTTCAGATACTATTCTAATGGTAAATAAAGCAGCATTTAGTTTCTGAACAAGATCCTGAACATGGGCTTTCCACAACAGCTTACTATCATCCGAACTCCTAGGAACTTGAACTGTTCCGTCTCGCTTATAATATGCCCATTCTGTCTGATCAAAATATCGGTTCTTGTTGAATCGTGTGTTAGAAACTGTAAAAACTGAGTCTTACTGTGATTTAGCATCAAATTATTTTCCACAAGCCACAAACTTATTTCATGAACTACGTTATTTGATACTGTTTCAATATTACACACAAGATCCTTCACTATCAAGCTGGTGTCATCAGCAAACAGAAATATTTTTGAATCACCTGTAATACTAGAAGGCATATCATTTATATAAATAAGAAACAGCAGTGGCCCCAGCACCGACCCTTGGGGAACGCCCCACTTAACAGTGCCCCATTGGGACTGAACATCACTACCACTCTCAATATTGCGGAGAATTACCTTCTGCTTTCTGTTCTTAAGGTAAGAGGCGAACCAATTGTAAGCTACTCCCCTTACTCCATAATGGTCCAACTTCTGCATTAACATTTTGTGGTCAACACAGTCAAAAGTCTTCGTTAAATCAAAGAAAACACCTAGCGTTTGCAACCTTTTATTTAATCCGTCCAAAACCTCACAGAGAAAAGAGAATATAGCATTTTCAGTTGTTAAACCATTTCTAAAACCAAACTGAACATTTGACAGCAAATTATGTGAATTTAAATGCTCCAGTAACCTTGCATATACAACCTTCTCGATAACTTTAGCAAACACTTAAAGCAAGTATTAGTGAGGAATTAATCCCCATCTGTGCAGAAGTCTGCCGGATGGTTTATTCTTTCCTTTCTTTCTCCCAGTTGATATCTTACTGTTTTTCCTTCTCTTCAAATGTCACCCAGGTTTCCTGGAACTGCAGCTACGTGATGTTAGAGAGAAGGTAATGGAAGAGATTGTTAATGGTGTTTTTGAGATAATTATTAAGTAGTTCTATAAAAATGGACACTCCTTATGTATTGAGAAAACGTATTATATTCAGTTCTGTGCAACAAATAGTCATACCAACAACTGACGTAGCACATGAACAGGAGTCAGTAAATGGGACAGAATGCTCCCAGTGTTTGGGTGTAAATATTGATGAGGTACTGTATATTACTGATCTACAGATGATACAAACATTGCAATAAATAGTTAATAAGTGTAGTCTTAGAAAGATCGGTTAATGAAATTTTCAGGGTCATTAATAAATGGTTCTTTGCCAGTTTTGTGTAACTAAACTATGAAAAAACACATTAAATGTAATTCAGAACTTGTAAGTGGTGTTCTGCCAGTATACACCTAAAGTATAATGACCAACAGGTAAAAGAAGTGGACATTGTTAAATTCTTGAGATTAGGCCTAGATCTTAATAATATATTCAGCTAGAGCAGGACACCACAGAACTGCTGAAGCACCTAAACAGATCGTTATTTAGAATGTTGTCAGATATAGGGGAAATAAAAATGAGAAAGCTGACATACTGTGCTTACCTTGATTCCATAATTCATATGGGATTATTTCATAGCGTAACTCAACAAGTATCCCAGGTACAAAAGTTTGTGATAAGAATTATTTGTGGTGTGAACTCGAACATCTCACAGAGGCCTGTTTAGGGAACTAGGGATACTGACTACTGCTTCCCAATTTTTTAAAATATCTTTATTCCATAATGAAATTTGTCATTAAAATATATATCTCTTTTTCTAATCAACAGATCGTGGAATCAATACTAAAATGTAGCTCTTTTTCAAACCAGCAGCTCATGGAATCAATATTAGAAATAAGAAAAATGAAACTTCCTGGCAGATTAAAACTGTGTGCCGGACCGAGACTCGAACTCGGGACCTTTGCCTTTCGCGGGGAAGTGCTCTACTGACTGAGCTACCCAAGCACGACTCATGCCCCGTCCTCACAGCTTTAATTCTGCCAGTACCTCATCTCCTACCTTCCAAGCTTCACAGAAGCTCTCCTGCGAACCTTGCAGATCTTCACAGCGATTTAAAGTCACTTACTTTTGTTCAGAAAGGTGTCCATTATTCAGGAACATACATTTTCAGTAGCTTGCCAGTGGCTTCATTCTATTTGGGATCTGTGGAAGGTGCACTAGCATATTTGTTTTTCATTGTAAATATTTATTGTGTATTCTTGTTCTTCTGTAATGTTCCACATCCTGGAGGATGTCCTCACTATGGATCAAGTGGAATGAGAAGTACATCTAATGTAATCTAATCATCTTATCTAAATTGAGCAGTTCAAACAAATAGGTTCAACTACTTTTGTTCCTTGTAGAATTGATAGCCTTGGAAACAAATCAGCCTTGTAATATATTTTGCATATTTCCACCCAGTGATGTCGTATGGAATTAATTTTCTGGGATAGCTCATCATGTAGAAATAATGATCTTCGTTACCCATTATTAAAGCTGTCAGTGTTGCAGAAAGGAATTCAATATGTAACAACAAAAATTTTTGATCATTTGCTCAGTGACATAAAATGTCTGATAGGTAGCAAAGTGAGTTTTAAATATAATGTAAAATCATCTCTTTGGGACAACTCTTTCCATTCCATATCCAGACTTTAAGAACTGACTGCCTGTTAAAAACATTTAGCTTGTAAGTGTAGTTGCCTGAGTAGGACTGAAAGCTATGTTCATCAGTAAAACTGACTTTTTAGACAGGCCTATGATCTATGAAACATATAATTAACTCCGTGAGAGGCCCACATTGCAGCCATTCAGAAGCACCGTGTCTCTGGAAGTCCTCACACAGTTTCCTCTTGTTTTGGTGTTGCTATGTTATGTCAGTTCTGTTGCTGTTTAATTTTTTCACTTCTCATGCTCTTGTTCAGTTTGCTTAAACCAGCTTGTTAAAGTGGTTGCTTGGGTATATGGTATGTCTGTTCCAACTAATCTTTCCTCCTGGTAGATTTCATCTCTCATTATTATAGAGACTGTTTTAGTTTGGAAGAATTTGTATCATCAGAGCAACTTAGACTTTATGAAATTGGAAATGGTAGATAAGATTAGTCTTCAGTGCTTGTAATTTGTTTACTGTGTAACAAACACAATCATCAAGTACTGGAACCCAACTTTTCAGAATGAGAGGGGGGAGAAAAAACCATACACAAAATTTTTCTAGTCAATGAAATGTTTATGGTGCACAAGAAACTGCCAAGCAGGAGCAGAGTGATTCACTAACAGGCCCTTCCTTTTTCCCCCTTGACCAAGAGTTCAACTTCTGTTAGTTTCATTCTATGAGGTAATTTGCTTTGCTACATACTCAGAAAGAAATAATACATGTAGATGATTAACCATTTTAAAGGCTTTTAGTTTTTGCTATTGGTGTAATTTTTGAGGTTTCTGACATTGGTAACTGATTGTTTTTTGTTAAGTGAATTGTGGTCCAAAATTTTTCCTGTTTCAGGCAGGAGTTGCTGTTAATGCAGCAGACTTCAAAGGTCTCACTCCTCTGATGACGGCGTGTATGTTTGGTCGCTCAGCAACTGCAACTTATTTACTTGGTATGGGTGCACTGAATCACCTGACAGACATTAACGGTGACACTGCTTTGCATTGGGCAGCTTATAAAGGTATTCATTCATAATAAGATTCTCACAGACAGCTGTGTTTTGCAATTAATTAAATGCTAAGACAAGTCCCACTGGTTTTTCAGGTCATGCTGATCTCATACGTCTGTTGATGCACTCAGGTGTTGATCTACAAAAACCTGACAATTTTGGTTCAACTCCTCTTCATTTAGCTTGTTTATCAGGAAGTGTAACATGTGTTAAACTTCTCTGTGAAAAGGTATGTTAGATCTTTTCATTGCAAAGGTTACAGGATGTGTTCAGGTGTTTAATGGATAGACATTAAATGTTTGGCAAATCGCTCATTTTATTTCATAGTAATGGTGGGGCAGATCACTAATCACATTAAAGACAAAATATGTGAATCGCTGATCAAACTAAAATAAAAATATAAAATAAAAACATCAATGTCCAGAGATCAGGAAATATGGAAGAGCAAGGGAATGGAAAGGGCCAAGGTAGGACAGGAGATAAATTTTAAATCCTAGATAATGGAAAGATGATAGGATTTGATGGAGGGGCAGTTGCCATTTGTGCACTTCAAGGGGCAGAGCATAGTTTTTACTATTCCTTTTACATTTGAGAAGCTATACATGCTCATTGGGTCCTACTAAATGATTTGCTCTGGCAGTATTAGCTGTCTGTGTGTTATGGCGGGGATCATGATTGATTTGTATCATCAGTCCTCTAAATTTTGTAAATTCTGGGTCCACTTCACCATTAACTGTATGATACTACAGTGGAACATGGTGTTCCACATATAATGTAGAGCTGAGTTCAAACATCTCGATGACAGGGCTTGTACAATCCTTATTTTACAAAATCTGCATCTAGATGTGTATTGCATACTAATCCAGTGCGTTTCTGTCGTAGCTAAACAGTAATTGGCAAGAAATGCAAGGGGCAACTGCTGTACCTAAGGTCTAGCAAACTTACCCGTGCAAAGGGATAGTGTCTGTCTGAGCTGCATAGGTCACTAGCCTTAAAAGTTAACAAAACAATTCTCAGTTTGCAAATAAAAAAACTCAGTGGGATGGGTGTTCTACCAGGGGATAATTACATCCAAACTCAGACAGGTAGTCAACCTGATCAAGCTTCCAAGGGTGATAGTAACAAACTGTGTCTAATAATTCAGAAAGTATAAAAAGTTATAACATACTAGAAAAGGATGTCTTGAAATGTAAATTCATGTGCGATAGATTTACTGTTTTCTATCTCCTGTGACAAATGTCACCAGAACTTATTTCCTGCATCTTTTGCTTGGAGGAGTGGCTGTCACTGGGTTGTTAAGATCTTTGTCTTCTCCTAAAATAGCAAGAGATTTTATGTAAGTAAACTATTTTGGTGTAATTCAAATGTGTGTATTATCAATTTATATACTAAAATCCAGAGATTCCAACGAGATTAGAGTTTACAAGCTTTTCTCACCTGCTGACTAAAACACCCCTTGCAGTAAATCTTTTATTACTATTGTTGAAATGTGAGAATTGTAGAGGGTAAGTGGTGGACAGACAAAAGTTGCAAGTTGTAGGGGAATAGATTAAAACCCAAGGAGGTATTCAGATTTAACTGTACTGCAGTTTCCTTAAATCATTCCATTTGAGTACCAGGACTGTTCCCTCTGTGTGGCTACAACTAGTACTTTCCATCAACATTGTCAGGACTGAACTAATATGCCAGTAGTATCTGGGACCCCCTTGAGGTGAGGGGTTGCTACATTGATACTGCACTTGGGTTAATAAGAAATGGGGTTTAGATCCCAGGCCATTCTGGCGCGTGCACACGCACGCACACACACACACACACACACACACACACACACACACACACACACACACACACACACACACACTCTCTCTCTCTCTCTCCTGTTGTTGAAGTGTCCACTTTATAAATTTCTCTTTAAATATTGATTCAAACAGTGTCCAGAATTTAAAGAACTTAGTATCTACATTGCCTTCCTTATACTCATCATCCATGTTTGATTTACCAATTTCCAAGTGGTAATATGTATTTTACATTCCAAGAGGATCATTTTGTAGGCCAGCAGTTTTGTGGATTTTTTTTTAGTTTGTCTTCAGCTTTATTTTCTGATATTAGTGATCAGAAAAGTCAGTATACCTTGTAAATACTTTACAGTTTCCGCTGAAAATTTGTGGAAATACTTGGCCTAAGACTGTTGTTAAACTTTACGATAGCCTAGTAGCAGTGTTTACCATATGCGCCATACCAAAAATGTGTAGGAAGTTATTAATTTCATCTTCAATGCCTGTGTCTTTATTCATGTCTCCACATACTGTTACATTAGTTTTTGGAACCAAGACTTGATTTAATTTGTTGAAAAAAAAGTGTTCAAGTTACCAGTAGGTGAACAATACATGCACAGAATGATTGTCTTTTTATGCATAACTTTGTTAGTTCAATGGCTGTCATTTCAAAATGTTTATCTACACTCATTGTCATAAGATTTTCTTAAGCTTTAAAATCTGGACCACTTCTGAATAATTGCATGGTCCCTTACCAATTAGGGTAGTTCCGCAATAGCAACTTGAACATTATTATAACCCCCCTGCGGGTTCGGGGGTTAGAATAGGCCCGCGGTATTCCTGCCTGTCGTACGAGGCGACTAAAAGGAGTCTCAAACGTTTCGGCCTTATGTGATGGTCCCCTGTCGGGTTTGACCTCCATATCTCAAAATTTTTCCGAAGAGCGAGCCGATTGGGGAAGGGCGCCTTACTTGGTGCATTGTGTCCATGTTGTGTTGAGAACTTTCGCCATCTTATTCGTCGTTGCATTGCAGTCCTGCCCGCTCTCCATCGCTTGGGCATGGATACGCTCCTGCGTGCACTTTCTGCCAAGCACTGTGCAGGGCCATTTTCTGCACTGACGACGCCCATGGACCACATGTCACCTAACATCCAGCACGGTAGCCAGTCCGTTGTGGTGGGGCCGCCATGTACCCTCTTGGTTGTAGCCCCCTGACAACACAGGGATCGCTCTACTGATGCCTGCGCCGTTAACTCCCCACGTATGCCAAGGAGTAGGTGCCCATCTCCCTGGGGCATCGGGACTCCCGGCAATGGCCATCCTGCCAGGTGGCCTTTGCTGTGGCTGGGTGGCGCCCGTGGGGAGGGCCCTTGGTCGGAGTAGGTGGCATCAGGGCGGATGACCCGCAATGAAGCGTGGTACATCATCTCTCGCTGGCAGCCAGCCGTCAGCAGTCTCTAAGCGTTCCAAAGCTCACTTTAAGGCTAATGTGTATGACCCCAAATCGTTCCCCTCCCTCGCCACACCATGGGAGGAACGAAAGGCATTGCATGAAAGTGAGACGTATTTGCCCAGATATCTTGTCTGTACCAGAGCTGATGGGGAATCTTTTATGTCCGTGAAGCCTCAGTTCTTTGTAGAACATTTAGAGGACAAGTTTGGGGAGGTGGAGGGCTTGTCCAAGAAGCGGTCCGGATCGGTGTTGATAAAAACGGCATCCTCAGCCCAGTCGCGGGCCTTGCTCGCTTGTACTAAGCTGGGGGATGTCTCCGTCACTATCACGCCCCATAAAAGTCTGAATATGGTCCAGGGCATTATCTTCCACAGGGATCTCCTTTTACAGTCCGATGACGAGCTGCGCGCCAACTTGGAGCGCCGCGGTGTCCATTTCGTCCGGCGCGTCCACCGGGGTCCGAGGGATCGTCAAGTTGCCACCGGTGCCTTCATCTTGGCCTTCGAGGGTGACACGTTACCTGAGAAGGTCAAGGTGATGGTGTACCGTTGTGAGGTCAAGCCGTATATCCCTCCCCCGATGCGGTGCTTCAAGTGTTGGAAGTTCGGCCACATGTCTTCACGCTGTGCTTCCGACCTCGTCTGTCGCGATTGCGGTCGACCATCCCATCCTGATCATCCCTGTGTGCCGCCTCCAATCTGTGTGAACTGTGGTGCGCACCATCCGCCTTGCTCGCCAGACTGTCCAATTCTGCAGAAGGAGCGGAAGATCATGGAAATCAAGACTCTCGACCGCCTGACGTACACTGAGGCGAAGCGGAAATATGATCGGCTTCATCCAGTGCGCATGACAGCTTCTTATGCCGCAACTGTCACTCCTTCTACAATTCCATCCACTCCAGTCAGCTCTCAGAGTCGAAGTCCCACACCTGCCCCCTTGATGGTGGGGGGCACTAAGCCTCCTGTTGCTCCTGCTCCATCTACTTCAGGAGCAACACCCCCCCAACCATCGGGGACATCAGTCCCCCCTTCCCAGCCGGAGAAGCGTAAGACTTCTTCGGCTACTCTCGTAAGGAAGGGGTCCCTTGGGGACCTCCCTTCGCACGTTCCGACTGGTTCCAAAGCCGACAGCCACAAGTGGCTCAAACAACCGCCAGTCCCTGGTCGTCGGGACACACGGTCATCGTCTGTCCCTGAGACTGACCCAGTGACGCCCTCCCAGCCTGAACCACCCAAGGCGCAGTGCGAGAAGCAGAAGAAGAAGAAGAAACTCCCCAAGGCTACCGACATTGCGGTGGCACCCATTCCACCGCTTCCTACAAGCTCTGCATCTGAGGATGAGGTGGAGATTCTGGCGTCCACTGAGGACATGGATCTCGCCAGTCCCTCGGATGCAATAGATAGCTGTTGTCCAGGTGGTGACTCAGTAGCAGCAGGGGCCCCGGAGGCGTAATCTGCCTCCCCAATCCCTTCACGCCTTTCCCATCCATGGCTAATACCATCCTCCAGTGGAGCTGCAGCGGTTTCTTCCACCATCTAGCTGAGCTCCGCCAACTTATCAGCCGTCATCCTTTCCTTTGCATTGCTCTGCAGGAAACTTGGTTTCCAGCAATGCGAACCCCCGCCCTCCGTGGCTATCGGGGTTATTTTAAGAACTGGGCAGCTTATGAAAGGGTGGCTGGTGGCGTCTGCATATATGTCCTTAACTCTCTTCACAGCGAGTTTGTACCTCTACAAACAGCTTTAGAGGCTGTCGCTGTTCGGGTGTGGACGCCACAGGCTATTACCGTCTGCAGTATTTACCTTCCACCTGATGGTGCTGTCGCGCAGCATGTCCTGGCTGCTCTGATAGCCCAACTGCCGCCACCTTTTTTGCTGCTGGGCGATTTCAATGCCCACAACCCTCTATGGGGTGGGACTGTCTCCGATGACCGCGGTCGGGCCGTGGAGCATGTGTTGGCTCAGCTTGACCTTAGCCTCTTGAACACCGGTGCTCCCACACATTTCAGTGTGGCCCATGGCTCGTTCTCGGCCATCGATCTCTCTATTTGCAGCCCTGGACTTGTTCCATCCCTCCACTGGAGAGTGCATCCTGACCTGTGTGGTAGTGACCATTTTCCCATCTATTTGTCACTGCCCCAGTGTCATTCTTCTGGGCGCTTGCCCCGCTGGGCTCTCCACAGGGCTGACTGGCCAGCTTTTACTTCTGCTGCAACCATTGAGTCTCCCCCACAGGGTGACATTGACAAGGTGGTGCGTGTTTTAACCACGTCCATCATTTCAGCGGCCGAGGCTGCCATCCCCCGTTCTTCTGGCCACCCTCGGAGGAGGGCTGTACCCTGGTGGTCGCCAGAGGTTGCTGAGGCTATTCGCGACCGTCGGCGGGCTCTTCAGCATCATAGGCGGCACCCGTCTCTTGAGACCCTCATCACTTTTAAGAGGCTCCGTGCCTTCGCCCGTCGTCTTATTGCATGGCGTAAGCAGGAGTGCTGGGAGAGGTATGTCTCATCCTTGGGCTCCCATGTCTCCCCCTCGCTCGTGTGGTCCCGGATCCGGCGGATTTACGGATACCAGACCCCTATGGGTGTCCCTGGGCTCTCCTTGGACGGCGCTGTCTGCACGGACGCTGCCGCCATTGCTGAACGGCTTGCCGCGCACTTTGCTCAGAGCTCTGCGACTGCATCCTATCCCCCCGCCTTTCGCTCTCTAAAGGAGCGAGCCGAGCGGACGCCGTTCTCATTCCACACGCGTCGTTCTGAAACATACAATGCTCCTTTCAGCGAGAGGGAATTCCTCGCTGCTCTCGTCGATTGCCCTGATACAGCACCAGGCCCAGACTGCATCCACGCGCAGATGCTGAAGCATCTCTCCAGGGACTGCCAGACACACATTCTCGCGATATTTAATCGCATTTGGAGTGAAGGCGTGTTCCCGTCGCAATGGCGAGAGGGTGTTATTGTCCCCATCTTGAAGCCCGGTGCGGACCCACTCGCGGTGGACAGCTATCGTGCCATTACCCTCACCAACGTTTTGTGCAAATTGCTCGAACGTATGGTGGGGTGGCGTTTGTGTTGGGTCCTTGAGTCGCGCGGTCTCCTCGCTCCATCCCAGGGTGGCTTCCGTCGGGGCCGGTCTGCCACGGACAATTTGGTGCGGCTGGAATCTGCAGTCCGTACGGCCTTTGCCCGACGTCAGCATCTCGTTGCTGTATTTTTCGATCTGCGGAAGGCGTATGACACCACATGGCGGCATCACATCCTCGCCACGTTGCATGAGTGGGGTCTTCGTGGTCGGCTCCCGGCTTTTCTTCAAACCTTTTTATTGCGCCGCTCTTTCCGGGTGCAAGTCGGTGCCACCTCTAGTTCATCTTATATACAGGAAAATGGGGTCTTGCAGGGCTCAGTGTTGAGCGTCTCCTTATTTCTAGTGGCCATTAATGGTCTGGCTGCAGCAGTGGGGTCGTCGGTGTCTCCTTCTTTGTATGCCGACGACTTCTGCATCTCATTTAGCTCCACGACTACGGGAGTCGCCGAACGCAGGCTGCAAGTCGCCGTCCGCAAGGCAGCATCATGGACTCTGACTCATGGTTTTCAGTTCTCTGCAGCCAAGACTCGAGTTATGCACTTCTGCAGGTGTTGGACGGTCCACCCTCATCCTGAACTTTACCTCGACAGCCACCTGCTTGAAGTGGTGGACACTTGCCGCTTCTTGGGACTCATGTTTGATGCCCGGCTCACATGGGTTCCTCATATTACTCAGCTGAAGCAAAAATGCTGGCGGCACCTCAACGCCCTCCGCTGTCTTAGCCATACGTCTTGGGGTGCAGATCGCTGCACGCTGCTGCGATTGTACAGAGCCCTTGTGCAGTCCCGGCTTGATTATGGGAGCCCGGCCTATGGGTCTGCATCACCCTCAGTGTTGAAGTTGTTAGACCCCATACACCACTGTGGGGTTCGGCTTGCAACTGGCGCTTTTCGTACCAGCCCCGTGGATAGTCTACTGGTGGAGGCCGGGGTTCCCCCGCTGCGGATTCGCCACCATCGACTGCTCGCCGACTATGCTGTCCACGTGCATTGCTCGCCAGACCATCCCAATCGTCGCCTGCTTTTCCCTGCCATGGTCCTCCATCTGCCCGAACGGCGACCTAGGTCTGGGCTTTCCGTAGCTGTCCGTGTCCAGTCCCTGCTGTCAGAACTGGGGTCATTCCCTCTTCTGCCTCCCTTCTGGGTCCGTGGGTCCGTACACCTACGCCTCCCTGGTGTTTGTCCCGTCCGTCCGTCCGTCTGGTTTTGGCACAGGGACCTAAGGATTCGGTTCCGCCTGTGGCCCTCCATCGCCGTTTTCTTGCGCTCTTCGAATCATTTCCGCGCTGTGAGCCTGTCTACACTGATGGTTCCCTGGTTGATGGTCGCACTGCCTACGCTTTTGCTCATGCTGCCCATGTTGAGCAACGCTCCTTGCCGGCTGGCTGCAGTATTTTTACTGCAGAGCTGGTGGCCATCTTGTGCGCTCTTGAGCATATGCGTTTCTGCTCAGGTAGGTCCATCGTCATCTGCAGTGACTCCCTGAGCAGCCTTCAGGCCATCGACCGCTGCTATCCCTCTTCTCCTCTGGTGTCCTCTATTCAGGAGTCTGTTTCCGCCATTGCCCGTTCTGGACGTTCGGTGGTCTTGGTTTGGACGCCAGATCATGTTGGCATCCCGGGGAACGAACGTGTTGACAGGCTGGCCAAAGGGGCGATCGACGCCCCAGCTTTGGAGATCGGCCTCACAGCTCGCGACCTGCAGCTGGTGTTGCGCCGTAAGGTGCTTGGGGTGTGGTCTGTTGAGTGGCATGGCATGACAACCCAGAATAAACTGCGGGCTGTCAAGGAGACGACCGATGTGTGGCGCTCCTCCCTGCGGTCTTCTCGCAGGGACTCTGTCATCCTGTGTCGGCTCCGCATCGGCCATACATACCTGATGCACGGCCATCTTTTGCGTCAGGAGGATCCCCCCCCTGTGTCGGTGTGGGTCCCGGCTGACGGTCGCCCACATTTTATTGGAGTGTCCCCGACTGCGCACCCTTCGGCAGTCTTTTAATTTCCCGGGCACCTTGCCTTTGATTTTATGCGACGATGCCTCCATGGCTGACAATGTTTTACATTTTATCCGTGCTAGTCCTTTTTATGGATCCATTTAGGGGGGTCCTGCACTTCTCCGTTTCTGTGTCTTTTGTCCTCGCGTCTCTCCATATTTGTTGCTGTTTTGGTGTCTCATCGGATGGTTGACTCTTTCCCTTTTTTGTTGTCGTGGTCAGTCAACCAGTCTCCAGCCATCTTCTTTTCTTCTATCTCTTTCTGCCTGGTGTTCGTCTGTACTCTTCTTTTCTCTAGTGTTCGTTGCCTAATTTGTGTTCTTTAGCACCTGGGGGGGGGGGGGGGGGCGGGGCAGTCTCCTTCCCCTTGGGGTTTTATCTGCTCTGCGACTTTGTCTCGCTTGTTTTTGGAATGGGGGACTGATGACCTTAGCTGTTTAGTCCCCCTTAAACATCCCAACAACAACCACCACCACCATTATTATAATGATTGCACTATATCCTGTATTTCAGTGTCCACACCAGTGCTCTGAAATGAACACATTGTAATTAAACTTTAAGTTGGTGTACTTTATTTTTAATAAACTCATACTTAATAAAGAATAGATAATTCTGAGTAGATTTTTGTTGTGTGACTCTTAATGTTTTCTCTGCATGTTACTGGGTCCATGAAATTATGAAAAATCAGCCGTAACCAAATTTTATCTGCTGCTAATATTTCAGCTGTAAATTCTTCAACCATCAAAGAAATTCTGAACAGATTGATAGTAAAGTGCTCCTCATGGAATGTAATAAAGAGGGAAACTGGCAGGAAAACAGGGAACATGTCTCAGGTAGAGATTAAAACAGGGGACAGTATCATAAAGAAACCAGAGTTGGTTGCAGAAATATTTAATAACCACTTTTTGAGAGCAGCAGAGAAGACACTGTAATGGTTCAATGGAAGAATCATTTTCCCTCCTACAGAAAGCTATTAGCAACAGAATCCCACAGTTGTCTTTACCTCCAGTTACTGTAAGCGAAGTCATAAGAGTAATTAAATCATTAAAAAATAAAAATTCTGCTGGTGTGGACAATATTTCCAGTAAAATACTGAAACACTGTTACAAATTTGTTAGTCCCATCTTATGCAACATGTACAATACATCCCTACAAGAAGGGATTGTCCCTGACAGACTAGAATTGGCTGTAGTGATTCCTCTCTTTAAGAAAGGTGATAAAAACAACATTACAAACTATCGCCCAATATCCCTATTAACTACCTTCTTGAAAATTCTTGAAAGACTCATGCATTAGGATTGAAGAGCATCTCAACTTCCACAGTATCTTAAGCAAAAATCAGTTTGGTTTTCGTGCTGGTCTTTGTTCTGAACAGGCAATATTCTCTTTCAGCAACAAAGTTTTGGAAACCATTAACAAAAAAAATGTCTCCAGTGGATATTTTTTGTGATCTTACAAAAGCCTTTGACTGTGTAAACCTCCAAATTCTTCTGAAAAAGGCGGAATACTGTAGTTTAGGTGGTACTGTTGGCTTGTGGCTACAATCATATCTAAAGGATCGGAAGCAGACTGTAATGCTAAATGGCTCTTCTGGGGAACCTGCCTCGTCTGAGTGGGGCATGATAACATTTGATAGATCACAATCTTGAACAAACTACAAATACTGTTTTTAATGACATCTTAAATTGGTTTTCCTCAAATAGTGTCTCTCTCGTTGCAAATAAAACTCATTATATGAGGTTCCATACATCACAAAGTAATCTCGATGCAATTAACATAAAATGTAGAGATCAACCAATACTGAATGTTGAAGATAAATTCCTGGGTGCTTATATAGACAGCAAATGTAATCGGTCAGTTCACATTCTTCATCTATGTAAAAATACTTAGCTCAGCAACATTTGCATTACGGGTAATTTCTTCAGTGGCTGAAGTTGATGCCATTAAGGTTGCCTACTTTGGCTGCTTCCACTCATTAATGTCATATGCTATCATATTCTGGGGAACCAACCACTTGCAAAAAAAGTTTTCACCGTCAAAAAAAAGCAATCAGAATAATGTGTGGGGTCCATCAAAGACACTCTTGGAGGTACTTGTTTCGAAAGATAGGTATCCTAACAACTGCCTCACAGTATATTTTTTACTTGCTGACCTTTGTGTGCAAAAATTATTCTATCTACCGAGACAACCGTAAATTCCATGGCTATCACACCAGAAACAAAAACAATGTCCATGTCGAAATGAAATGTCTCACTCTAGTAAAAAAAAAAAAGTTTACTACTCCAGCATTAAGCTGTTCAATGCTCTCCCACTACATATCAAATGTGTTCACACAGAACTGCCAAAATTTAAACAAGTTCTCAAAGATTACCTGACAGAGAAATCTTTTTATACTGTGGATGAATATTTGAAAGAAAATGTATACCATCACTAAACTTACTGTGTCTAGAACTAGTTCAGTTGATTTTATTGAGCATTTGAGCATTATCACACTTTTTGTAACAACAGGTTGGCTATACCTGTATTTACTCAGAATAGATAATTCTTTATTAAGTATGCAATTTATTAAAAATAAAGTGCACCAACTTAAAGTTTAATTACAGTGTGTTCATTTCAGAGCACCGGTGTTGACACTGAAATACAGGATATAGTGCAATCCTTATATTAATGTTCAAGTAGGCCTAATATCTGATTTAACATTGTGCTCTTATTTATAACCTTTATTTGAAACTCCTTTTTCTGTTAAATGGTTGTTACGTTATCTAGCTGACATTGTGTCTGTTACTGTATTTATCAGGCAATCACCTTCGACAGTTGCACTGAACATTTATACAAGACAAATAACAAATGAAACCATCAACACATTTTTAAAATTACCACGCATCTTTAAAATTACTGTTTAGATGAGAGCAAGTTACTTTAAAATTTAAACATTCATAAACCACGGCACTTATGGCCTATTACACATTTAGAGAAATTACTCAAAAACTATGATCAACCTAAAGAACAATTTACTAAACTTTAATGAGCAAAGTAGTCTTTCGTTACTGCAGTGATTGGTATTATCAAAGTCATTAAGAGTACAGGGCAGCAACAAGTCAGATGCCATGGCACACAACCACGTTACTTAAATGGCAGGCACCCTACAATGTAGGATATAAAACATAAAATTTCATGTGACCAAGCAAACTCATGGGATTCAACAAACTACGCCCAGAAGCAGACAACAGCTCACTCAGCTGTTTCCAATACAGGCTCGGCATGGACCCCCAAATGGAAGCAGCAAGTCACGAATAGGCACGAAAAATCCCAGAACTAGTGGGTATGTACAACCGACTGACATATTCCTTAAGTAATTAGAAACACAATAATTCATTACAGCACTTCATCTGTAGAATTAATCAACCTATTAATGAATATCAGCTAAGCAGTACACATCTATTATTTTATGTGCGTAAGGCCAATTATACATTAAGCCGTGAGCGAACTAGATACATGGCCAGCTGGCACGCACAGGCAAAGGGGGCAGAAAATACACAACAGCACAAGCAGGACGCAACCCAGGACCCTGCATCTGCTACCAAGACAAACAGCAGAAGTCCCAATAAAACAAAATCAAAATGCAAGCAACTAGCATGCAGGTGCAAAACACAAAGCAACTTAAAGCAATCAGAATTAATTACAATACCCACATACTGTCATTGAAGGAATTCTTGTACTTTCATTAATAGAATCAGTTTCAAACTATTTAAACACACAGTAACAATTGGCCTCTCAGTAACTTGCAAGAGTTTATGAAACCACTCATTTAGAATTAGATATGTCTCTCACACACTGTTACTTCAGATAGAAACTTAACAGTAATGTTATTGCAATTCACGGCAAAATATACCCAGGGAAAATTTTATCCATGTAATCCATAACAATTGGCCAGCTTAACTTCAGCATGTGATATAAATACAATAACCAGGCAGCACTTGGACAAGGACCAGCCAAACTGTTTTCAATGATGGTTAAACACTGACAGTAGCAATACACAAACAGAATGTTTGACAATGGGTCAATGATTCTTAATCATCACGTCACATACAGCTCTCACTGGGACATTGCGTACTAAGCAAGTTGAAATTAAACACATTCGAGGGCAGACTCAGTAGGAGTAGCAACGGCCGGCCAAGAAAATGAAATCAACAGCACAGAACCCAGTAGTAGATTCCGGCTACAATTTACAGCACAAGCAAGGCCCTTATCCTCTTGCTTGTTCGACGAAGCCAGCTGCTGCAGATCCCGGTGCCAGGAGACATGTAGCGAGCGAAATACACCACTGGCTTCCCAGTAACGTGACTGCTTTCACGCCAGCAATATTTCCTACGGCACTTTCACCCGGGTAAACATTTAGATGTGCTCATCCTGCTGCCTCGCACGGCGCCTGTACTGTCTGCCAGACTTGGCAAACAATATTACTGCTAAGCATCCGAAAGCAAAATCCTTGGTACTTGCTAGAGCTTACCGCTCGTTCCCGATTGGCCCGGTAGGTGGCCACCGCGTACACCAGTAGAAAGATGACCCGTACCAGCAGTGGGAATATCGCTGATCGAGCCACATGGCTTACAGTTGAATTTCAGCAATTTTATGGGTCAAATTTCTGTATTGTTTGTCATTATGATCACCTTTTTCTCTCTGGTAACTGGTGAGTAGGCACTGGGGGGGGGGGGGGGGGTTGTACTTTCTATCTTCTGTATACATGTGGAAGAAATCCCTATAACAGGTTGAGACCTTTTAAGAGACAGGAGCCCGGTGTCATCATTCATCCTAAAAGGGTTCTATCCCAATTCTGTTGAGATGCATGCCACACCTAGTTTAAACTATCTCTTAATAGGCCCCACTGGCAGAGAGTGTTTCCTTAACATTTTGGAGACTGGCCACTTAGAAGAATATTGAGCCTAGGAAATAAGCTGTTAATGCCATTTTTTTAAAAGTAGTACTGGTACATATGTAATTGGTGTATCCTCAAAAAAGGGTCAAACTTCACGATGTATTTTTCGTATTTACTTTAGTTCTTTGATAGCTTCCTAATTTTAAAATAAAGATGACAGAGGTATAATTCTCCTCCCAATAAAAAGTACAAGGTGAGTTGTTTAGTACAAATTTGGGCCCTAGCTATACTCGGTCTTGGTCTCCAAAGTATTAAACACCCTGTGGCAAATTCACTACATTGGTGAAAATTCAGTACATTGGCATATGGTTCACTCTATTATTCTTTGTGGGGGGATAACATTACAGACTGTATTTTAAACACTTCAATATCTGTGCATCAAATAATCTGAACCTAGACCCAAACTTACGTACTCACAGCTGTTACAGCAAGCCTTGTCCCTTGTCATTTTTGTAAAGCTAGTGCCTCAAGCACAAAATGGCACCTGAAGGGAGAATGAAATAGAACTATGTCATTGCAAGAATGTTTTGCATGCAATTATTCCTATTGCTTTGCTTAATCACACAAATATTGTAGAATTTATAGCTTATATACAGTTTGTATACAGACATAAAAGTAATACTTTTCGTGTACTCATTAACAAAAAGTTTAATTCCTATTACTAAGCATTCTGTAGTTTAGATTTTGCCATTAGTTAGTGAGATAATAGCAAACTCAGTATATGCAGCAAAATATCTTGAATGATGTGTGCAAGATAGGTCACAGTACAAAGTGACGTATTAGATACAAGACCTTCCTCTCCAATTTGTAAAACTAAGTAATAAAATCTGTTGTTACCCATATTGGGTAATTCAAATGAAGTGCATGTTGGTCATTTTGTGAAGCTTTGTGGTTCATTTGTGGCATCAATCTGAGAAGAAACAAATACATTTCACAGAAGGAAATTTGCAGTTGTATATGCCTTGTTTTTAGTTTCAATATCAAATTAATATATTCATAAAATAAGGGAAAGGAATGATGTACGGACAACAGAAACATGTAAGAGAAAACAGCATTCTCACTAGCTTTCGAGCACTAGCTCTTTGTCCAGCAGAAGCTAAAAGGTCAATATTCATTTGTTTCAGAGCAAAATTGAACTAGACCCAAAAGACAAGAATGGAAAAACACCACTCCAGTTGGCAAAGAGCCACAGACATAATGATATTGTTCAGATTCTGTTAGCTGAACAGAAAAGAAGGGCCAATTGGATGCCACCAATTTCAGAGATATGGTAAGCAGTATACATTTTGTGCTTAAGATGTTGTAACATTTAGGCACACACTTTAAATCCTTTCCCTACACCCATTAAGCTAGATACTGAGTTGGAGATTTTGCTGTTGCCACCTGACAATTAATATGCAACTTCCTGATTATTATTTCTGCACAGTAATAAAGTAGTTGACTTCTATTTGAATTCTCCATTTGTATCATATGTTGCTCAAAGACAAGCAATAAAATTTACTGCAGCTAGACAAAATTTTTTTTATGACTTTCCATCCTTGATGCGTCCAAGAGATATGAGATTTGAGCACAATTCTGCATTTCACAGTGGACGTCTTAGCTGGAGCAATTAATTTCCTTCTGAATAATAACAGCAGTGTTATATCTCCAGAGGTGTTGGTATGTTGCACAATCACACATTTTCAGTCAAAGAGGTTAGTAAGTGGTATTGTCATACATAGGTCCAAATTCATTATTGTAAGTTCGCACAAGAAGGAGAAAAGTAGATTTTGGTTTCATTCATTGACAAAAGTTATTCTTGATGGTGCTTATGATGCAGGAAAGTAGAACACAACACATGCTGATACCTTAAATGTCAGAGTAAGGATAATCCCCAATATCCACTTCTTTTTGTTGCCTTAGTTGTTATTTGACACACCAAAATTTGTGACATAATGGTATTTTCCTTCTTTTTTTGTGTGCTAGGTTCAGTGACCAAAATTTGTGACATAATGGTATTTTCCTTCTTTTTTTGTGTGCTAGGTTCAGTGGATGAGACTTCTAGCCAAACTGATTAAGTTCTTGTTGATGGTTCTTTGTTTTAAATTTTCTCTCTCATATTAATATTCTTGAAGTCTCTTATGTCCATGTTACATAAAATAGTACCATTCTTACTGGCATACACAATACTGTGGATTGACATGTCTCACTCGTATCCAAGAGAGGCTGTTTCTTTTTCCTGAGACACAAAACACCCTGCAACAAGAAATTTATCCCCTGCAGTAAAGTATTTTATACCATCTCTAAACTCAGTATTTCACAAAAGCTGCCACCTGTGTGTTTGCTCGTACCTGCATACCTGATACACAAGTGTAGACAACAACCAACCGTAATGCCCTATTAAGAAGTTAAGCATTGTCCAAGCAAGAAAAGTACATCCGATCCACCCATCAAAGTGTCTTATATGGTCAGATATTGTACTCTCACAAATATGCTGCATATCAGTAGTATTTGGCTTGTCTCAGACTGATAGTACTGTGTCATTAAGTTTCTGTATACCTGACCTTTTGTTGGATGTCCTTGGAACTCAAAACATTTGAATAAAACTAACCCTAGCAGTTTGTGTTTGGTCTTAGATATTATTCACATCCAACTTTAGCTGACTAAACAGTCCAAAATTAGTTTTAAAATAACAACAAAAAATAATGTTCAGTGGTAAATATTTTATTTGTTATTATTAAAGGGATCTTGTAAAAGAGCCAGTATTATACATTCATGCTGCAGGTAGAGTAACTTGCATGACCTCTTAAATCAAGGAAAAAAAGCAGTAGAAAATACACTTCTGCTTTAGCCAGCAAAAACTTTACGAGGAAGCTACTCCCTAAATGTAAATATTCTTCTGGGAACAATGTAATTGTGAAGCTACGCACTAAAGTCAATCACAATAAACGAGTTATCAGCTGCAGGAATGTTATTTTTATTCCTTTTGAATACCATAGAGTTGTGTAACAGAGGATAGAACCATCATGAAAAAATTGATAAGATTACTTAAAATAACTGTTTTCACTATCGGCCTAATAAAGGTCATGAGCTGACAGTTATTTCAGTCTTGCAAATGTACAAATGTTACAATAAAAAAAAAAGTTATGATCTTGCTACCCCAGAATAGCAGAGGAGCTGTTAGCACCAGCCATAAGGTGCTCACATTTGAAGATGACTTTAACTTAAAGTCAAAACGGTCATATTAATAAATATCATTCCAATTTAGACTTATTTTAACCAAATTATAGCACCAGATTGCTGCTCTCCTATGGACATGGTCTAGTGAGGTCACTTTACACTTTATGTATGCCAACAAATACAAAGTTCTGTTCCAGTAAAGCTAATTAACCAGATGCCTACTAATTATTTAAATAATTGGTGATTGATAGAGGATAGCTGCAAGATACTTAAATTGTTGCAGCTATGAGGTACTGCACTGGCCTATTTAGTAACAGGCAGATACATCAACACAGCTGCAGATGTAAGAAGTGTTTGTACTGATGGGATAAAGGCTAATTAAGTGTGGTTTGGTTAACTCTCACTCTTACTGCACTTTTGTGTAAAGGTATCTGAGGGAGATGTACATGAATCAAATACTCATTTACGTGTGGTTTGCTCAGAAAGTGGAGAATGTTACAAAGACTAGACAAATTGCTCAAGTCAGTCATCACTGGTTCAAAAAGAAAAGGGGCAAAAGTAAAATACTAGGAAACTAAATTACAAATCAAACAAACAATATCATCTAAAAACAAAAACAATCAATTATTCATTGAGTGAGTAAATTTATCTGTCCATTTATGTTGTTGTTGTTATCTTCAGTCCAGTAACTGGTTTGATGCAACTGTCTATGCTACTCTATCCTGTACAAGCTTCTTCATTTCCAGGTAACTACTACACCCTACATCCTTCTGAATCTGCTTAGTGTATTCATCTCTTGATCTCCCTCTATGATTTTTACCCTCCACACTGCCCTCCAATACTAAATTGGTGATCCCTTTATGCCTCAGAACATGTCTCCTTCTTCTAGACAAGTTGTGCCACAAACTCCTCTTCTCCTCAATTCTATTCAGTACCTCCTCATTAGTTACATGATATACCCATCTAATTTTCAACTCTTCTGTAGCACCACATTTTGAAAGCTTCTATTCTCTTCTTGTCTAAACTATTTATCGTCCATGTTTCACAACCATACATGCCTACACTGCATATGAATACTTTGAGAAAAGACTATATAAACAATAGCCAAGTGGTGGCAGGAGGAGAAACACACAAAAAATGGTTTTACTTATGCAAGCCTTTGGGGCCAGTGGCTCCTTCATCCAGCAGAAGGGTTGAAAGGGAAGGAAGAGGGCTTGAAGGGAAAGGAATCGGAGAGGTTAAAAAAGGGGTAGAGTTTGGAAAAGTCACCCAGAAACCCAGGCCAGGTGAGACTTATTGGAGGGGATGAGTCTTTCCTTCTCCTCATGTCCGGTAAGTATCCCCTGACCTGGGGTTCTTGGCAACTTTTACAAACACTACCCCTTTTCCTAAACCTCTCCATTTTTTCCCTTCAACCCTCTTCCTTTCGCTTCAACCCTCTTCCTTTCGCTTCAACCCTCTTCCTTTCGCTTCAACCCTCTTCCTTTCCCTTCAACCCTCTTCCTTTCCCTTCAACCCTCTTCCTTTCCCTTCAACCCTCTTCCTTTCCCTTCAACCCTCTTCCTTTCCCTTCAACCCTCTTCCTTTCCCTTCAACCCTCTTCCTTTCCCTTCAACCCTCTTCCTTTCCCTTCAACCCTCTTCCTTTCCCTTCAACCCTCTTCCTTTCCCTTCAACCCTCTTCCTTTCCCTTCAACCCTCTTCCTTTCCCTTCAACCCTCTTCCTTTCCCTTCAACCCTCTTCCTTTCCCTTCAACCCTCTTCCTTTCCCTTCAACCCTCTTCCTTTCCCTTCAACCCTCTTCCTTTCCCTTCAACCCTCTTCCTTTCCCTTCAACCCTCTTCCTTTCCCTTCAACCCTCTTCCTTTCCCTTCAACCTTCTTCCTTTCCCTTCAACCCTCTTCCTTTCCCTTCAACCCTCTTCCTTTCCCTTCAACCCTCTTCCTTTCCCTTCAACCCTTCTGCTAGAAGAAAGAGCCACTGGCTCCAAAAGCTTGCATAAATAAAATGTTTTCTTTATGTGTGTTCTCATGCTGTCACTTGGTGAGTAGATTTTTTTGTTTATCCAATTACATGATATTATCAAAAATTATTACTTTTATTGTTAAATCAAACAAACTTCTATACAAAACTATACACTCTTGAATCCATTATGCAGTAACTCAACTGAAGAGGCTAAGAGAGGTGCTCGCAATGGGAACAATTGGTGTCCTTATTGATGGTAACTCTTAAATCAAAAACATTCACAGTGTAAAACTGATTGTGAGAGAAAGCCTTTTCAAAGTGAAAACTACTTTTTCCTGCTATTTCACACCTGTCTCATTCTGACTTTAGTGTGTGCTTGTGACTGCCAGCTACCCGTTTGCCATTCACAAACCGTATCTCCAGGTGGGTGTCATCTATCTTGCTTCTAATGTATGTCTGTCTACATTACCTGCGCCAGTAGTTACATAATTTTTCAATTGATTGTGCTTTAATAAGGCATCCATTCTTTTTTGTTGTAAATATTTTTAACCTTATATTTGTGATTTGAGTTCCCAACTTTATTTTACAAAAATAGATACTTCTGACAACATGTAAATAGTTTAGGACTGAAGGTAACAACTCACAATATACTCTTACATTCACCTCAGCGATGTGGCAGCCTATTTTGAAGATAAGAAATGATTGCAAAAAACCATTAGTTGTACCTCCAACTGCAAAACAGTACTACTGAGTAAATATAAACTTACGGGCAATGACTATGGACATATTGAGATGAGTACACATTCCCAGCAGGCAGGCAAATAAAAGGTAAACCGGTGTGTATCATGATTAAGTTTCAATGTTGTTTTCATCTGAATAGAATTACTTCCTGACTTGTCAGATGAAGACCACTGTACTGACAAGGGGAACCCTCCTTAGGTTGCTTTCCTTCACAGTTGAAACTTCACAGGATGAAAGGAAGGTTAAAATATAGGCACCTATTCTGGCATAGGAGTTGACAGTAGTTTCGAAGAAAATGGTCCAAGTTTCAATGTCACTTCATCATGCTGCGGTCAAACCGGGCAAGTCAGTAGGACAGTCGCTAAGAGCACAGTTTTGATTTTTCCCCCCATTTTCAAATACAATCTTTTTTTTCTTTTGTTGTCACAGATGTATGTGACCTCAATATTTTTTTTTGAGACAGATATGTAATAGAATTAGTGATAAAATAAATAAGCATTTCAAATCTTATGGATTATTTTATCCTTGCAAATTTTACTTAACCTTATGTATTAACAGTAATGGAAAATAAAAGACATATCGATTCCAGTATTTGAACTTTTCAGTGAGTTTAACTTTTATACTTCTAGAGAACCAGTGCATTCCACAGGGTGATATCTTGCCATAAAATGTTCAAAGCATAACAGTTGAGAGCACCATGAGCGAAATGCAAGGCATATATGCCACAGAGTTTTTAGTGTGAATATCATAAAAAAAGCAACATCATTAAATGTTGCTGAATCCCTGATGATCTGGCAATTTCACAGAAAACCTCACATATCGAAGCATTTTCTCAAAAGCTGGAGCCTGAAATTGGATCAAGAAATGTATTTTAATGCAAGTGGCTCAAGGCATGCATTTTAATCACATAACTGGACGCTGTGCTCTTACATATTGTGCTACTGTCTCACTCGGTCTTACAATGCACAAATGGACTGATGAAGTGACATCGAAACTTTTACAGTCATTTTCTTGAAATCTGCTTGGCACCTAAGCCAAAATAAGTGTCCCTTTTATTTTCACTCTGTGAAGTTTTGACAGTGTCGGAGAGTCACATATGATTGGCTTCCACTGTGAGACTGTATAGGCTATCAAAGTATAACAGCAAGCCCTTTGGTTAATTCTTGGATTGACATACTTACCACCTTGGTAGAAAAGCAAGGGAAAAGAAGGGTATAATTGTTTTCGTGAGATATCTCTGACAGTTGCTGGGAAATAACCAAATTTAGATGCATGCTGAGGAACTGACTTAACTCAAGGAAAACGCTTGTTTGTATCATAATCACACACATTTGATTCTCGTGATGTCCTAGTTATAGTCAATTGTAGCCTTTACACAGAAGGGACAAAAGTCATGGGATAGTGATATACACATATACAGATGGTGGTAGTACTGTGTAAACAAGATATAAAAGGGTTGTGCATTGGCGGAGCTCTCATTTGTACTCAGGTGATTTGTACATGGGTACGGAAGGGGGGAGGAGGTTGTTGCATATGGCTTATGACGACAGTGTACAGGTCAAGCGGTCAGGATTTGTAAGTGGGCACCTAGGGCTGCCACAGCAGAATATTAAGTATCTCAAAATATCTAAACTTTCCACATAATACCAATAGGCATGCACCTGGGTCATCCTTCTCACACAAAATATTAACTTTACTTACAGCCACTTAATATTTATACTCTCTATAATACTTTCAGTAAACTCACACAAAACCTGTGCAATAAATGACTTAAAAATCGAATGAAAGTTAGGCTTAATTATGGCAGACAGGAAGAAGAAGAAGAAGAAGAAGAAGAAGAAGAAGAAGAGGGCTGGCTGGCTTATCGCAAGGCGACAGCTGTGCCAGTCCATGTGTTTGCACCATGCGGTCTCTGCTTACGGTGAGCTTTCACAGCTAACATAGCATGCAATTTAAATGACTACAAAAACATTGTCTCAACTGGAAGCTCACTACCTGGTAAAATGAATCACAGTTAAGGGCTTTGCTCTGACCTCTGGGGCGACACCATAAAAAAGACCATTCACCATCACTGAATCATCTTCTCTCATACATTTAGCAACATAATTAGCATTCATTGTATCCTCTTCAGCTTCCACAACAAAACATTATCTGTGCAGCAGAAATAACATCATTTAAAACAACTGACACAAGAACTTTCCTGAACAAAATTATCTTCAATTACGCGAACAACCTCAATAAATCAACCTATCTTGATTTCAACATAACTTTGCTGCCCTCTGGGGGATAACAACCAAAAGTCATCATATCCTCACTTAACTTACAGGGTACAACAGATTAATTCTCTTTCATCATTATAACTTATTACGATACATCACTTAATACATCATAGATCCTTGCATTCAGTTAACCAGTTAAGCAACTACCACAAAAAACAGAAAGCATGGACAGAAAAAGAATAAAAGGTTGGGAAAGAGAATGTAGAGAAATGAGTAAGAAGAAAACGAGAAGGCAGAAAAAGTTCATTTCTTTCGTTCTGTAATCAGACATGTCAAACAGCGTACTATCAGTTTCAGCAACACAAGTGCTAATCATGTAATTACGACTGTGTATGCACTTGAGGCTTCAAGTCACCTATTACCAATATTAAACTATGGACAATACCAGGATCGTCAGGATGCATCACTTGTTGCTTTTATTACAAGATCTAGATGCTGACTTCACGTCTCTGCCAGGTTTTGCAATAAAAAATAAAAAAAAACTCTCATCAAGTTAAAGCTAAAAGATTTAGTGCGCCAACTATTTTAGAAGCCTTGCAGACACGGTATGGAGAGACAGGGGGCTATAGAACTCTTAAAGCACTCAAGACTGTGGAGCAAGGAGTAGGAACCTACTTTCTTCATAGGGTGCAGAAATGATGCTTCACGCTGCACATCACTGGAGATTAATCGAAAACTGTCAAAAATATATGCTAAAGAACCTTAACTATCCAACCAACAAACATGTGAAGTGCTTATCTAGCAACAAATACACATTTAACATATGTCACAGTAATTCGACTTAAAAAAATTTTAAGTTCAAATCGTCCTAGGTACAGATACCTCCAAAAAAACAGGCAGTAACTGCATAAGGTGCAAAATTTAACTGTGTACTATAATTTACTGACCTCCGTGTCGCGACCCGCAGAATGTGGTGCTGACGGTAGGGCGGCGGCTGAAGCAAGTGGGCGGCAGCAGTGGCAGGGAAGCCACTCCGACCGCAAATAGCTTGCCTGTGTGCTCGGTGAGCCACGGCAGCGGCACCAGACGTATCGTGCATTTTCCTTACATGCCTCGGCACCCAACTTAGAGATAGTGGTCAGCGACCAAAAAGCTGGGCTAGATGTGACCATCAAATGGGACTGGAATGCATGCAAGTAAGCACATGCGCTGTGAGGCATGGCTCACTGTACTCAGCATGCACATGTTGGTGTGGTGCGCTGCGACAGGCTGGCAGTAGACTTTGCCCTGAGCTCTGTTATGTGCGGACGTGGCGTCTGGTGCAGCATAGTAGCTGACATGCTGGCAACACCCAGGCTCAGCTCATAGTGAAATAACAGCGGCAAGTTCTGACCAACCACACAACATTGAACATGAAATGAAACTAAAGGGTCAGCTGATGGACCAAACGGTAGAAACAAATCCCACTTCTGACACCAATGTACATGGGCAGGGAAGGAGGAGAGGTTGTTACATATGTCTTATGACAACAGTGTACAGGAAGCCGAGCGGTCAGGACTTGTAAGTGGGCATCCATGGCCCTGTTAAATGAGACAACAGAATATCAGGCAAAATAAAGAGAATATATTTCAGTGTATGGTATACAAGGGGTGCACCTAGGGTCTGAAGTTACAAGGTTTAGGCCAGAGTAGGAGGTCCAACAAGTAACTGAAATAGGGCAACAGAAGGAAGGGTGGTTCATGTTAATTTATGTTGCTGGCCAATCATGCAATGCATAGCCAGAGGCTTTGCCTCCCACGAAATACGTTTATTCCGCTCGACTTCTGGATTACAAGAGAGAAGCAACTGTGTTCTGCACTGAAGAATGACCTGTATCCCACGCCCACAACTAATTGAGATAGGGCAACGGAAGGGAGGCAGTTCACGTTAATTGCTGTTGGTGGCCAATCATGCAATGTGGAGCAGGAGGCTGTGCCTCCCACGAAAAACGTTTGTTTTGCTCGACTTCTGGATCACAAGAGAGAGAAGAAACTGTTCTGCACTGAAGAGTGACCTGTATCAAACACACACTACTGGCTAAAATCCATGGTGTGAATTTGTTAGCAGTTTCAGCAGAGGGCTTAAGTCATATCTTGTCAGCAGCTTTACTTTAACTGGACAGAACTGCCTTGTGTCCCATAGGCACAGCTGAAGTTGCTCTGGGAGAAAGTTTGTAGAGCTCTGACTGGGGCCTTTAAAATAAAATTTTTTAAACCAATTCCCTAAGATATTCCTTTCTAGACTGGACAATTTTTGTCATACAAGTAAAATTCCCTGTTGAAAAATTCAACCATTCTTTCAAAATCTGTTAAATCGTGTTATGTATTACAAGTAACATGGAGAAAACTATTTTTGGATGTAATTTGTAAAGTAGACTTTGAATCAACTTATAAAACATCATGAAATTGAAAAGATGCAGTTGTAAGCAGGTATATAAAAGAGCATTTATTTGCACAGGAACTCTGCAGTAGATAGGGTATAAACAGACTGTCTATCTTGTATCAATATGGTGCATGATCTAAAATTTTCTAATACATATCCTCCTACTATTTGGAAGTCACGTTTGTTCCCATTTATTGCAGGGCTCTTCTGTTTGGAGGAGCAGGGAATTCTAAAGGCCCTTTGCTACTTTTCATGGGATCTGTTCTTCTGTGGGGTTATCCTATGTATCTACTGCGGGTAAATACTTCCTCGTGCTACTTTCTGCTTCTGCACTGCATGAACTTAGTTTTCACAGTAAGAGCTACTATACTATATGAAGCAGGAAGAGAAGAAATTTTGTGTATAGGTCCAATTGCACATGTTTGCCACACACACGCTATATGCATGTTGCATTCTCAGTACTATTATTTATGAAAAGGTTACTGGGCAGCCTAATAGAAATACTCATAAAGCAACATACTAGCTGTAGATTGTGTTATATGATCCAGAATGTACAAGATGTAGAGATGTTTTTAAAACAGAATGCAAGAAACACTACATAATATCTTCAAGTATGTGGAACAATTCTGTATTTGTATACTTGTACGGTAGCAGCCTGTATTACCAAAATTTAATTCACACATAAAACATGACAATACAAACTATACATTGGCACACAGCATAAATGCTTAACCTAGTGCAGGAAACTTTGTGGATGGCATGCACTGTCCAGGTAGTGGGGCAGCTTATGTTATCGGCAAACATTTCTAATCACATGTTCAACTTTACATATCTGTGGATGGAATATATGACTAGCTCCTAATTGCACAGTAATGCCAGTACATTCCATTGCTGCCATGCATCTTGAGAAGGTCTGCCATGTTAACTTCTCCATGCTGTTATATTTTAAGTCTGATATGGATTTTTTTTGTAGTTACATTAAACAATTGAGGCTAAAGCGTGATTGAATCCAACATATGTAGAAATTCAAATTGGTTGGTGTGACATTATCTTCTGGTAACACATGTTTAACAATAATGGAAATTCGTGGATGGAACAATATGTAAAATGAGGGAAAGGCAAAGATTTCATTTCTTTTACAGTACACAGTGTGGTAAGTATACTTCGTAGTTATGTAAATGTTCTTACAGAACTGTAGTATCTGCTGCTAGTCAGCCGTTCTGAGCATCTTTTCCATGATTCTTCCATTTCCTAAAACTCGCCAGGCCTGTTTCTTTCCTCTTTCCTTCCCTTAACCCTCATGCCAGGAGGATGAGTCACTGGCTCCAAAAGCTCATGCATTTCCAGATCTTGTATGTGTTTTCACCTGCCTTATTTCAGTGCATTATTGGCATGACTGGTATAGATTAATGACTACTTGTCATCGGGTTTCCAAGAAGTGTTCTAACTGGGTCATTCCATGTCAATTCACCTAGGCCATGACACTCATTATCTAGTTGTGAACTGAGATTTTGTGTACTGCTTTTTTTTTATCTATCATGAACTTTTGCCAATTTTTATTGATTTATTTACATTCTGTTGGTAGCAATTGCTGGAAGTGTGATGCAGTGTGCTACTTCAAAGCAAACTAAGAATTTGAAAATTGGCTGCAGCTTTTAAACAAAAAATGGTATGCTGACAGTTTTTTCCCTGAATATCCTTTCAGACATGTCTTTTCTGAAAACGTTATAATTGTCCAATTAAATTTTTGTAAATTAATGTTTCCTAATTTTATTGTTAAATTAGAAAAAATATTTTGGACAATTGCACCCCCTCCCCCCCTCTGGAAAACACTGAAAAAGTTAGAAAGTGATCTACAAATAATCAAGTTTCATCACACACAAAACCTGTTTTGAGAAACTAATGGCACTATAGGGCAACTTGTACATTACATGAGATATGAACACTTTCTTACCTCTGCCATAACCAAATTAACTCAATGTAAAAATACATAGCTTTTTGTTTATAATATTTAAGCATTTTGTTAAAAGCTAATATTGTCAACACTGCACAAAATGCTGGTGCCACAATCTGCATTAAAGTTGATTCGGAACGACACGTGATGAGACACTTTGATGCTTAGGTAGTTTTTTTCTCATGAGAACCACTTTTCTTCCACCAACTTTGAGGACTCATTGCGCAGGGAATAAGTACGGCCTGTTGCTGTGGAGATATCAACTTCACACAGGATATGAGAGAGAGAAGCATCACAAACATGATTATTAGGCCAATAAAACGACGGGGATAGTCCTTGAGAACGCATGAACTTTACTGTAACATCTCCTTCTTAATTCACCTTCTCAACAATTCTCAAATACCAAGAACAGTCATATGCACATGCAAAATAGCAATTGGGCTGTACACTATGTTCTGGCATTTGTGGTGGAAGTGCATCCGAGAAATCCTGAACGATACTAAAATCCGTGTCACAGCTCAGCCTTTTTGCTTCAGTCATGGTTGGTGATATTTGTACAACGTGATGCACAGATCATGTTCCAGGAATTGTTTTTGCACTTGTGAAGTGCTGAAAAAGATAATGTCTGACTTGTACCATTTCATCTTTTGAAACAAAGAGAACTGAAATGCTTTGCAGGTTCTCACGACAAAATTCAAATACCTGTGAAGCTGTAAGTATTTGATCTCTCTAAACTCTTCGTAAACTTGTTTTTGTCACAAGTCTTAACAGTGCCACCAGTACCATCACAGGGAGATTTGCCACGGCTGGTAGCAAAAAAGGACCAGCTGCACTTTATGTTGAAGTCATGTTCATTGTAGCAGATATTTCTAAAATTCTTACAAGTTTTATATTGTGCAGCACAATTATCAGTGAAATATTCAACATACGCAAGATGAATGTCTGGAAATTCACACTTTAAAAAAATTCAGTACAGTCTTCCGAGTCTGGTACACCAAGGCAACCTCATGTTCTACATCATCACAAACAATACAAATAATTTTTGCATGCCACTGTTTGTGCTTTTTGTAATATATATCGACAGTGTGAAAAGTGCAGCTGCCATTGTTCCAATGGTACCCCTGTACTTCATCTTGAACAACAAAACTGAGATTTTCACTTAAATCCATTAAAATTAACACTGATCCTTCATCAAGCATTTCCTCCTTCATTTTCATATAATCAGATTGTGACTGAGAAAGTGTGTGGAGTGAGTTTTTCAGTTTTCTTGATAAGTGTCACAGAATTCTGATAGAATGACTTTAAGTGTTCAAATCACTTCTCTATCAGTTGATTCCCATTGACTGTACTGAACCATCTCATCAGGTTCATAGTCTTGTATTTCATTTTCTAAGTGGGTTTGAAGCATACAGGCTCAGTTATTTATATCACATGTTATTATTTTAATTAGATCTACACACACACACACACACACACACACACACACACACACACACACACGGTTAAAGAGAAGCAAATTTTGAGAATCCTACTTTGTCTTCAGGATACTTTCTTTATAGAGAGAATACAGTTCGGTTGAATTACTGAAGATGCTTTTGTTCATAGGTATTTTTGCTGGTGCTCACTTTCTTTCCCAGGTATTATTCTTGGGTTTTCATCATCCAAATAAAAACTCTTTACTTTTTGCACTGTATCATGTGGCAATGTCTTTCCTCTTTTTCTGCTCAGCCATCAATAAAACACCCTTTTCCATTAAAAGAGCTCTTGCTTGTCACACCAAATATTCAGAAACCTGATTATTGGAACTGACTTTGTCGAGACCAAGTTAGCAGCACAAGAGCAAGTAACAGAATTTTTTCATGATTATTTGCATATTTAATTTTCTGTTTGATTTTGTCCATGAGGTCATCATGTTTTGCCTTTTCTTCCAGTTCTGTTAAATCATTGTCAGGGATAGTGCTTGCATCAGCAGCCAGCTCAACTTGACATGTATGTGAAATCTTAGTTTTCAGAGGCCCAGCTGCTGCATACCGACTATGCCGAGAAACTGAATGTAGCTTTGCAGGAGATCCTCCTAAGGTAGTTAAACTAGTATTGAGCACAGATTTTTCAGGAATCTGCACCTTCACGTTACTGTCATTTATATAGTCTGGTGGTGATCATTACTTGCTTGTTTTTCATTAATAAGTTCGATACAGGTTGGGCACATTTTCTCCCCAGGAATAACACTAAAGCCTCTCATTTTGAAGGTTTTTGCCTTTTCTAAACTAATTTCACGTAATCCAGATGAAACAGATCCTTTACGGCGCTTGAAGGGATCACAGCAAATTTTCTTATGTAGAGAGAATCTGTGCAGGTACCTGTATTTTGTGTTTAACACACACATGAAACATGTAAATCATGATATGAATGACTGTTGCTTCGCCATAATAAAAGTTCTTGTTCTTCACTTGTCAGTTCATTCACACAAGTCGGGGCATTATCACATATATCTTGCACATACTGTCCAAGAAAACACTGCACACTGCCTATTTGTACTTTGCATACTGCTTCAGTCATAAAACCAATATTTGTCGTAAATAATTCAAAAGATGATTGGTGTAACATAAAAAGTAATTAAATAATGAAAAATCAATCTATTCAATTGTCTCATTACTAAAGCATTTCACATTATTATTGTAACATTAGGGGACTTACTTTTGTTTTGTAATGAATAGTTAAAAACAGTGACAGTTGAATTTTTAACCAATAATTGACTCTTGAGTACAACTCAGAACTGCATGCTCAGTGAACACGACTCTAAACAAAGAAACTGGATGATTCAATACATGTAATGGCAATAAAACAGTGTTCTCAGATATGATTTGTTCCTAGGTGAAATCCAGTATAGCCAACTTCAGCAATTTAGCAGTGACATGGTAGCCATGAATTAGCAACTTCAATATTTCTTCTACAATAATGTTTTTTTTTTTTTCACACTTCCTATTATTTCTACAAACTGATTACTTTTGTGTAACATAATGGAATATTTATAATAATATTGTAAATATTTCTAAGGTATCTATGAGGGGGCAATACCTTTAAAAAATTACAATGTCCATGCATGGATTTTGTTTAAAAGAAATTATTTACAATTTTTTTCTGCAATGTAGATGATGGATATTCACTACAAGAAGCACGACTATAAAAATATAAACTTTGCTCTTTAACTAAAAAGGAAAAAATAAAGCTTCCATCGCAAAAACTGTAGGAATTATTGCATTTTTAAATTATAAAGGAGTTCGTCTATGAAAGCTTGAATTCCTGAATCTGTACAACTTCTTTTTATCATAAGTGAAAAAGTAATTGACATACAACATTTACATTTTGGAAATGTGAATATATCTAGGTAAACTTCCACTACCCAAACTTTCTGGATGATTTGGCGTGGAAAGACCCAACTGCATTAATATTGTAGTGGTCATAATAAACATTTGAGTTTCCTCTCATGTAGCAATTTCATCATCTCTGGGCAGTACTTATTAATAAAGCAAACTAAGCATTAGACTCGGAATGTGTATACCAGTTTATATGTCTGAAAAACTGAGTCAGTATCCCATCATGATGAATGCACGTAAGATTTTACAGGAAGTTGATAACATTATGAAAGTATGTAGTGCAATCACAATGCTAATTTGTGTATCACAGTAATAATTGCGCAGTAATAATTGATGATGATGATGCTTGTCTTAGTTAAGTGGTATGCTGTCTCTGCTCTTTTAAATAATGTAGGTTGATTTTGTTTCCATACTCCCCATCTTGGCCTGGTTAATTTGTTGTACAATATTATTCAGCAGGCACAACTTAGTTTGCTTTTATTTTTTCATGTTTATTGCTCTTAGATGGGGCTGTTGCTGTGGTAATTTTTTGCCCCTCCATGAATTGGGCACCTTCTTATATTTGTGTGTCTCAACAGTACGCGTAGTCAATACCATATGTCCAACCACGTCAGGAAGGTATCGACAGAGAGGACCACATTAATATATGATTCTGAGGGAGGGGCAGCAGCCTTTCAAGTAAATGCAGGGGCAACAGTCTGGACGATGGACTCTTCTGACCTTGCGATATTAGGCAACATGGTATTGCGATGTTGGTACTGTGAATGGCTGAAAGTAGGTGCAGCCTCTATTTTCCAGAGAAAATGCAGCTCTGCTGCAGCTTCAGTGTAATGATGGTGGAATTCTCCTGGGTAAAATATTCCAGAGGGAGAACATTCCCCATTCAGATCCTCAGGCTGCAGCTTTCAGGATGATGTTATCATAAGCATCAACAAATATCTGTACTGGTCTGAGCATGAAATGGTAGATCTCTTAGTTGGGTAGGTAGGCTAGAGAATTTGAAGAGAGATAGAGAGAGATTGAAGTTATAGTGGGAACTAGTGAAGTGCAGTGACAGGATGAACAGAATTTCTAGTCAGGTGTGTAAAGGTTTACTGACATAATCAAATAAGGGTGACATTGGAGAAAGTGGATGAAGAATATTAGAGTACTGTGCTGCACATGTTAGCCCTGTAATTAGCCATATTTGTAATTTTTCCTTAGGAATGGTCAGTTTCCTGAATGATTAAAGTTCTCAGTAGTAAAGTAGCTTTATAAAAAGGGAGAAAGGGATAATGTAGATAATTTTAGACCTATTTCTATGCCATCATTGTTTGCTAAAGTCGAAAAGGCTGTGTATGTAAGGATAATTGATCATTTTATATCACACGATTTGCTATCAAATGAAGTTCGGCTGTAGAAGTAGTTTAACAACTGAGAAGGCTGTATTCTCCTTTCTCTGTGAGGTACTGGATGGGTTAAACAAAAGGTTTCGGCACTAGGCATCTGATTGTGTTGATCACAAAATATTGCTCCAGAAGTTGGACCATTACGGAATATGGGGAGTTGCTCACGATTGGTTCACCTCTTACTTTAGCAACAGACAGCAAAAGGTCATTATTCAGTGTTGAGAGTGGTTGTGATGTGGGGTACAGGCAAGTGGAGGGTGCCCCAGGGATCAGTGTTAGGGCCACTCCTGTTCCTTATTATATAAATGATGTACCCTCTAGTATTACGAGTAACTCTAAAATATTTCTATTTGCTGATGACACTAGCTTGGTAGTAAAGGATGTTGCGTGCAACATTGGCTCTGTTTCAAATAGTGCCGTTCATGACCTAACTTCATGGCTTGTAGAAAATAAACTAACACTAAATCACAGTAAGACTCAGTTTTTACAGTTTCTAACACACAATTCAACAAAACATGACATTTTAATTTCACAGGATGGACATATGATTAGTGAAACTGAACAGTTCAAATTTCTAGGTGTTCAGATAGACAGTAAACTGTCATGGAAAGTGAGCATTCAGGATCTTGTTCAAAGATTTAATGCTACCATTTTTACTATTCAAACAGTATCTGAATTGGGTGATCGTTCAACACAAAAACTAGTCTATGAGGCATGTTTTTTAAGCAAGTACCGTTTTGAAATTAAAACAAGACATGCTAAGATATCTCAATAATGTTATTTTTACATGAAAACCTGTACCTTAATCTACTTTTCTACATAATTTCCGTCAACATTGAGGCACTTGTTATGACGTTGTACCAGTTTTTGAATACCCTCCTCATAGAAGTCTGCCGCCTGACTTGTTAACCACTGCATCACCACTGTTTTGACTTTGTCATAGTCTTGAAGACGCTGACTACCCAGGTGTTTCTTCAAGTGCAGGAACAGATGGTAGTGACTGGGGGATGATCTACAGTTTCCCATCAAAAAGGTGTGATGAGATTTTTGGTCTGATTCGCCACATGTGGACGGGCATTGTCTTGCAGCAAAACGATGCCCTTGCTCAACTTCCATGGACTGTTGCGTTGATTCTGGTGTGACATAGGCCACCCATGTTTCATCGCCCGTAACAATTTGGCTTAAGAAATCATCACCGTCGTTGTGGTACTGCTCAAGGAAAGTCAATGCACTGTCTAAACGTTTGGTTTTATACACATCCGTCAACATTTTCGGTACCCAGTGTGCACACAATTTTCGGTAATTCCAAAGCTCGGTCACAATGGCATACCAAACACTACGAGAAACATTAGGAAAGCCATCCCGCAAGGAGGAAATCGTTTGTTTTCTCTCACCTTATTGTCCACTTCCTGCACCAAACTTTCATTAACGACCAAAGGACGCCCACTCCGTTGTTCATCACGCACATTTGTGCGGCCATCTTTAAATGCTCTCACCCACTTTCTTACCATTCCATCATTCTTAATGTTTTCTCCATAAACTGCAAAGATCTCACGATGAATATCGATCGCTTTTAGGCCTTTAGCACTAAGAAATCTTATAACAGTCCGTACTTCACAGTCGGCGGGACTCATGATTATCGGAGGCATTTTGAACACTCGGTACACAATGTAAACAAGGAAGAATCAGACTGTAATGGCGTCAGTGGGTAGATTAAGGTACAGGATTTCATGTAAAAATAAAATTAGCACGTCTTTTTTAAATTTCAAAACAGTACTTACTTAAAAAACAAGCCTCGTACTTTACTGATTTTCATTCGCTTATGTCGTATGGTATTATATTTTGGAGTAACTCTTCCCATTCTAAAAGGATATTTTTGGTTCAGAAACGGGCGATTCGGGCAATAAGTGGGGTAAGTTCATGAACTTCTTGTCGACTCCTGTTCACGAGTCTGGGTATTTTGACATTGGTCTCTCAATATGCATATTCCTTACTGTCATTTCTTGTTAACAATATTAGCTTATCCCCAAGAATATGCAGCTTTCACTCAGTTAATACTCGGCAGAAATCAATCCTGCATCTGGATTGGACTTCCTTAACTCTTGTGCAGAAAGTTGTGCAGTATACTGCTGCATCCATTTTCAATAAGCTACCATTCAAATTAAAAGCCGTAGCAGTAATCCACGTGCTTTCAAATCGAAACTGAAGAGTTTCCTCATGGGTCACTCATATTCTGTTGAGGAGTTCCTTGAAAAATTAAGCTGATTCTTGTTGTACTGTTGATTGAGTTTACTTAAATGTATGGCTTGACTTTTTTCAGGTTCATGAACATTTTATTTTTGTCTGTTATTACTTTTATGTTGTAATTTCGTGTACTGACACGTTCCATGACCTTTAAGATTAGCTCCTCAATTTGGTCCTACAGAACTCAAAATGTAAATAAAAAAATAAAAATAAATAAAAAATAGGGCTGTTCATAGTATTTCTTCAAAATTCCTGTGAACTCATTATCATAGTAGAAAGAGGAGCAAAGCCAAAACACACCATAGTAGTAAAAGTATATTTGCCTACTACCTCTGCACATAATTAAGATTGAGAAGCTCAGTCAAAAGACTACATTTGATTTGGCAAGGAAATGAAACTTAAATTGCGGTAGAATTCTTCAATAGGGGAAAGAAGGAAAGGAAGAATAGTAGGAGAACATGGACTGGGGAAAATGAGTGAATGAGGAAGTCACCTAGTACAATTTTGCACGGAGCGCAATTTAATCTATTCTGACATTTGCTGTAAGAACCCTGAGAAAAGAATTATATGTGAAAGAGCTATGGAAACACCATAAGGTTTTGGTTAGACTAAATAATGGTAAAACATAGATTTTGAAAACAAATTTTAAATTGCAAAAGATTTCTAGTAGCAGATGTGGAATCTGACTGTTATTTATTGGTAATAAACTGCAGAATAAAAATGATGCAATTATAGAGAGATAGGCTAATAAGCAGATGAGACCTGGATAAATTGAAACAATCAGAAGTTGTTGGGGATTTCAAAGCAAACATTCTGTCTGAAACAGGAGAAAGGAACACATTATAAGACATTGGGTACCTCTGCAAGATGAAATAGTGAAGACAGCAAAGGATCAAATTTAAAAAAAGACAAGGTCCAGCAAAAATCCTTGGATAAGACAGAAGAATGCTGAAGATTAGATGGGTAGATCGAACAGATAATGAAGATGTATGGAACGGAATTGAGGAGAAAAGAAATTTATGACAACATGTGTAAAAGAAGGGAATGGTTGATAGGACACATCCTGAGCCATTGCAGAATATCAGTTTGGTAATAGAGGGAAATGTAGGGCATAAAAAACTGTAGAGAATTGAGTACAGTAAGTAAAGGTCGAGTGGAGGCAGGCAGTTTATAGTAGTTACACAGAGATGAAGAAACTTACACAGGATAAACAAGTGGGGAGAGCTGCATTAAACCTGTCTTTGGACTGAAGACCACAGTAACAGCATAAAGTTACAAAATGATGATGGAATCCCTTAATTTTCCATTGTTAATTAGCATTGGAACACTAGAGGCCCCTGCTTTGGTTTCTTATTTTTTTAGTTTTTAATTTTGATAAAACAATTATATGCTTTTTACTACACACAAAAAATTACACCAGTTAGATACACCTAAACATTAACACTGGTGTCTCCATGGTCTCCTCCTTTCTCTGTTCTTCCCTACCCCAAACCTCTAATTTTATTTTGTTTTCTCCTTTTGGTTTGCTTCTTTCATTTCCTCTTTCAGCGTGGCTCCAGATTTCACACCTTTTTACTTTCCCAGACTCCTTTTGGGGATGGTTTTACCCCAAGACCTGTTTGCGTGAGGAAAAAGTGACTGACCATGTACCTTGGTCCGTTTACTCCCCAACCCAAACAACCATCCAAACTAATTTTACCATGTACCACATAAAATTTACACTGATGCGAACTGGCCAGAGTCACATATCCATCTGTCTCTACCTCCTCCAATCATCCCTTTTCCTTCCTTCCCCCTTTCACAAACTACACCTGAAAACTCCACACCCAGTCATGGTGTGCTGCGCGCGCACGTGTGTGTGTGTGTGAGAGAGAGAGAGAGAGAGAGAGAGAGAGAGAGAGAGAGAGAGAGAGAGAGAGAGAGATGGGGGGAAGGCGACATTTGAAAAGCTAACTAATTGGAAAGTCTTTTTCGTAACAACGAAAGAGTTAATAGGGGATATCACACCCTTAGTAGCAACACATGCTTTTCTGTGATTTTGTGTACTCTTTGTGAGGTGGTGGAAGAAGAGCGCTATTTACAGTTATTGAAAAAAGGCTGTGTGGAGACCTGAACTAGTTCTTGATAACAACTGATGGCCAGCAGTTTGTCTACACTCCATGAACCATGTTTCTGTCAAAGGTGGAGGGTACGTCGTGTGCCACTGTCACTTCTTCTCTGTCATGTTCCAGTCACTAACGGTGTGCAGAAACAAAGACTGTTGGTAATCCTCCATAATCTTTTTTGCAAGGTATGTCTAGGACAAATCAATATATTGATTTACTCTTCTAGGAATGTCCATCTCAAAAAATAATACGAAAATATTGCATCTGACAACGAGAATAAATTCTTGAAACATGTTTTGCTCAGGGGTGGGGGGAAGCTTTGTGTGTAAACTAAAAACATTTGAGGTACACAAAGTGAGTGACAGTGCCAACTAATGCTGCAAGAGGCCAAATGCCGAAACACGCTAAATATGGGTTGAACTAACCTAGTTACCCCCATCAGCCATCGCGCCAAGTAGTGCATGGCAGCGGTGGGAGATACGGCACAAATTGTTCCAACTTTTACATGTTAACTGGTTCAAATCCACTGAGTAGAGTGCCCTGGTGTCAAGAAACTGAACCACGTAATCATGCTAGCGTCATTTTTTCCTCGACAAATCTTTTTTCATAATGATTAAATCGCAGGAAAATTATAAATATGCTGACACAAAATTGGGTGCAAATTAATATTGTGGACATAGGAAGTTTGACGGGAATGGTAAAAAATGTTGTAAACCACGGGAAAATGTTAGTTCCGTGAACGTAAAAGTGGGGTTATACTGTATATCGCAAATACATCCCAGATATGTAGCATAGGATTGAGGTTTGGAGACTTCACTGGCTAGTATGTGTGGCTGATGCCTTTGTTTGTAAGAAATTCATCCATTACAGTAGTTTCAGTCAACTGCATTTATGAAAAAGCTTCATATGATTGAAGAACCTCGTCCCTGTGAAAGTGGGTGTGAATAGTAGTCCCCTATCTACCAATGAAAGTGTTCTATTCCATATGCTCAAAAAAAAAAAAAATGGCTACCATCACCTAATGGGAATGCAGGAATCAGCAAAAAGTTGGATGGTATTGACTTGTTCCAGGTCAGTGCCAACCATTGTTAGCAAATAATGTTTGTGGTAGCTTATAATAATATTTCAGTTTCACTTGTACAAAACATTTAAGCAATAGTTATCTATGCATGTACTTCTGCCTTTGTAAAAGTGTGGACATGTGTATATACTTATTTCTTCTACATGCTGCTTACCCTGTGTCACTAATCTTGGTGTGAGAACAGGTATCAAATAAAATTCACAGTGCCCTGCGTGCATGTGCTATTGTTCTAGATTACAGTTTTACCAGAAGGTTGCATGACAGGGTTCGTCAAGAGGGATTCCAAATTTTTGGCCAGTGTTGGACTGAGAGGAACATCACCAGGAAAACTCAAACCATATTGCCTACTATGACTATTCAAAGTGAAATACTTTGTTAACATGAGATGCCTTCACGATAAAATACCAAAACTAAAGAAGAGACAGTGACAATTATATCACTGTTCAACTAACCTAAAGTCCTGAATCTGAGTGTCCAATGAAAGACACTGAAATCAGTTAAGACCCTTACAGCTGCTACAGTCAGTAGCAGTAAATGCCTCCCAAAATAAATGGGTAAAAATTGTTTCTGTTGTTTTATGTTTGGATGGTTGGACTGTTTCATACAGAGAACATGTGCTCATTGTATTAGGGATTGATTTCTTTTTACACTTTGTAATACTCTTCAGATGTCAAAGAACAGAGTATACATAATGAATATTACAGAACTGCTTTTGTATGCAAAACACATACATGCACACTTGCATTTTTGACACAAATATGGCAGTCATACTTTTAAATATAGATAGTTCATAACAAAAATGTAAAAGTCTAATAGTCTAAGTGTAAAAACAACCAAAGACAGTGTTGCCAGTGGTATGGAGCAAGTGATGTGATCAATCACTTAGGCACTTGGTATTACATTCAATAGAATTTATGAAATTGAGAGGACCTCAGTCACCAAACATTATCTGTGTTCAGCAGTAATGTAAGTCCACCTCTGCAACTGAGTGGTCACTGTGGCTGACTGCCAGATTTTTGCTTAGTGGTAGGACTGGAACAATGGTCCACTCAACTTCATGATGCCCACTGAGGCTCTACTTGATAGAGAAGTAGCAACTCCAAGGCCTGAAAAGCTGACAATGTCCAGAAGAGCAGTGTGATAATTTCACATATGTCCAGTCAGTTCCAGTTAGCTCATGTGAGACCAGAATGGTGGACATCTTCCTTAGTTTATAATATGACTGAATTTTTTGCATGTACTCCACGAATCCACATCTGTGCATAACCATAAGAACACCCAATGACTGTGAGAATAATCATCAAAACAACAGCTTCTACTGCTAGTACTAAATCATAATGACATGGAGGTATTTGAATTTCTAAACAAAACTTTGACATACATTCTGCAAGGGAAAAACAGTTTTCTGACACCTTACATTAATATTGCAGGCATGCAGGCAGGCAAATTGATTAAAAGTTTTATCCTCAGAGGAATGAAAAACAGTGTGACAGAATTATGCTGAATCACTGTAACATATTCTGTGGAACGAAGAAAATACTGTGAGAAGTACAATGTTTAACAAATGAGATCTGGTGAATTTGTTCTGGCCATTTGCATATTTATCACATTGTCGTGGCTTTTTTATATGCAGAACAGAGGTGTAGTAACTATATTTAACTATTAGTTGCTATTTTTGTCAGCATGTCTAGTCTCTAGATACTTGGAAGTTAAATACGTATGTTCAGTTACTGTAAAGAGACAATGATGGTGATATGAGATAAAGGATGGAAAACATGATTTGTAGTGAATACCACTTACTCAGCTTAACTTCAAATGAGTAGGTTGCACCCAATGAAGTATTTTTCGATCTTTGAAATTGTTCTTTTTATTCTTCATAAGTTTGAACAGTGTAATATTCCATAGATTGCCTTCACATTTTCTGGTATTTCTCAATAGAAGTTAATATCTCTTCACCTTTAAATTTTCATTATGCACTACCATTTTCTGACTGTTTCTGGAATGGTCAATAGTTGTTGAATTTGATGTATGCATACAGCATGAAATAGAGCTTTCACAACAAAACAAGTTGCTTGTATGTGTTTTGATTACTTTCGTCACTAACAAAATCTGTCAAGTCTACCTTAACAGTTTCACTATATTAATTTTCTCTGCAACAATAATTTTTTTCTGGTTTCAGTGTGTTCCCATCACATGGAATAAACTTCGAGGCTCCCATTATCTTTTTATTTACTGGAACATAGTGATGTGGATGAGCTGGGTAATAGCCAATCGACGAGACCCAGGATATGTTCCATGCAACACGGATGCCTACCACCGTGCAATACAACAGATAGCTTACTTGGATAAATGGCGTAAACGAGCTGTGGCATCGGTTAGTGCATAAGATTATTTGATGTGTCTTATTTTGCATAATGTATTTAATGTGTGTTTCTGCCAGCTGTTAATCTGTGTCAATAAGACAGTGATAGAAGGTTTTTTAAAATATTTTTTAAGGGTCAGATGGTTACTTGTTTTCCACTGGAACTAAAATTTTAAAATTAGAAGGAAAAGATGGACATTATTAATGAAATAACTGAATTAAATTTAGATACCAGTGTAGAACCCTAAAAAGTTTTGGTCATATGTAAAATCGGTAAGCGGATCTAAATCCCCTATTCAGTCACTCGTTGACCACGATGGCACCGAAACAGAGGACGACCGAAGAAAGGCAGAAATACTGAATTCAGTGTTCCGAAACTGTTTCACTGCGGAAAATCGTAACACGGTCCCTGACTTCAGCCGTCGCACGGACGCCAAAATGGAAAATATTGAAATAAACGATATCGGAATTGAAAAACAACTGCTATCACTTAGTAGCGGAAAAGCATCCGGACCAGACGAGATACCCTTAAGATTCTACAGTGATTATGCTAAAGAACTTGCCCCCTTTCTATCAGCAATTTATCGTAGATCGCTGGAAGTACCTAGCGACTGGAAGAAAGCGCAGGTCGTTCCCATTTTCAAGAAGGGTCATAAATCAGATGCGAATAATTATAGGCCTATTTCGCTTACGTCAATCTGTTGTAGAATAATGGAACATGTTTTGTGTTCTCGTATTATGACGTTCTTAGATAATACAAATCTCCTTCATCATAACCAACATGGATTCCGCAAACAGAGATCATGTGAAACTCAGCTCGCCCTATTTGCCCAAGAAATTCACAGTGCCGTAGACACTGGCGAGCAGATTGATGCCGTATTCCTGGACTTCAGGAAGGCATTTGATACGGTTCCGCACTTATGTTTAATGAAAAAAATACGAGCTTACGGAATATCGGACCAGGTTTGTGATTGGATTCAGGATTTCCTAGAAGAAAGAACTCAACATGTCATTCTTAACGGTTCAAAATCTGCAGATGTAGAGGTAATTTCGGGAGTACCGCAAGGAAGCGTGATAGGACCTTTATTATTTACAATATACATAAATGACTTAGTTGACAACATCGGTAGCTCCGTGAGGCTATTTGCAGATGACACGGTTGTCTACAAGAAAGTAGCAACATCAGAAGACTCGTACGTACTCCAGGAAGACCTGCAGAGGATTAATGCATGGTGCGACAGCTGGCAGCTTTCCCTAAACGTAGATAAATGTAATATAATGCGCATACATAGGGGCAGAAATCCATTCCAGTACGATTATGCCATAGGTGGTAAATCATTGGAAGCGGTAACGACCGTAAAATACTTAGGAGTTACTATCCGGAGCGATCTGAAGTGGAATGATCACATAAAACAAATAGTGGGAAAAGCAGGCGCCAGGTTGAGATTCATAGGAAGAATTCTAAGAAAATGTGACTCATCGACGAAAGAAGTAGCTTACAAAACGCTTGTTCGTCTGATTCTTGAGTATTGCTCATCAGTATGGGACCCTTACCAGGTTGGATTAATAGAAGAGATAGACATGATCCAGCGAAAAGCAGCGCGATTCGTCATGGGGACATTTAGTCAGCGCGAGAGCGTTACGGAGATGCTGAACAAGCTCCAGTGGCGGACACTTCAAGAAAGGCGTTACGCAATACGGAGAGGTTTATTATCGAAATTACGAGAGAGCACATTCCGGGAAGAGATGGGCAACATATTACTACCGCCCACATATATCTCGCGTAATGATCACAACGAAAAGATCCGAGAAATTAGAGCAAATACGGAGACTTACAAGCAGTCGTTCTTCCCACGCACAATTCGTGAATGGAACAGGGAAGGGGGGATCAGATAGTGGTACAATAAATACCCTCCGCCACACACCGTAAGGTGGCTCGCGGAGTATAGATGTAGATGTAGTTAAAATAATTTCTGCTGATCAATGATTGCCAGAAATAATTAGAGAAACTCTCAAGGACAGTGTCAGTTTCATGAAGAGTGAAATGATAAAACCAAATAAAACAATACATATTTTAGAGTACCAACTATCTTCTGCAATTATGCCAGTGCAAATTTTTTGTTCATTAATTATTTGTATATATTCTTGTTTTCTCATAGTCCACTTTTCTGAATATTTTTATTGTGATGTGTAGGCAACGATAATGCCTATGTAGCATATCCACATTGGCAAGTTTCTTTTTTAAGTTATGCACTCTGTTTATGTACTGAGGTGACACAAATTCATTCTTCGCAGGATGCCTTAACCCTCAGTTTTCAAAAATGCAAAGTAGATGTAAAAATGAAGAGCATTATTACACAAGTAAATTAAAAGCAGTTGGACATAATTACATTTTTGTAGGTAATCTATAGAGATAAGCAGAATCACCTGTTATTATAGGCCTGTTTCACTCTTATGGTCCTTCATTTCAGAAAGTGGTCTATAATAGAATACTGGCTATTTTTTTTCTGCTGGCCGATATTTGTTGAGTGCCTCTCAGTGTAGCTTTTGTTAATGAAACCGCGCCGTGCCCTTTGACTATGTGGACCACAAAACTCTACTTGATAAACTAAAATGTTATGCAACTAACTGCATTCATTTTGATTGGTCCGACTTACACATAACAGTAAGCCAAAGGATACATTGACAGATGACATCACAGCAGTAAAGTATAATGTGTAATAATCTTTGAGACAGCATAACGATCAGTGAACTCTAACTTGTGGGGACTAGTTATCTTTGCACATATTTAGGTTTCCCTGAAATGCTAAGAGATAACAGATTTTTTACCCCATCCCTGTGTAATCCAGCTTGTAGTCCCTTTTCCTGTGTGCATTTCAAAATAAAGTGTGGATTCCCAGAGGGTTTAGTACTGTATCCCTCTTTCACTCTAGTTGTTGTTGTTGTTGTTGTTGTTGTTGTGGTGGTGGTCTTTAGCCCAGGAACTGCTTTGATCAGCTCTCCATGCTACTCTATCCTGTGCAAGCCTCTTCACCTCCATTCTGAATCTGCTTAATGTATTCATCTCTTGGTCTCACTGTACAATTTCTACCCTCCAGTACTAAATTGGTGATCCCTTGATGCCTCAGAACATGTCCTACCAACTGACCCCTTCTTCTAATCAAGTTGGGCCATACAAATTCCTCTGCTCCCCAGTTCTATTCAGTACCACCTCATTAGTTATGTAATCTACCCATCTAATCTTCAGCATTCTTCTGCAGGACCACTTTTCGAAAGCTTCTATTTTCTTCTTGTCTAAACAATCTGTACTCAATGTTAACAAATTTCTCTTCTTCAAAAATTCTTTCCTTTGCGTTGCCAGTCTACATTTTATATCCTCTAACTTTGACCATCATCAGTTATTTTGTCCCCCAAATAGCAAAACTCATCTACTACTATAAGTGTCTCATTTCCTAATCTAATTCCCTCAGCATTACCTGATTTCATTCGACTATATTCCATTCTCCTCATATCCTTCTTTCAAGACACTGTCCATTCCGTTCAACTGATCTTCCAAGTTCTTTGCTCTGTCTGACAGAATTACAGTGTCATCAGCAAACCTCAAAGTTTTTATTTCTTCTCCATGGATTTTAATTCTTACTCCAAATTTTTCTTTTGTTTCCTTTACTACTTAAGGATTGGGGATAGAATACAATCCTGTCCCACTACCTTCTCAACCACTGCTCCCCTTTTTGCCCCTCAACTCTTGTAATTGCCATCTGGTTTCTGTACAAATTGTAAATAGCCTTTCGCTTCCTGTAGTTTATGTCTGCCAGCTTCAGAATCTGAAAGAGTATTCCAGTCAACTTTGTCAAAAGCTTTCTCTAAGTCTACAAATGCTAGGAATGTAGGTTTGCCTTTCCTTAATCTATCTTCTAAGATAAGTCTTACGGTCAGTATTGCCTCATGTGTTCCAACATTTCTACGGAATCCAAAATGATCTTCCCCAAGGTGGCTCTATCAGTTTATCCAGGTCCCATCTCCTTAAATTCCCATCTTTTTGCAGTTTCTTTAGTTTTAATCTACAGTTCATAACCAATAGATTGTGGTCAGAGTCCACATCTGCCCCTGGAGGTGTCTTACAATTTAAAACCTAGTTCCTAACTCTGTCTTATCATTATATAATCGGTGTGAAACCTTCCAGTGTCTCCAGGCCTCTTCCATGTATACAACCTTCTTTCATGATTAAGTTATGCTATGTGCAAAATTCTACCAGGCAGCTTCCTCTTTCATTCCTCACCTCCATTCAATATTCGCCTACTACTTCTCCTTCTCTTCCTTTTCCTACTATCGTATTCCAACCACCCATGATTATTAAATTTTCCTCTCTCATCACAATCTGAATAATTTTTTTATCTGATCATACATTTCTTCAATTTCTTCGTCATCTGTGGAGCCAGTTGGCATATATAAACTTTTACAACTGTGGTAAATGTGGGCTTCATGTCTATCTTTACTACAATAATGCATTCACTATGCAGTTTGTAGCAGCTTACCCGCGCTCCTATTTTTTTTTTTTAATTATCAAACCTACTCCTGCATTATCCCCATCTGATTTTGTAAGAAGCCTTGTTCCTCCCGCCACCAAACTTCACTAATTCCCACTATATCTAGCTTTAGTTATCCATTTCCCTTTTTAAATTTTCCAACCTACCTGCCTGAGTAAGGGATCTGACGTTCCACACTCCGATCCATAGAACACCAACCTACCTGCCTGAGTAAGGGATCTGACGTTCCACACTCCGATCCATAGAACACCAGTTTTCTTTCTCCTGATAACGACATCAGTAGTCTCCCTCCTGTGTAGATACATCCTTCCTGCTGGTTTTCAAACTTAGTTCAACTTGTTCCCGTGAGTGGCGCCGTCACAGCATGTCTTCAAGATGGCTGTTACATTTGACGTTCGTCAGAAGCAACGTGCTGTCATAGAATTCTTGTGCTGTGAAAACGAGACAGTGGGAAACATCCACAAGAGATTGAAAAAGGTGTATGGAGATGCTGCTGTCAATCGCAGTACAGTTAGTCGGTGGGCAAGCAGGTTACGTGATGAAAGTGGGCCTGCCAATATTGAGGATTGTTCTTGCAACAGCAGGCCTCGCACTGCACACACTCCACACAATGTGCAGAAAGTTAACAAATTGGTGACTGGTGACAGACGCATCACAGTGAACAAATTGTCATGCTACGTTGGGATAGGGGAAGGAAGTGTTCGCAGAATACTGAAAGTGTTGGCGTTAAAAAAGGTTTGTGCCAGCTGGGTTCCCAGGATGTGGATAGTGGCTCACAAAGAAACAAGAAAAACAGTATGCAGCAAAATTTTGGAACAGTACGAGACTGGTGGAGATGAACTTCTTGGAAGAATTGTGACAGGTGATGAAATATGGCTCCATCATTTTTCAACAGAGACAAAGAGGCAATCAATGGAGTGGCATCATGCAAATTCACCCAAGGAAAAATAAAAAATTCAAAACCACTTTTATATGGGTCAAATTCTTTAAACTGTCCTTGACCAAGCACACTATTAATGAGGTTTTTAAAGCAATCTTGCATTAATATTTCTATTTCTTGTTGGGTAATGTTTGTATCTACTGGGGTATGGGGTATTCTTACATTCTTCATTGTGTCTTCCATTGTCTGTATTTTGATTCTAGATTGGAACATTGTTGCTGTGCACCTGATACTACTTTAGTAACTGATTTTTTTATTTTCCTCACATGCAGTTGGAGCTCGAACTATCTCATTATTTGTAACAGTGCTGTTCAGTAAAGCTTGTTTTACTACTTCCGTTTGTGAGTTGACTTGTTTCTGTAACTCAGTCTGCTCCGATCTTTTGACACTATGCTGTAGCCATGTACATAAACTTCGATTGTTTCTCATGAAGTGATTTTCTACATTCCTGGGCAAAATTATTAAACTGACAAATTCATTACAAAAATTCACTGTCTTTAGATCTAACATTTTGTCCAATTTTTTTACTTTGTTGTCTGAATTTTTGTGCAGAGTTTTTTGTTCAAACCAGCATTCATTTTTTTGCAAAAACTGCATCAGTATGTCCTCTCTCTCTACAACCTCAACCCTATTGTTACTGTTACTGCCTCAAGTGTTTACGTTTAAGTTTGTATTTTCACTTTCCAGGGCATCTATGTTTTGAATTCTACCACATAGTTGTGGTGCACTTTCACTAGTTTTGACTTTGGTTCTAATGATGGATCCAGGTTTAATCAACAGAGACACATCAGCACAAAAAGTGTTTTGCATTGTGATTCATCACCAAACATAATGTTGAAATGTTCTGCTGGATGCACTTTTCACTGACTGTGAGCAATCACTGACACCCAGCTTCTTTGTAGCCAATTCTCAGTGTAGGATATTATGCACTCACTCAGTTGAGCAGCGTACCGTGTCGTGGATTTTGTCAGTGGTTTCCTTTGTGGTGACCTCAATTGGATGGTCAGTGTGTGCTTTGTCTTCAGTAGTTGTCCAGCTGTGTTTAAATTCATTAATACAAAAGTAAACTGTCTTCAGTAATGGTGCAAAGCTCACATGAACTTCATCCGATATTGTTTTGATGTGTGCGTCACTCCAATCCTTCAAATGAAAATGTTTGGTAAGAGCACAAAACTCTTCCTACAATTTCGATCCCTGTTGACACACTGACCAATTCAGACTGATATCAACAATGAACTGTACACTGTGCATTATCGAAATTCTGTATACAATGCTTAGAATAATCAAGCTTACCAGCCATTAAGGCACCACAAAAATGTTCTATTCTTTCATGGAAATTTAAGAGACTTATCAAACCACCCTCGTAAATGAACTGCAACTCAGTGGGTAGTAGTCAAGACTATAAATACCATCAGTCCTACCTGTTGTTTCTGTCACGGATTGCTTCCTTCATTTTTAGCAATGATATATTAGTGTGAAAAATATGAAGTTGCGCCCCAGGTCTGAGTCTGTATTAAACAAAACACTCTCTGTAACTGATATGGTAATTAAGTTCAGTGGTTGAAGGAAGGCAAGGGACTGGGAGTAGTAATGAGATGATGTAGACAATTACATGCCAATAGTTCTGCTACAAGTGTTTGCATTATTTTGTAAAAAAAGGTGTTAATGTATACTAATGAACCAAAACATTCCTCACCGTGAGATTGAATGCCACTTGGTGGTATTGTGGCACGTGATGTGGTAAGGAAAGTATATAAGCAGAGCAGAGGTGACCAGAAATTATTTTAGAAACGATACTCACCACAAACGAGGAAATCTGCTGAAATGAGCACTTTTAACAATGGACAGATTGTAATGGTGCAGTGCCCAAGTAGAAGCATCTCAAAAATTGTGAAGCTCGTCAGTTGTTAACGTGCCATCATGAGCACCTATGAGACAAGTAGTTGAGGGATAGTGAAACTGCAAGTAGGTGACAAGATGTTGGCTGTCCACACTTTATCGCAGAAAGTGAAGCTGACCAATATTGGTGCAGTAATCAGACACAACAGTGATTGGTATGTAAAGAATGGATGCCATGTGTAGAGCATGCTGATTTGAACCATAGAAAGAAATACCTCTGCAAAGATTGTTGGAAGAATCCAAGCCATTTGAAATGGTGTGGATGGATATTTTAGGTCCATTTAACCAAACTCCAGTAGGTAACCACTACTTGCTAAGTTCTGTAACAACTACTACGGCTTCTGACATCAAATGTAACAGCTGTGTTACTAAATGTGACACTTCTGTCACTCAATGTAACTGGGTTTTCTCTTTTGATGCTGTCAATTGTCAGGATGAGCATTCTCAAGCATTCTGTCAGGGTGAAAATATTAAATAAATAAACTTTTCTCTCTTACAAAATGTGGGCAGGGTGGGTTCTTCCTTGGCTCGGGTATGAGGTCGAATGAAACATCATTTTTACAAAAGATAACTTTTATTGAAAGTTTCGTACAGCTGTTATCTTACTGGACGTTCTGGTTCGGAGAGCGGCAGCCGTGTCGTTTGCGTAGCCTTCTGCTGCGGCAGCGGCGGCGGCGGCGGCGGCGGCGGCGTCTGATTACGCGTAGCGGTGTGTATCTCGTGTCGCCGTCTCGCCCAGCTGACCGGAGACGCGCAGCGCGAGGTGGCCTGTTTAATTATTGCGAGCGACGTCGTGCATCGGGTGGTGATACCTTGAATGTGGCGTCCCAGTGTTTCTCTTCTCTAAGCGGCCGCGTGTGTTGTGCGTCGACCAGCGGAGCGGCGCGGCGGGGGAAGGCCAGTGTCCCAGACTCGAACCACGGACTCCCGCTTGCCAGTCTTCGGCTGTCAGGTCTTCATCCCAGATCACAGGTGACTGCTGATGTGAGGCCGTCTCCTTCCCGTCCTCACGAGTCACCCGGGTATGTAAAATCAGACTTCAAAATACCTTTTAACTTCTTCTTCTGGCACTGAGGCTGCTGCTTGCTATTCTATTACAGCGGCAGACTTGGTGCGTTTGTGCATGATGTAGTCTCTTCTTGCATGACGGTCTTCAGCACCGAAACTAACTTAAAACAACTGCTACGCTTCTTCACTTCTTCGTCTTCTTCGTCGCTCGTCTCCGTCTTCGTCTCCGTCTTCGCCTTCGTCTTCCTCTCGTCTTCATCTACATCTCTCGGGCCCACTGCGTCTCGCGTATTTATTCACTTCAGTTTACTGGAGGTGAACGACTTCACGGCCATTGCCTCTTCTGTCACGTTGAAAAGATTCTCGAAGATTCTTCTTAACGTCGGTCATTGGCTCTTGGAATGTAGGCGAGGGCCTTTGCTCACATACGACAACTGAGAAACACGTGAGCCGGTCATTGCCTCTTCTGTCACGTTGAAAAGCTTCTCGAAGAATCTTCTTAACGTCGGTCATTGGCTCTTGGGATGTAGGTGAGGGCCTTTTGCTCACATGCGACCACTGAGAAACACGTGAGCCGGTCGGGCGATGCCCTGACGGCTGAATCGACAGCGCCCCCTTATGTGGAACTTGCTGACTTCACGGTCATTGTCTCTGCTGTTCGGCCCGCTGTGAGCCAGTATGTAACTCTCCAAACTAAACCAAGTTTTCCATTTATATTCTAATTTCTAGTTCACTTTGATTTCACTAATTTATTTACTTAAGTACCACTCAACATTCCTCCACCCTTCGGAGAAATTCGCCCTCGAATTTACCACTCAACATTCCTCCACTCTTCACACGGAAAAAACACAAGCACTGAAAACTCTCGACTTACACATTCATCACATTAAGTATGTTGAAAATACTGTATCACTTTATAAAAGCCCTGTGCGCTCATGAATCACATAGTTTACACATAAATGGTTATAATAAGAGTAACAAATCTTGTTGAGAATGAATAAACAAAAAATAGATTTTTCACTTAGAAAATTACATAGCAACAGCTGTTTAATCTACGCTATACTAATGCAAGAATATCTATTCTACAGTATTGTTTATTTTAACAAGAGACTGTTTAATGAAGAATGAAGTACAATAAACAAAATTAATACACTAATGCTCAAAAGTAACTACTGAAGTACACCAGTTAAGAGTGTGGTATCCAATTAACAGGGATTTGATGAAGTGGTATATTGTTATTTGGCTTATTTTTTCGTCTTAAATAAAAGAAAACTGTACAAAGCAGAAACACCAACACAAAGGTTCCAGATATACCCGTTCCTAGCATTATAATTTTAGTTTTGTGTTCACCTTTTAATTTTAAGACATGTTGCATCATAACATTGGCATCAATTTTGTCTTGCTGCGAGTTTATGAACATATCTAATGACTTCAGAAGGGAACTGTCAAGGGAGTCATTGAGGTAGGATAGGTTTTGTGTAGGAAATGCTTTGCATGGCGTTTTCTGAAAAAAGCAAACAACATGGTTATGGACCTACGAACCTAGTATTTTGGTGTTGATTATTTTTCTTTTAGTTTGATTTTGCTTAGTTTTTGGATTTGTTCTTTAATAAAATAAAGAAAAAGAAGGAAGACATTGTTAACTACAAGATCTACGTGTTTCTGCGTTCAACCTTTTTTTTAAAAAAATAAACCATTATCAATTATTAATTATTTACATATGTATACTATCCACAGTCTACTGATATTCCACTAGGACATTCGCACTCTTGGTCGCAGATTGTACTCGTATGGTGCCATGTCTGTATGTTGTGCTGGCGTGGCCACTCTTTTTCCTCTTCGTGAACTTCCTCCACCCTTCGGAAAAGCAGACACTATTGTTGAAGGAATTACATCTGGAGCGCCCTTAAAAGGTTTTAAACGACTGACATGCACAACAGTAGTTCTGGTGGGCAGTTGCAATTTAACGTTGACTGGTGACGTGATCTCAATAATTTGATAAGGACCTCTGTAGTTTGTTACAAATTTCTTTGTTTTTCCTTTCGCAACGTATGGAGTTAAAAGCATAACCCACTGACCGATTTTGTAATTTGGATATTTAGCTTGGGTATTACCTAATCTTTCCTGTCGTTCCAAAGCCTTTGTATTAGATTTTTGAACCTTTTTCCATACATCTTTCATCATTCGACTGAAATCTCTTACTGTTTCTCCGACTTTTCCGTTTTTCTGCCTGATTACATCAAAAGGGGACGGCATTTTTCTCCCATAAACCACTTCATAAGGTGACATGCCAGTTGCTTCATGCGTTTTGGCATTGTATACCGACACGATTATTGGTAAATACGTATCCCAATTAGAATGTTGTTCGTTAATATAATAACTAAGCATCTTGCCAATTGTCCGATGAACTCTTTCTGTGCGTCCGTTGCACTGAGGGTGTAACGGAGTTGTGCGTAATTTGCGTATTTTTAGTAAGTGGCATAGCTGTTTCATTAGTTCAGACATAAAATTAGATCCCTGATCTGTGATAATAGCTTCAGGTACGCCAAATTTAAGTATCCAGTTGTTAACTAAAGCTTGGGCAACTGTATTTGCTTGCTGATCTGGGAGACTCACCATAGCTAGATAGCGTGAAAAGTGATCTATAATTGTAAGAACATACTTATTACCAGCAGGTGTTTTATGAAATGGCCCGTAGAGATCCACTCCGCAGATTTGAAATGGACATGAAGCCTCGGGGAGCCTCTGTAAGGGTATTTTTGAACGAGAAAGTTCAGCTCGTTGTGCGCACGCAATGCAATTGCGAACGTACTGCGCAACATCCTGCTTTCTGGTTTGCCACCAAAATCGCTCTGCTACACGTCTTTCGGTTGTCCGCTGTCCACCGTGTCCTGCAAGGATATGATCGTGGGCCTCTGCCATTATTTCTTGTCTAAGGTGTTGGGGAACAACAATTCGCGGTCCAAGTTTTGTTTTACGGCATAATACACCATCTTCAAAGCAAAATTGTTTTTGAGATGCATATTTTTTGCATTCTGTATCCTCATTTTGTGCCTTTCTCCAGTCCTCAGTATCTCGGCCTGTTGCTTCCAAAAGTGCTATTTTCCGACTTAGACAATCTGCATTCGTGTGTTTTTTGCCTGGTTTATGGATAACTTCGAAATCCATTTCGGAAAGACATAGGGCCCAACGCGTGAGACGACTAGATGGATCCTTTAACCCAAGCAACCATTTTAAAGCTGCGTGGTCTGTAATGACCTTGAATTTCCTACCATACAAGTAGCATTTAAAGTATTTGATACCATAAATAACACTTAACAATTCTTTCTCTGTTGTGGAATAATTTCTTTCTGCTGTTGTTAGTTGTCTCGAAGCGTAGGCTATGGGGTGTTCCGCGCCACTAATATTCTGACTCAAAACAACTCCTACTGAATGACCACTTGCGTCACAGGATAAAATAAATTCTTTATTATAATCTGGGTAGGCTAATACTGGACTGTGTGTTAACTTATCTTTAAGGGTTTGAAATGCTGATTCACAATCTTCAGACCAATGAAATTTTGCACCCTTTTTCAATAATTGGGTTAAGGGTCGGGCAATTTCAGCAAAATTTTGAACATATTTTCGGTAATACGATGCGAGACCAATGAAACTTTGTACTTCCTTAACGCGTTGTGGTGTTGGGAAGTCCTTAACTGCCGAAATTAATCGAGGATCTGTTCTAATTCCTTTTTCACTAATGACATGCCCTAGGTATGTAACCTCTGTCAATGCAAAACTACATTTTTCCATATTTAATGTTAATTTAGCTTTTCTAAGTCTCTGAAAAACATTACGCGGACGCACAGCATGTTCATTAATGTCTTTGGAGAATACAATAATATCGTCTAGATATACACAACATTGCTGAGTTTTTAGTCCTCGCAATACTCCATCGAGTAGTCTTTGAAAAGTTGCTGGTGCATTTTTCAAACCGAAAGGCATTCTTTTAAATTGCCAGTGGCCTCCAGGGGTAGAAAATGCTGTTTTATGCCTATCTTCAGGAGCAACTTCCAATTGATGATATCCGCTACGTAAATCGATTGTTGAAAAGTATTTACTGTTACCTAAACTGTCAATGATATCTGTAATGTTTGGAAGAGGATAAACATCTGAGATAGTTTGTTTGTTAAGGTGTCTGTAGTCACAACAAAATCTATATCGTTTCGTACCGTCGGGAGACTTCTTTGGAATAATTACAATATTTGAATTATAAGGCGAATCAGAATATTCTATGATTCCATCTTTTAGATGCTGTTCTAAAAATTCATCCAGTACTGGCTGTAAGTGATGCGCAACTCTATAAGGCTTTCTATAAACTGGGGGGCTATTTCCTGTTGGGATCCTATGCTGTGTGATATCTGTTGCTGGCAGTGGACCTTCTGCATTAAATAAATCTTGAAACTCAACTAAAACTGCTTCTATCGTGTCTCTATCCTTTCCTTGCAAATGCTCAATCTTCTGGCGTAATGCGGTTTTATAGGCGTCTGGTTTCTGACCATCATTAATATCTGACCAAATGAAATCTTCTTCTTCAAAAGTACTGACTGTAGCTACTAATATTCCCTTATGCAACTCTTTGTCCTCCACTCCGAAATTGTCAATATGTACCGGTACTTTTCTTTCTCCCTCAACGTCTTGAACCCGTACAACACTTCTACGTACAAAACAATGTGATACATCTAATTCCTCATTTTCCTCTAGTGGCTCTATTAGACATATTGTGTCTATAGGTACCTCGGGGTCAACGGTCATCCAGAGAAGTTTTCCTGAGCCAGATGGTATCTGATCCCGCGAATCAACCTTCAAGGACGTTGCACGCAGTATAGTTGATTTCGCCTTCCGGTTAGGGAAATCTTGCGGCAGAGGGCCCTTTGCAGCGGTGTCACCTAGCTGAAACACTATTCCGCTAAGTTCTACAGTTTGCTGTCTGAGGTCGATTTTAGCGTGATGTTTATTCAGGAAATCCAACCCTAGGATCGCGTCGTACCCGTCAGTTACCTTTGTTACCACTTCTACATCTTCTTGAAATTGTACACCGTGAATATAGAAAATCAATGATGTACATCCTAATGACTTCACTGTACCTCCTCCTACTCCACTCAATCTATACCTTGGAGGGTCATATTTCTTTTCTCCAATACATTCATTACTCACTATTGATACGTTTGCGCCTGTATCCACCAGTATCCTTACCTCTTTATCCCGTATGGTAGCAGATAACCAGCATTCCGCCTTCACATTCGCCTTAATGGCATGAAATTTTATTGGGAACGCCTGGCGGCGGCTCCGACATTCCCGTTTGAGTTTAACTGATTTCTATTTCCAAAAACTTTCTTAGACCTGCATTCCTTGAATGTGTGACCTATTCTTTGACAATTAGTGCATTTAGGTTGTCTGCAGTTTTTTGCTATATGGCCCTGTCGATTGCACCTAAAACATCGTACTCCTGCTGAAAATACATTTCGCTTCTCCTTGTATCTGGTGGCAATGTCAATTTCTTCAAAAGCTGTCGCCACAGATACAGCTTCTGCTAAATTCTTAGGAAACTCTGCCCTGACACGACGGGACGTTTCAGGAGGTAACCCACGTAAAAATGTATCTAGAGCTCTATCTTCTGCTTCTTGTAAAATAACTTTATTTGCTTCATCACTAGTTGTCAACTGATAGGTGTTAATATTAACTTTTCTAATCCTATCTACAAAGCTTTCTAATGACTCGTTTTGCTTCTGAGTGATAGTGTGTAATTTTTCTCTATAAAATCTACAGCTGTTCTGTTTTTGAAAACGTTTAACTAATCCTTTCTTCAATTCCTCAAATGTTGGAGCATTCCGTAATTCTTCATGGTATAATACGTGTGCTTTAGCCTCTCCTAGCAATCTTAACTTTGTCATTTGTAAGAGCTGTTCATCTGACCATGATCCTAACTTTGCAGCTGCTACTAAATCATCAAAAAAGGCTGTTATGTCTTCGCCAGGTTTACCTGAAAAAGGAGTTACCAAGGCTGCTGCTGAGGAATCTAGGGTAGGAGGGACTGAACTGGTTTGCCTAACCTCACACAACTGTTTGAATAATGCATTATTATCATTTTTAAGCTGTGCTATTTGATTAACTAAGCTCTGAATAGCTTCATCAGTAGAAACCCCTTGTGGTGCTGACTCTGACTTTGTACGATTTCGTGTCATCATTTTATAAACTGTTAGTTACACAATCTTACCACACTGAATTAAAAAGATGTTTAAATATTTTCGACAAACTCTTAAAATTATGAGAGAGAATACACTTCTAAATAAAGAAAATATTACGACTGCTATGCAAACCTCTATCCTTTCACACATTAAACAATACTAACTGTGGACCGTTAGTGACTGTCATTCACACCTCATATTGAGCCAAGGGTTTTTCTCTGACACCAAATGTAACAACTACTACGGCTTCTGACATCAAATGTAACAGCTGTGTTACTAAATGTGACACTTCTGTCACTCAATGTAACTGGGTTTTCTCTTTTGATGCTGTCAATTGTCAGGATGAGCATTCTCAAGCATTCTGTCAGGGTGAAAATATTAAATAAATAAACTTTTCTCTCTTACAAAATGTGGGCAGGGTGGGTTCTTCCTTGGCTCGGGTATGAGGTCGAATGAAACATCATTTTTACAAAAGATAACTTTTATTGAAAGTTTCGTACAGCTGTTATCTTACTGGACGTTCTGGTTCGGAGAGCGGCAGCCGTGTCGTTTGCGTAGCCTTCTGCTGCGGCAGCGGCGGCGGCGGCGGCGGCGGCGGCGGCGTCTGATTACGCGTAGCGGTGTGTATCTCGTGTCGCCGTCTCGCCCAGCTGACCGGAGACGCGCAGCGCGAGGTGGCCTGTTTAATTATTGCGAGCGACGTCGTGCATCGGGTGGTGATACCTTGAATGTGGCGTCCCAGTGTTTCTCTTCTCTAAGCGGCCGCGTGTGTTGTGCGTCGACCAGCGGAGCGGCGCGGCGGGGGAAGGCCAGTGTCCCGGACTCGAACCACGGACTCCCGCTTGCCAGTCTTCGGCTGTCAGGTCTTCATCCCAGATCACAGGTGACTGCTGATGTGAGGCCGTCTCCTTCCCGTCCTCACGAGTCACCCGGGTATGTAAAATCAGACTTCAAAATACCTTTTAACTTCTTCTTCTGGCACTGAGGCTGCTGCTTGCTATTCTATTACAGCGGCAGACTTGGTGCGTTTGTGCATGATGTAGTCTCTTCTTGCATGACGGTCTTCAGCACCGAAACTAACTTAAAACAACTGCTACGCTTCTTCACTTCTTCGTCTTCTTCGTCTTCTTCGTCGCTCGTCTCCGTCTTCGTCTCCGTCTTCGCCTTCGTCTTCCTCTCGTCTTCATCTACATCTCTCGGGCCCACTGCGTCTCGCGTATTTATTCACTTCAGTTTACTGGAGGTGAACGACTTCACGGCCATTGCCTCTTCTGTCACGTTGAAAAGATTCTCGAAGATTCTTCTTAACGTCGGTCATTGGCTCTTGGAATGTAGGCGAGGGCCTTTGCTCACATACGACAACTGAGAAACACGTGAGCCGGTCATTGCCTCTTCTGTCACGTTGAAAAGCTTCTCGAAGAATCTTCTTAACGTCGGTCATTGGCTCTTGGGATGTAGGTGAGGGCCTTTTGCTCACATGCGACCACTGAGAAACACGTGAGCCGGTCGGGCGATGCCCTGACGGCTGAATCGACAGCGCCCGCTTATGTGGAACTTGCTGACTTCACGGTCATTGTCTCTGCTGTTCGGCCCGCTGTGAGCCAGTATGTAACTCTCCAAACTAAACCAAGTTTTCCATTTATATTCTAATTTCTAGTTCACTTTGATTTCACTAATTTATTTACTTAAGTACCACTCAACAGTTCATATTAAGTTACGATAACTGCCATTCCGAATCAGCAATCGAGTAAAGTGGCAAAAGATATGGTGAATAACTAGTTTGGTCTCCCTAATGTGATAATTACATATCAGGGCACCAATTTCACATCTGAACTAATCAAGTAACTATGTCATCTATTGCAAATCCACAAATATATTACTAGTTCCCTGCATCCACAAGTGGATGCAGAGGACAGAGCACATTCACAGTACCATTGGTAAAATGTTGAGTTGTTATGTAAATAGTCACCACCACTACTGGGATGTTTACTGAACTTATGTCATGGCTGCATATAATTCAGAAGTACATGATAGCATTCGGCTTTTGCTGCACAATGTGGTATACAACAGGGAAACATCACCTTTCAAAGTTATTAAGCCATATTTAGGAAGAATGGAGAGACGATGAGAAATTTTGTGAAAAAATTCAGACATTTGGAATCAAGTGTATAGGGCAAATACAAAAGCACATGAATGGGAAGAAAAGAAGGGACAATGTACCATCAAGTTGACAGTATATAGAGTTGGTCAAAGGGTCATATTAGGTGAGGCCCAATATACTGAAGGGCAAAATAAACAAATTCCTTGCGCATTGTCAAGGGCTGTACCAAGCCAGAGAGGCAAGACTCACCTGTAAATGTCCAACTATAGTTGCCGATGTAGGCCACCACTGCCTTTTAATGATGTTCCAGATGCTTTACCATAGATGCCAGAGCCACTACCTCCGAAGAAGGTGAAGGAAGAAGGAAAGCAGAATCTTGCACACAAGTTGCTACACACGTGCTGCCTTATGCACTTATGTAATGCCAGTGACGTAAACAGGAGTTTCCTTTTTTTGTAAATTATGTATGCTCATTATGTTTCTTGAGGTTATTACATTTTGTTAAGTTAGGGAGATTTGTGTTATAATTTGTTGATATATTTTGGTAGTGGAGTTGGTAGGTAGTATAATGATGTACCACACGCATCTAATCTTTTTGAGGGGGGGGGGGGGGCGAGTGGTGTTGATACCTTTGTACAACTGACATTACCACAGAGGGTGCCACACTGTGTGCGTCAGTTCTAGTGGTACTACACCGGAGAAGTGGCGGGTGCACTACAGATCAGTGAATCGAAGCAGGGGTACTGTTCTTCAATCAGTATTATGTCTTACTCACCAGCCACCATAAGAGAATGGGGGAGAAGTGAGAAATTAAGTACCACTCACCAGACTGCAACTCAAAACTGAAAGGAAGGGAGATTGGAAGAGATGTGAGGAAGTACTAGTTTTAAATTTCTTGTACAGATAGCAACAAGAGCAGTTGGGCTGAGTAACAAATCTAGCCCCACATACATTGCGGTTTTTAGAAAGGAGTTGGCCAGATGCAGGGGGGAATTACTGAAAACAGTATTTCGTACAGCAGTACTAAAACACGCAGTGCAATAAAATTCTGACCATAAGTGTCTCGGTTGTTGGTACCATTGTGGTTGTTTGTTTGGTTTGGGGAAGGAGACCAGACAGCGGGGTCATCGGTCTCATCGGATTAGGGAAGGATTGGGAAGGAAGGCGGCCGTGCCCTTTCAGAGGAACCATCCCGGCATTTGCCTGGAGTGATTTAGGGAAATCACGGAAAACCTAAATCAGGATGGCCGAACGCGGGATTGAACCGTCGTCCTCCCGAATGCGAGTCCAGTGTCTAACCACTGCGCCACCCCGCTCGGTGGTACCATTGTGGTTCTGACTGCTTTGTGTAACCTGTATCTACTTCAAACACAAAACATGTCAACCCACTGAGCTTCCAGTGCATCAGCTCCCCAAGGGTTAACCTTAAGAAGTAAAAATAGAGTAATGGACAGCCAATGAACCACATGGGTTATGCTACATTAGAGTAAGGGTAAGAGAAGAATCTTGCATTTTATTTTTATTTATGCCACCAATAAAAGGTGTTAAGTTATGTTCTGTCCACAAATATGAATAAGCATAAATCTGGAGATGGACTTTCTTCAAAGGAGGAGGAATGTTGCATCACCATGTAGTCTGAATTAGTGAACTGCTCCGGCATAAATGCAGCGAAATGATGTCATAGGAGGGGTGCTGTCATCCTAATGACCGAGCACTTTGGTGTAAGAAGGCACATTCAGAGAGTAAGAACATCCATTCAGTACACTGACACTGCAAAGTATGTCCATCACTGTTTCTGAAAGGCAAAGTTAGGACTTCTTGCAGCACTGTAAGAGCGTCCAGAAAAGCTGACTGGACAAGGAAACCAGGATAAATGAAGTCACCATTGTCTCACAGAGACAGCTGAGCATTCCAGCATGTTTTGGTTTCTGGGCTGAAGCAATGCCATATGGCAAACACTAGCCAGCCTGGCTCATATAAACACCACTCCAGTCAGGCCCTCTCTCAGCTGTTCTTAGACAATATCCAGGTATGTATATGATGCAGAAAATGTAGTCTACACCAAAACCAGTAACTTCGAAACAAAGACCACTTGTAGTTTACAATGAAACTGCCAGCTACTTTCTACAGACTTCGACTGCAGTAGCTGTAGGCATTGGCCTGAGCTAAAGTACGAGGTCTGTTCAAAAAATTCCAGCACTTTGTCCACAAATTTTTTTATGCTTACATTTTTGTAGTACCATGGAATAAGTTTGTCCCTATGGTACGAATTCATGATGAACTAATCCTTCAAAGTGAAAAAAAACCATCAGCATGAGTTTGACATTTGACCTGACCTGGTTAGTCTTGGAGATAATTTCCAGGCCCATTGTATAGGTTGAACAACCTTGGTCTCAACATCATAACGATAGACTCGTGTCTCATCACATTATCATCATCTTAAGGAACATCTCTTTCACATTTGCACAATCCAAAAGCTATTCACAGATTGCAAAGCTAAGGTCTATCTCGTCTTGACTCATGAGCAATGGGACGAACTTTGTGGCAACATGATGCATTCCAAGGTGTTGTGTCAGGATTTCATGACATGATCCATCTGAAATGATACATTTTTCTGCAATCTCTCTAACAGTCTGTCTTCGATTGGCATGCATAATTTAATTTACTTTCCTGACATCGGTAAATATCAAACGTTGTCCTGAATGAGGGTCACCTTTAACTTCTGTCTGGCCATATTTAAATCATGTGAACCATTTGTAACACTGAGGCTTCCTGCATAAGGTTTTCTTGAGTTTCATGCAAAATTTAATGCCGACACGTTGCTTCCTTAACTCTGCCATCTTGAAATTTGCAAACTGTGTGACACAATGTTCTACTCAATACAGCACTGAAATAAGAACAAACAGACATACAACAATGAAACTGCTGCCTGTTACACATTAAACACAGGTGTGTGCAGGAATGCAAACCGCATTTCGTTCCAGCACACCACTGGTGCAAAATTATGAATATTCCATAATTTTTTGAACTGACCTCGTATGCATGCAATTAACTCGATGCAGTAGCCCCACTGGGTCACCTGCTGTGTGACTTTCTTCTGCTGCCGACCACCTCCGCGATGGGTTGCATGTTCAAGCCAGACCAGTATCTGCCGATTTGCCACCAGTGTATGGATCATGGCTTGATCCCTACAGTTTCTTCACAAAGGAAAACCCAAAACATTGCTACAATTTAATCCTTGTACCATTTAAAAGACGAATGATGTGGGCATCAGTGTCAGGGGTGCTGGAAAATTATTAAAGTAGTTGAAACCGGTAATGTGTAACAATTGTTGTTGCATTGGAAAATTAAAAATATACGTTCTGGATCTTTCATACAAATAATTTATAGCGCACCTTTTTCAGGTGAACTTATTGTCTTATTAAAAGTGTATTTTGCAGTTAAATATCTTAAACACTCTGTAACAATTGATTCAGTATTGAACAACTCCAGCTTTGGTTGTGTTCTAAAATTGAGGATGAGAGCAACCTCATGTCAGAGATCATCTAGCCTCCTTCTGAGTTATGGACACATCATCACTTTTATATTTGTCTCTCACCAGCTAACAAGTGTAATACCACATGAACACTTGTATAAGCAATAGATATACGCTTTTTCATAGTTTTTTCCTTCATCACTTAATGAGCCTAATGTGTTTTACTAAATACTTCGCTGCTAACTGACATTTTAATGGACACTGTTAAGTTGAAATAACAGGTGCATATAATAGCTTTCAGATTAAGAGATTTCCTTATTATAAAGTAATGTTAAAATAGAAAGAATTAGAAAATACCAAGTGAAGAGTGATGAATAGCAAGAATCACATTTCGACTGTCATTGGTCATATTTAGTCTTCCCTCAGAATCTATTGACTTCAAGCATGATTATTCACTTGTAAGCAGAAAACTGTACATCACACTACTTAATGTGGGTAAAGACTAAACTCTACAAATATGCTCCTCTTAACTCACTTCAATACCAACCTCATGCTGCTCTGAACAAACTATGTGAACTATGTTGTTTCATGATGTATAGAAATTAATGTTTGTGTTTGCATTTACAGGTACTGCAGCGTCTTTGCCACACATGCCGTTGTCTGCGACCATTACGTGCAAAACATTGCAGGGTTTGTGGTCGTTGTGTTGAATATTTCGACCACCATTGTCCATTCATCTACAACTGTGTTGGGTTACGCAACAGGTATGATGCAGTAAATCTTCAAAATACTATATTGGAGCAAGTACGAACTACTGATCCTTGCACTGTGCCACATTCCACTTATGTAGCAGAGCTAATATAAATGGTAAATTCTATCACAGAATGTCATTGATAGAGTAACAAGTCAGTCCTAAGATTTCAGACATTGAATTGGAATTTGAAGTCATAAGCTGGAAACAAGGTGGCATAATAGTAAGAAATACCCGAATATTACAACATCAAATAATGGAAAATCCAGGATAGAACAACAATACTGTGAAAAGGCTAGATTGCTACTTACCATATTAGTGGAGATGTTGAGTTGCAGACAGGGATAACAAAAAGACTACTAAACAAGTAAGCTTTCAGCTAAAAGGCCTCTTTTTTTGGATTTGTGTGTGTGTTTTGTCTTAATTCAGGAGGAGGCCTTTGGGCTGAAGGCTTACTTCTTATCAGTCTTTTTTGTGCTTGTCTGCAAGTTAACACCTCCACTGTACGTGGAGTAGCAATCTTTTTCACAATATTGTGAATAGTGCAACATTTAGTATAGTAAATCATAGTTCAGTGGCATAGTTGACAGACCAGTCGTCAAGGACACAACAGAAGGATTTAAATTGAATCCCACCATCAGCAATTAATTTTTGTGTTAATGCATTAATTTGTTTACTCCACCCACTGCAGTGATCATCTGCATCGTGAAAGAAAAGTAGTCTACAAGGTGAATAATAAATCTGTCATTTTCTGCTACATCTATCAATGCAGCTAGAGTGATGTTACAAAGATCTCTGCAGGTTTCTGGAATGAGCTTAGGTCAATATTCTAATATGGTCTGTTTTGTCTCTGTCCATATGTTTTAAATGGAGATGAGGTCTGTTGCAGAAGGCAGCCAGTTACAAAGAGAAATATCGTTGTGTTCTGCAAACTGTTCCTGCACTGTACCTGACATTGACAGGGGTGGACAGAAATATGGGAAAATCAAAAAAACAACAACACATTACCATGCCTAATACATGAGGTGTAACATACCATATGGTTTAGGGAAACAGGTTTGCATTGAAAACAACTTCCATTCATTTTGGAATGAACAATGGCAGCTCCTGCATAGATTTCAAGGATTCTTATACCATTATTCTTCAAAAATAGTGGCAAGTTCAGGTAACAATGGTGGAGGTGTGTAGCGATCATGCACCATTCTCTCAAAAGTAGACCACAAAACCTTAATGATATTGAGTTCTAGTGACGGTGGTGGCCAGGGGAGATTTTGACAATTCATCATGGACAATTTGCGCTGTGTGAACAGGGCCCTGTCATCTTGGAACACAGCACCACCAGTGGGGTTTGGACCTGATCAGCCAAAGTCGTTACAAAATCCTTGGAAGTAATACAGCCTTAAAAGGTAACTGTGCCCCCCCCCCCCCCCCCCCCAAATGGAGTACCACAATATGGCTGCCCAAATCATCAGACGCCCCGCCACGAGCAGCAAGCAGTCTGTGTTGTTGGTCTGGGAAGGCGTGTACCACATGCAAACTCAGCTGGAAGTTGTAAACTGTGTGAAACAAATTACCTACTTCCTCCATAGTCCAGGTCTTATGGCTCGAGCACTATGTTTTCCTGTTATGGACGTTTGTATCACCGACAGTGGTTTTGGAATTGAAATTCCCAACTTATGTACCTACCGTCGTGTATCAGTGTTGACAGCGTTCGTGAGACACTCAGTTCTGCAGTGACTTTTGCAGCTGTTGTCCTCTTATTTTTTGTCACAATTCTCTTCAGTGACTGTCATAATCACTCCACACACACTTTCGTCCAAATTGTAACTTTGCGGATGATATGTTTCCTCTTTCCATATGTGCAGTATATATCTACGACACGGTGCCTCTTTCCCCCCTGCGGGTTCGGGGGTTAGAATAGGCCCACGGTATTCCTGCCTGTCTTAAGAGGCGACTACAAGGAGTCTCACATGTTTCGGCCTTATGTGATGGTCCCCTCTCGGGTTTGACTTCCATCTTTCTAAATTATTCTGAAAAGCGAGCCAATTGGGGAAGGGCGCCTTACATGGTGCACTGCATCTGTCGTGCATTGAGACCTTTAGCCAGCTTTTTCGTCGTTGCAATGGTGTCCCGCTCGTTTTCCAGCTGGCTGCGGCGTTTTTACTGCTGAGCTGGTCACCATCTTTCGTGCCCTAGAGTATATCCGCTCCTGCTCAGGTGAGTCCTTCGTCATCTATAGCGATTCCCTGAGCGGTTTACGAGCTCTCGACCAGTGTTTCCCTCGTTCTCGTCTGATGACGGCTATCCACGAGTCCCTGCATTCTCTTGCCCGTTGCGGCTGCTTTGTGGTCTTTGTGTGGACCCCCGGTCATGTCGGTATCCCGGGCAATGAACATGTTGACCGCCTGGCCAAACAGGACACCAGTGAACCCACCCTGGACATTGGCCTCCCGGAGACTGATTTGCGGGCAGTCTTCCGCTGCGAAGTTCTCTCGCTTTGGGACACTGAATGGCGCAATCTGCCCACGCCAAACAAACTCAGTTCTCTCAAGGCGACGACGCGTGTGTGGCATTCATCCATGCGAGCCACTCGCAGAGATTCAGTTGTTCTTTGTTGGCTCCGCATTGGCCACACCCTACTGTCTCACAGTTATTCATTGCGTCATGAGGACCTGCCTCTCTGTCGCTGTGGGGCGGTTTTGACGGTGGTGCACATTTTATTAACTTGTCCGCTTTTAACTGTGCTCAGGCAGACATTTGCGCTGCCTGCCCTTTTACTAGATGACTCTGCCATGGTGGACTTAGTTTTGCGTTTTATTCAGGCAGGGGGTTTTTATCGTTTAATCTGAGTGTTTAATGTGTTCTCGGTGGTTGGCTTTTCCTCTTTTTTTTTTTTTCCTCCCTCTATGGTCGGCCAACCACCGTCACTCTCTGTGTGTTTTAATTTGTTTTGTCTGACCTCTGTCGGAGTCTTTCTTGTCCCATGTCGTCCGACGTCTTTCCTGCTGTTCGTTTTTATTCTCTTTGGGTGGTTTTAATTTTTTGGAAGAAGGGACCGATGACCATCGCAGTCTGATCCCTTTAATCCCACAAACCAACCAACCAACGGTGCCTCTTTTAACACCAAACACTTTGGCTACCTTGGGTTACGGAAGCACCCATCACACAAACACCAACAATTTTCCCACATTCAAATTCACTTAGCTTCCATGTAATGTGCCTACATCTACAAAGTAAACTGTTCTGACCACAACTGTTACTTGCAACATGTTGCGTGCTCTCAATAGGTGCCATTCATGGTCAAATACAACAGCACCATGTGTGGGCTTGGCTAGTGTCTGGATTTATGGTCTGTAATGCATTTCTCACAGTGTTTCCATACTTTTGTCCAACATCTGTATAGTAGAGACTGATACAGTTGTTGCACTGATGGGATCATCACTGCCCATAATAAGTATACTGGACAAGAAGTCAGCCATCTGATCTATTGGAACACATCCAGCCCCAAATTGTTGCTTGCACACGGCCGTTGTGAGGTGACTCGGATTACAGTTGGGGTTCAAAACAGGCACCATGTGGCTTATATACTCATCCTGGACCATAATCCACTGTGGGAAATACCAGTTTGTCAAAAAATATTACATTCTGGTAGTGACAACATGTATTTTCCTCACTAAACGCTAATCAGTGGAGCGGACAATCATTGTGTTTTACATATCATTGCGCAATGCGCTCAGGCATGCTATGCTGGCCCCAAGTCTCAAAAGACATATTTGCTCCATAACAGTAGTAATGTGACCACAAACAGCCAGTTAATGATGAGACATGACTTGTGAATAAAGTGTATGGACTCAAAGCAAAATGGTTCAAGTATCTGATTTTGAATCATGAGCTCTCATTACCGGTTATAGAATTTGTTATGACAGACAATTTGCTGCATTACAATGTTCAGTGCAGAAGAAGACTGGTATCACATATGGTGAAAATGTCAAACTTGATAAATTATTGCAGAATTAAGTTCACATGTGTGAACAAAATTAACCAGTTCAGCCTCTGTATCTGTATCTGTATCCAGATAATTCCATGAAAAGCGAAGGTCTCGTTACATCTGTAACACTGCCTTTGTTTGGTGGCACATCAACACAGCTTGCATCATCAAACCTTGATCGTATATATATGGCGGTAGTACCTGTTCCCGAAAGAACAGTTACCGTAGATGACCATGCAGCTTTGCTAGAAATGAAATGATAATTAAATGGACACCCTAGCTGCAAGCAGGCGTTGATATACTTCATTGGGGACATGTTGAAAATGTGTGCCCCGACCGTGACTCGAACCCGGGATCTCCTTCTTACATGGCATCCATCTGAGCCATCGCGGGCACAGAGGATAGTGCGTCTGCAGGGACTTATCCCTTGCACGCTCCCCGTGAGATCCACATTCCCAACACGTCCACACCACTACATTCGTAGTGCGCCTTATAGATGTTTGCCCATCATACTCATTACTCGTGGCAGATTAATCTACCAAGTCCCGTACAAGTTCGGACATAGCGTGTGCGTTCGCACAAGAAGGTCAATGGCCGGGAAGCCATATTTTTAACTATATATGACAAAGGCGCACTACGAATGTAGTGGTGTGGATCTCACGGGGAGCGTGCAAGGGATAAGTGCCTGCAGACGCACTATCCTCTGTGCCCGCGGTGGCTCAGATGGATAGAGCGTCTGCCATGTAAGCAGGAGATCCCGGGTTTGAGTCCCGGTCGGGGCTCACATTTTCAACATGTCCCCAATGAAGTATATCAATGCCTGCTTGCAGCTAGGGTGTCCATTTAATTATCATTTCATCGTATATCATTGGTATTTAGGTCTTTTTTTATGTTAATACTTCAGTGTAATTCGTCTGAAGGTCACAGGACATTTTTTCGAAAAAAAGTTTAGAAAGTGAATGTTTGAATTGCAATACTGAATGATACACATTACAATCCCCCTCCCCCCCTCAAAACTATAGCTTAGTCTCCTGGCCTCTTTTATAAAAGGTACATTTGAGTTGTGTAGCCTGTTTTTAATTCAGTAATATAATTCTAAGTATACCTACTGCTGCTGCTGTTTAGACAGAATAAGGAGCATTAATCACGTTTGCCCTTGTACTGTAACATCATGGAATTAATTTATAATTAACTATACTATTATTTCAATTTTTTGTGGAAGTCAGCCACATCATATGTGGCGTTAACAGCAAATGTTGCCACCATAAGTGACCCTCATTGACTTATAGCCATATATGTGGAAAATTAACAACAAACCCTCTATTCTGCTGTTTCCATGTAGACGTGTCTCCTAGGACAAGAAAGAAAATGAACAAAACCTTATGCGCATTAATTTGGAATCAAACCTCGCCCTTTTACACAGAAATCCTACAGGTTGTGTGTGTGTGTGTGTGTGTGTGTGTGTGTGTGTGTGTGTGTGTGTGTGTGTGTGTGTGTGTGTGTGTGTCGAGAGAGAGAGAGAGAGAGAGAGAGAGAGAGAGAGAGCGCCCATCTAGCTAATAATAATGTATCTTATTTTCAAAAAAGCTTGGAATAGGACTAGAATACAGACAGGACCATTTTTGCATAATATTTGAAGTAACTGTTGTTCTTCCTTATTTCTGCAACGTAATCTGAAAAAATTACAGGCTACACCTATCCATTTCAGTTCTGTACCGTACTTTGACTCTGGTTGTTATTTTCCAATACAATTTTGTGTGCTGTCAAATGTGGTTGTGTGGTTAAGCCTCCAAACTACGTTCTGATCCATAAGAGACAATGCTATGCTTTGTACATCCAAAGTGGGTGAGAGTTAAATATCTTCTGCACAGAGGGACTTTTTCTGAGAATAAAATTTCACACCTTGGAAGCTGAATGGACTTGCCAGATAGTCCCACTATAAAAAGCATATTTGCTGTGTAACCCTGTAGCTACAGAATTTTTGCAACACTGCACACCATACAAAATATTCCCAGCATTTAGCTGTAATGGTGATGTCATCTAATGAATACTGTTCTCTATATTAACTGTAATAAGGGAAAGGGATAACTCTTTTATAAGCCAAATGCTTAGGCCTCTTATCAGAAACAGTTGTATCAAATTTTAGATGGTTTCAGTGACTGATCACCAATCATATTGGCAAACAATATCAGTTTCCTTGCATTTATTTAATTACACTTATTGATGTAAAGTCTACTAATCTTTGCACTAGGAACTGATTATTTGCATTTCACTACAATTGCAGCTCCCTGTACACAAATGTATTCTCTAAACAGCATCCTAAGGTTACAGACTTCATCCATCTGTTCATAAATATAATTTTATGAACAGCATTGGCTCCACCTGATTAACTTGAGCCACACGACACTACTTTTGCTTCTGAGGTTGCCTCTATACTAACTACGGCATTCTGAGTTTTGTTTGTAAGAAAGCCTACAATCTAGTTGCACATTTATTTGGATATTTGTATGTACATAAAATGTTTAGTAGGTAACAGTGCAGAATTGGCTTTCTTACACAGTGTCAATGCAAGGTATGCTACATATAGTCTTCTGAATCTCGGTAATATAAAACATAAGAGGCTGAATTAGAACAATGCCACAATCACAAATTTGTGCTACTGTAAGCCAATTCGAAGTGTCAGGCCGATGAAGCAGTTCCAAGAAATTACATCCATTTTCAACCAAGCACAATGGTGGTTTTGTTTTCTGTACTTTTGAAGCAGCATATATTTTCTTTTAATGTGATTATTTGTAAGGGGCAGCAATGGGCTATTGGAAGAAAGGGGTAAGTGTTTCTTTTCAGATGCTAAATTCATTCAGTAAATTTTCAGCAAACTGGTTTTAAACTAATGAATTTTTTCTGTGGCAGTAGTTCTTCCCACAGGAGAACCTGTCGTTGCTTGCAAAACTCAGGAAAACGAACAAGTCGTCCAACACTGGAGAATTAGAAAAGTGTTCATCTGAATAAGTTACCATCCTATGTAGTAAAAAAGTAATTTACTCTTGTTCTCCAGTTTCACCCACTACAACCCACCTCCATAGTTAAGGCTGCTAAAACACACTTGTTTCTGGCACTACATTTGAAGGTAGCCATTTTGAATCCTGGTGATGAAAATAAAATTTCACCATGATTGCAGCAAGAGGAGACTTGTTAATATTAAACTACTCCAACCTCTCCACATTAAGCAAATGGGACAATTTTGATGGTATTCTGCACATTCATTATGCTCAATCTGCCTTGCTGCTGTTGAGAGGAGAAGAGCATGTGTTCTCACTGAGTTTCCACCATAAACAACAACTACTCTGGTAAACACCGTCACAAAAAGTAAACAATCACTAAACTTCTGAAAAGAAATGATGCTTAATGGATTAAATGAAGGAAGCATTGCTACTCTAGGGAAAATTTGCAGAAAATTACATTTCTGTTAGTTAGATGACTTATCTGGTATAGAACAAGCACATGGACGACTGTTTCCCTTTTGAGAGAAAACTAACGTTTACCTTTTTTTAGAACCGTAAATAATGCACAGTGAAAAATTAAATAATAAGGTTTCGCTGCGAAAGAGACATGGTGTCTTGAATGTAGTAACAGTTTCTTGAATGCACTATTGCACTGAAGGAGCTTAGTCGACTTGGATAACTTTTGCCACTAAATTGAATTTGCCACAAACATCCAGCTTTGTTGTTTTGAGCTCTCCAGTTTATCAAAAAATTATCGAGAATAGTGATTAGGTTTGTCTCAGTTTTTGAACTTAGAAGTTACAGAAAAAACCACCATCAGCCACTTGAAATGTCACAGTGTATTATGATGATGTGATGTGACTCGGATAAACTATCTAGGTATCTTAAAGAAGGCATCTCCCTCTAAAGATGAATTTTTATGTGCCTTCACTCTCAGGAAACACCAAGAGGCAGCACTACTGCCTACAGTCATTATCCAATTTATCAAGAGTTCAGAAACTAAAGTAAAAATAAATCACATTCATATCATGAGATTACGGTAAAACAGTCTATAGATCACTGCTTTATGTTCCCTATATCATTAGACCGTCCATTTCCCTTTTTTTTTCTGCTATGTAAAGTGTTTCAGGGAGAACATTAGGGAAATATTGACAATAATTGGGGAAAGAAATACAGTAGAAAAAGAATGGATAGCTTTGAGGAATGAAATAGTGAAGGCAGCAGAGGATTAAGTAAGTAAAAAGACGAGGGCTAATAGAAATCCTTGGGTAACAGAAGAGACATTGAATTTAATTGATGAAAGGAGAAAATACAAAAATGCGGTAAATGAAGCAGGCAAAAAGGAATACAAATGTCTCAAAAATGAGATTGACAGGAAATGCAAAATGGCTAAGCAGGGATGGGTAGAGGACAAATTTAAGGGTGTAGAGGTGCATATCACTAGGGGTAAGATAGATACTGCCTACAGGAAAATAAAAGAGAACCACTTGCATGAATACCAAGAGCTCAGATGGAAACCCAGTTCTAAGCAAAGAAGGGAAAGCAGAAAGGTGGAAGGAGTATATAGAGGGCCTATATATGGGCGATGTTCTTGAGGACAAAATTATGGAAATGGAAGAGAATGTAGATGAATATTAAATGGGAGATATGATATTGCGTGAAGAGTTTGACAGAGCACTGAAAGACCTACATCAAAACAAGGCCCCGGGAGTAGACGACATTCCATTAGAACTACTGACAGCCAGGCCTAACAAAACTGTACCATCTGGTAAGCAAGATGTATGAGATAGGTAAAATACCCTCAGACTTCAAGGAGAATATAATAATTCCAATCCCAAAGAAAGCAGGTGTTGACATGTGAAAATTACCGAACTATCAGTTTAATAAGTCACAGCTGCAAAATACTAATGTGAATTCTTTACAGACGAATGGAAAAACTGGTAGAAGCCGACCTCGAGGAAGATCAGTTTGGATTCTGTAGAAATGTTGGAACACGTGAGGCAATACTGACCCTACGACTTATCTTAGAAAATAGATTAAGGAAAGGCAAACCTATGTTTCCAGCATTTGTAGACTTAGAGAAAGCTCTTGACAGTATTGACTGGAATACTCTTTCAAATTCTGAAGGTTACAGGGAGCAAAATGCTATTTACAATTTGTACAGAAACCAGATGGCAGTTTTAAGAGTTGAGGGGCATGAAAGGGAAGCAGTGGTTGGAAAGGGAGTGAGACAGGGTTGTAGCCTATCCCCAATGTTATTCAATCTGTATACTGAGCAAGCAGTAAAGGAAACAAAAGAAAAATTCAGAGTTGGAATTAAAATCCATGGAGAAGAAATAAAAACTTTGAGGTTCGCCGATGACATTGTAATTCTAACAGAGACAGCAAAGGACCCGGAAGAGCAGCTGATCGGAATGGACAGTGTCTTGAAAGGAGGATATAAGATGAACACCAACAAAAGCAAAACGAGGATAATGAAATGTAGTTGAAATAAAGCAGGTGATGCTGAGGAAATTAGATTGGGAAATGAGAGGCTTAAAGTTGTAAAGGAGTTTTGCTATTTAGGGAGCAAAATAACTGATGATGTTCGAAGTAGAGAGGATATAAAATGTATACTGGCGATGGCAAGGAAGGTGTTTCTGAAGAAGAGAAATTTGTTAGCATCGAGTGTAGATTTAAGTGTCTGGAAGTCGTTTGTGAAAGTATTTGTATGGAGTGTAGCCATGTATGGAAGTTAAACATGGACGATAAATAGTTTACACAAGAAGAGAATAGAAGCTGGGTAGATCACATAACTAATGAGAAGGTATTGAATAGAATTGGAGAGAAGAGGAAATTTGTGGCACAACTTAACTAGAAGAGGGGATTGGATGGTAGGGCATATTCTGAGGCATCAAGGGATCACCAATTTAGTATTGGAGGGCAGCGTGAAGGGTAAAAATCGTAGAGGGAGATGAGTACACTAAACAGATTCAGAAGGATGTAGGTTGCAGTAGATACTGGGAGATGAAGAAGCCTGCACAGGATAGAGTAGCATGGAGAGCTGCATCAAACCAGTCTCTGGACTGCAGACCACCACCACCACCACCACCACCACCACCACCACCACCACCAACAACAACAACATAAGTGTTGAATTATAAAATTTATATTGTACACAACCTGACAAAAAAAAGCTGAAGCACCCAGAAGAAATGGTCGATTGCCCAAGTAACTTCATTCTCATACACACCATCGGCGAGTTTGTAAATCTTTTGATTTGCAATTTGTGTCACAGGTGGAATGATCACCACAGTGCATTATTACCATACCTGTTACAGTATATAAAGGGTGTGACCAGTACATCTACATCTACATCCATACTCCGCAAGCCACCTGACGGTGTGTGGCGGAGGTATCAACAGTGATCACTGTGAACAACATGGCGCTCCACAAACTCATGAGTTATAGTATTCTCAGTACTGAGAGGGTTTGAATGAGCCTCATTGTGGGTCTCCATTTGACTGTCTGATCAAATTGTACAATATCTAAATTTGTGAGGCATTCAGATATGACAGTAGCCCGATGACGGGCTGCATGGGAATGTGAAGGCAGGCATACTTGTTGTCGAGGTTCTGCTCAACCATGTCTGACCACTACAAGGGAGGACAACCATATCGTGCGCCAAGCATCAACCCCTTCACATCTGCATCTGCCAATGGATAAAACATAACAGAATCCCTGTAACATTCTTTGTCATTCTGCACCATGGTTTGGAGACTAGTGACCACTTGACTAGTGAATTACAGTCTCTTGCTTAGGCTACTGTTAATACAACAGAAATGGCTGCATTTGGGTTGGTGCCATGACCAGGAAGTATGGACTCCTATGAATGGCATCACATTGTGTTCAGCAAAGAATCACACTTGTGCACTATCCTGGATGAATATTGTTGGTGGTACAGCTTCAACACAGGGAGAGTTCCCATTCTTCTGATGTTTTGGAGAGGCACAGCAGTAGTACTTCTAGCACAATGGTATGGGAAGCAGTCTGTTTTGACCTCAGGGGTTTACTGGTAATGGTGGAGTGAACTCTGACGGCACAAAAGGACATCCTGCATCCTCAAGTGTTGCTCCTCATGGGACAGTATCATGTTATTTTCTGACAGGACAGTGCTTGTCCACAGATGACATTGGTATGTTCACATGTACAGCCCTACTCTGCAAGCCATTGTACAGTGCATGATGGAGGGTACCCTGTACCAACTACTAGTCTTTATTTTCAAGTGGAACAATAAAGGTAGAGTGAAGAAAAAACAACTGTGTGGATGTTTCCATAGGAGCCCTATTTTATCTTATCTTCATAATCCTTACACGAAACACACACTGGTGACAGTAGAAACATTCTGCAGTCAGCTTCAAATGCCGGTTCTGTAAGTTTACTTAACAGTGTTCTTCCAGGGATTCCCACGCGAGTTCTCGAAGCATCTATGTAATACTTGCATGTTGTCTGAACCTACCGGTAACAAATATAGCAGACTGCCTCTGAATGGCTTCGATGTGTTCCTTTAATCCGACCTGATGCGGATCCTAAATACTGAAGCGGTTATCGAGAATGGGTCGCACCTCTGTCCTATATGTGATTTTCTTTACAGATGAATCACACTTAACCTGAAAGTCTCACAGTAAAGTGAAGTCGACAGTTCGCCTTCCATATTGCAATCCTCACATGCTCGTTTCATTTCAATATTACTTTGCACTTTTACATGTAGATATTTAATCTAATGCTGTGTTCGAACACTGTGAGTTTGTTTTTCCTATTCCTCTGCGTTAAATTAAATTTTTCTTCATTTAGAGCTAGCTGCCATTCATCACCCAACAAGAAGAGTTCCCCAGTGGTGTTATTGACTTTTTGAAGTCATCATCGCGATTGTGTTGGTATCACACCCTGGAGCCATTCACTCTGGTGGGTCCCCACATGCAGAAGGTTGTGGATTCAAATCCCCTCAGATGCTTTATCTTTATGATTTTGATTGGAATTTTATTCAATTAAATGGTTTAAATGTAATTATTATTTCTAATCCATATTCATGTCATTTTAACTTTTTGATTTGCTCTCAATTTTTTCTTCCTTTCGTTTAGGATTTTGTTAATCCATATTAACTTTTGATTTAATTCCCTCCACTTCATCATTTTATAATTTTGCCTACATTTGCTTGAATTTCATTTTAGTTCTTTCTTGTAAATCTACATCTGCATCGTTTTGTCGATAGTGCAACAAGAATTTATGTTTTAAATGTTAGTTTAACAGTCAACAACTGAAAAATTCATTTTTGACACCATTGCACAGTCAGTATAAATAGATTATTTCATCTTTTGTTTTGAACAGATGTATCAGCATTTTCAAATATTATGACAGGTAGATAAAAATAATGCACATAAATTCCAAATGGAAAGACTGAATGGAAGAAAAGTGAGAGGAAAACAAAAATAATGATCAAAATCATTTTGATGACTTAATTTCAAATCACCTGATGAGACTCCAGCCCATCAGCAGACAGCTGCAAATTGCTACTTACCCTGTGCATCCACCAGATCATTTACGTATATAAAAAAAAATAAAAGCTGTTCTATCACACTTACCTGGGCAATTCGATGAACACTAATCACAGAGGACAACACACTGGGATGAACTGACTGTGTATGTTGTTTAGGTACTCCTGTGGCCAGCAAAATCTGCAGATTTGGCCCAACAGAACACATGTAGGACAAACTTCTTCCCAGTGCCAGTGACCAGTTACAACAGTTGGGGCAGCTTGCCTTAGGAGAGGCTACAACAGCTTTATGATAATTTTCCTGATCAAAGCAGGGCTTGCATCTAAGCCCGAAGGGGTGCTGTGTCTTATTGTTTAGTGGACTCGTACTGCCAAGTTCTTTTTCATGCCACCCAACCCAGTCAAGCCAAATAATTGCAGTCTCGTCACATATTTAGCTGTACAGGTGTGACCTGAAAGCTAGCGAATGTCTTGGTTCTGTGTCTCTACTTCTCTGCTGTTTGGTGAGTTCTTATCCTTGCTTCTAAATTATTTAAAATATAGATGTTTAATTCTTGTGAGAGCTAATAATCATATTATGGGCATCAGGCAAGTTATAATACTGCAACATTTAGGTGCCAGCTATCTTATTAACCTTTTAAAAGAGGGAGCACTCTTGGTTTGAAGCTGAATTTTCTCACTATCCCCACCTGTGAAAGTTGTGATTCACAGAAGGTAAAGTTCAACTTCCCTTCATTTTTAAGAAACCAAATTAAAGTTAATGTGTCAAAAGTTAATTGTAAAATAACATGTCTTGAAATGTCATTTCAGAAAAAGCTAATATTAATTGTCCCCTTTCTTGTTTTTTCAGAATGTGGTTCTTCTTGTTTGTTATGAGCATTGCTATCAACTGCTCCTTTACAATATACTTTGCTTGCTATTGCATTGCTGTTGAAGGTTTTGGTATTTTATATGCCTTGGGATTGATTGAAGCCCTTGTATTTTGTGGCCTAGGATGGATTCTGACCTGTACTTCTGTGAGTATGCTGAAGTTAAGTAGTGCTGGTGTTAATACTTTGTGGAATACTGACTATATGAGCAATGTATCCTAACACTCTTCATTGTTTGTGTATGACAGTATGTGTTGTTTTCAGGTACTTCACGCCTGCATGAACCTAACAACAAATGAAATGTTCAACTACAAACGGTACTCTTACCTACGAGACAAGAGGGGCCGCTATCGTAATCCATTTTCTCGTGGCCCTTTGCTGAACCTTTTGGAATTCTTTGTTTGTACACCACATCATAGTTGTGATCATGAATTACTTGAAGAAGAAGCTATCTAAATGTTAATATACTTTTAAACAGAGGACATAAGTTTTATGGTCAATGTAATGATACCAAAGAAATTACTAGCTGTGTCATTCCAGGGTGAAGGCTATCACCTAATGTTTAAGCCAGTTAAATAATTATATTTTTCATGTGTTACCTTGCTTAGTTTCCAAGTAAATTGTCTTAAGGAAAAATAAGGAAGGTTAAATTTCATGAGCATAGTGACCATTGCTTCAAAATGTAAAACAAACGAAGGAAATAGTTTGTTTTTTTTACTCTTTCTACTCTATGAAAACACAAGTTTGTTAGTATATTGGTATTTGCCTAAATTTTTGAACCCAGTGAGTGATATAGTAAAACAAGATGTTAAAAGTCTGACACTGAAAACTCTTCAGAATGCCAAATTATAAACAAGTCATCTTTTTGTTTCGTGCTTAATATTATCAATAAGCAACAAAACACAATTCAAGACTGCACTGAAAATACTCTCCATTGTAATTATTGTCAACTTAAAGGACAGGCATTTATTGCTTGACAATTTAGTTTTTTTTTTTATCCTTTGACAAATGGTGATAAATAAAATTAAGTCCAAATATTAACAAAATGTTATTTTTGATCATGTATAAACACACAACTTCCAGACAAATTAAAATGTATAGTAAGTTACTCCCTTCAAACGAACCTCAGATACCTTCTTAACATGTCTAAGGAGAGGTATTGCGTACTTTGTCACGTAAATCAGTTTGTTTTGAGCAACATTCTTTTTCAAGTCATCATCAGTAATAAAATATGACCCTGAAAGAAAAGTTGTTACATAAGTTTTATATCATAATGTAAACAAAGACCTTAGTTACATGGGTCAATTTACAGAATATTAACATAATTTCTATTTAAATGTTGCTACATGCTGATCATGTGCACATGATTTCACATAGCACACAACAAAATTTAGTTAAATAATTGAAGTAAGTATGCATTAATGGAGCTATTAAATAAAAACATTTCTATGCAATAGGAGTTTCTCAGAAAGAATTTTTTTAAGCTAACTCAAATCTAGCCAGCATTCATATTTAGAGTACCAGGGAAGCAGGTTGCTAGCCTTACTTGCCCCGAGTCCCATTGGGTTTTACCCCTAACAGCTGAGGGACTAACTGGTGGATTTGGTAGTCTTTGCCGTATGAGCACAAAGGTGACCACGACTCAGAATATGTCCGAGATGCCCAGCCTTATTCCAAAGTAACTGGTATCCCGACTGTCGGGACCACTTACTTGGCCACTCATGGCAGGAGGGTGTCCACAATGAGGAAATCAAAGAAAAACTGGGAATGAATTCAATAGATGTAGCAGTCAGGGCGAACAGGCTTAGATGGTGGGGTCATGTTACACGCATGGGAGAAGCAAGGTTACCCAAAAGACTCAGGGATTCAGCAGTAGAGGGTAGGAGGAGTCGGGGCAGACCGAGGAGAAGGTACCTGGATTCGGTTAAGAATGATTTTGAAGTAATAGGTTTAACATCAGAAGAGGCACCAATGTTAGCACTGAATAGGGGATCATGGAGGAACTGTATAAGGGGGGCTATGCTGCAGACTGAACGCTGCAAGGCATAATCAGTCTTAAATGATGATGATGATGACTCAAATCTAGCTTTGCTGTCCGTCAAGCATTTTAATACCATTGGGAAAGTACTCGAAAGGTTTGGTTGTGTAATATTCGCTGATTTCTGAGGTTACGTTGTTTTAAATGAAGAGTAATGACAGTCATTTTTTTCCTAGTACTGTAATCGTTTCTAAACTCTTATGTATTATTTAAATCCTGAGAGAAATTATGTATTCTTAAAATACCTATCTTCTTGAACAGTTGCCTGCAAGATGATTCAGGGCCAGCATCTCCCTCATATTCTCAGCATACACTTTTGTGCAATGAGGACTTTCTTTAAGATGGGTTACTGCATATGACATTACAGTTTTGAACACGGCTGTTATTCAGCAACCGTATACTAGATTGAGGCTGTATAAAAATACAAAGACATAAGAAGAAAGTAATGAAAATTGTCATATTGGTTAATGTGTTTTTTGCCATATGTGATTTCTGTGTATTATTTTAGAGGATTTAGCAACTGTTCATTCTGATGAATGGTGGAAAGAGCCTCAGCTGTGAAGATCTCTCAGCACTCTCTCTAACAGAACGTAGCCTGCTAAATTCATTGGTGGTAGTGATTCCAGTTCATTCAGATCAATAATTAGTAACAGGCCCCATAATGACATAAAACTGCATTAGAAAGCATACCAACAACCTGGAAGGAATGAGGAAAGCAGAGTGGGCAACATTTTTCCACAAGACATCAAATGTTGAGAACACCATAGAAACACCATCCCTGAAGCTGTTGGAGCAGTAATAAAGCCAGTATATAGACGTCTGGCATATACAGATCTCAAAGGAAAAACTCAAAATGTAAATGAGTCTTTTCAACAATGCTGTATGGACCACAGTGCCCGAAAATGTATTTGTTGGCTTGAAAACACTGAGGATTGGGGTCAATGATGCTGTGATCACCTTCAATGATTAAAGTGCAGGCAGTTCTGAAGCAATACAGCAGCAATCTTACAACAGATGGATAGACAGTGAGTCTCCAAGGCAGAAATTGTGGTCAAAAATACAACAGAAGCAGCAAGATCTAGTGATGTATTTCACAATTTAAGTTTCTGCATTACTTTTATTATGTATGTCCTGTGTACTCTTAAATACACTATCAATTCTGTAACAAATTAGCTTTCTTAACATACTGTGATTCACACAGTCTAATGACTTGGTCATAGAAAATACTGACTGCTGCTGTTTTGTTACGTAATCCTTGGACAATCCTGGTGAGTCAGTGTGTCAAACGAATAAAAAAAGAGAATATTCTCCAGAGAACATTCTCAGAGCAAAAGAATGTTCTCTAAGGAAGTTCTCAATTACATATGAATAAAACATCAGAAGCATACTCTCTGACGAGGGACAACTTCCTTCTCACTACTGCCCCTCCTTGAGAAATTCTCTGTGTATGCTGTGTGCCGCATCCAAGACAGGACACATGTGTAATGTTACATTTCACTCAGCTCACCCTTAAGAGGCAAATTATTCAATGTATGCTTATGGAACTGGTGTCAATGTCTTCTGGAAGAGGTGCATTATGTTTAGATTTGTGTTTGGCAACAAATTAACCAGTTATTAATTTTTGGTTATTAATTTTTCTGATCCGCATATTTATTTCTAACATAATAAAAAAAAATAAACTTATACTGTGAGAACATGTTCTTAAGAGGGGAGGGGTGATGTAACAAAAGTTTAATAATCGTCACCACCACCACCAAATAGTTGTGTAGCATGTTAGAAATATTATCTCCAATTTTCAGAGTTTAATTTTTGTTACAAATGAATTTACAAGCCATCTTGTTTCAAGCAATGTGCAGTGCCATGTCCCTTTTCGTACATGACTCTGTCCTTGTTTGTGATATTTTATTATTTCCTGCCACCAGAGAAGATATCTCTGGAGTGTAGAAGGCTGCAAGTCTACGTACGATGTGATTAATTACAATTTATTGAAAAAAAAAATTTACATATGGTAGAACACAAAACCCAAACGAAAGCTTTAATATCCTCTCATAGAAGAGGTGCCCTAAGGCAACATTTTGCTCTTCCACTACTGTTACAATTTCCTCAAGTGATGCTCGTCTGGTGTCCAATAATGGTAAAACTGGAAGAATAAGGACACTTATGAGACTAGGATTTGACACAGGTTGTTTCATTGAAAACCTATAGAAGAATATTGATGATGTGTGTGTTCCTGGTTCTGAGATGTCACTGAACATTGCCAAAAGGGCATGCCAGAAGGATCAAACTATAAGAAAAACACCAGATGTATGGTTATGGCAAACATTAACATCCTGTATTTGTTTCTGGCATAAATGCTAATAAAATCTTTTTATTGCATTTCCTGCAGCTTTCATTTTTCAGTGTGTGAGAAATATTTCCTGCTCACCCACCACAGATAAAAAGATGAAATGTGCTCCAGACTTGGTAAATACTATAACACAACTTACTGTGGTACAAACATTTTCGAAGCTCATTACGATCAAATTTATTTAATTTTTTGTGAAATAGAAATTGCTGAGTTAAGTCTGAAAAATTGCTTTGTGTTTTCTAAGTCTGGTATTAAAAATCTGGTATACAAATTTGTTTATCTAATTACTAAGAACAACCTACGACATTTTGAAAGTGATAAGTACAATAACATTTGAAAAAGTTGTTCGTATGATAGTATGTGTTTTGAAAGTATCTGGCAATGTCCTGATCAAATTATCAGACGAGGAACGGGGGGGGGGGGGCAAAAAATCCAGATGGAAGGTAACAACATAAACTCAACATGTGTAAGATTTGGTTCAATTATCTCTCAAGCAGTAAAAGTTACACTAGTTTACATGTGCAATGAATTTTCTCAAAAATCCCCCCTTAAATAGGCCAACCAGTTTGGGAGACAGAGCAAGAAAATGTTACCTCAGTATTGCAGCAATATTTTTATTGTGTGATATACTGAATTCCGGAGATGGACTTCACCTGGAATTAATTACTGATAAGGCTTCTTATTAAAATTTCCAAAACTTATGACAATATAATTTTGTTATGTAGCTACTAACATATGTAAACAATGCACTCCTAACATACAGCAGAAACTGCCCATGCTTCATTTCTATGGTGATACAGCAGGTTTCATGATTCGTATCTACATGCAATCAAGGGCCCCCACCACACACTGAAACTAAAAGCCTTGACTGCCACTAAAATTTTACTGTTTCTGGAAACTTGTACCACAACGGCACTTTTTGGGTGACATGGACACCTGAAAATATCAGTGATACAGTTGTCTGGTGTATACCTATGCCTTCTACAACAGTCTGAAAACATGGGTTTACTAAATAGCACAAAAATGTTTTCATTTTCACATCGTTTGAAAGATTGCCCTCTCTTCTTTCACAATTTTCAGGAAGGAAGTGATTTGCCAGTCAATGTTTTTATTCTAAAACCTGTATAAACTTCTACAGTTTCTCTTGTCACTGTTTCTTCGGGCTAAGTATAATTTTTTGTTTTACTTGCAAGCTGCATAAATTCTACCTTTTTACTAAAAAGAACTTGGAGAAACTTAACATCAGCAGAACTAACTCAACTTGCAGTACGCTACAGAGCTCGCTTCAATAATTGAGAATATTCTCCACTTGTGAGAAACTTCTCTAGTTTTATTCATATGAAATTGGAGAATGTTCTTTGTGTTGAGCAACTTCCCTCACTCTTTTACTCAACATGAGAGCATTCTCAGGTGTAGTATATTCTCAGAGATTTCAAGCACAAAGCACATCCTCCATTTTGCACATACAACCCAATGTATAGACATCATTATTGAATAAGCAATCATCTGAAATCCAAACTGTCAGTTTTTAAGTATACTAAGATGGCAGACTACCCTTGAGCATATTTTCTCACCTTTAACTTCATTCACTTCTTCTAATTTATACTTCCTCCAGAGCTCTTGCTCAGATCTCTTTAGTGTCTTCAGCTGTTGCGTGACTATGCTATATTTTTTTGCAATAATCTGGTTAAACTCCTGAACAATATCATTGAGATCGTCATACTTCATGCGCCCTCTCAGGTACCTGAAAAGCCATAGTATCTGTTGTGAAAAGCTTACATTTATTATTTTAAGCATTTTCTGTTAACAAATGCTTCATTCACATAGTTTCACAATATTTTCTCAAGAAATACACAGACTGACAAAAAAGTGAAGCACACAAAATGAGAAAAGGAAACAAAATGAGACTTCACTGGTCAAGAGAGTATGTGATGTTACTTTAGTGACTACAACATTGAGTCAAATATACAAAGATCTTGGAGATATAAACTCACTTAAGAGTACAACATTGTACCTCTCTGGCTTGGATGCATGCACTGATTCAGTCAGGAAGGATGTCAAAGCCATTGTATTCTTGCCTGAGGATAGGTGACCCAAAACCGTTGTAAATGGACCTTGATATGGGAATGGGACAGAGTTAATGTCCAAGCTAATCCCATATATGTTCTACTGGGGACAGATCTGGGGGATGTTGCTGCCCATTGGGAGTACCTCAACATCACGCAGAGTCCATAGACACACGTGCAAAGTGTGTAGATGCAGTGCCCTGTTGAAAACTGGTAGCACAATATTGTCACGTCAGACGTAAAATGTGAGCATACAGGATGTTCACGGCATACCATTGTGCTGTCAGAGTATCCTCAACAACTAACAGCTGTACCAGTTTTACTTGATGGCTCCTCACATCATGACAGGAGGAGCAACATTGCTATACCTCTCCAAAACATTGGAAGACTGAGACCTCTCCCCAGGTGGCCATTACACTTGCCATCCTGGATAGTGCAGAACCACAAATAATCACTGAACACAATGCGATGCCATTCATAGGAAGTTCATGCTTCCTGGTCATAGCTCCACTCCAAATGCAATCTTTTGTATTGTGGTGTCAATGATAGCCGAAGCATGGGACTGTAATTCCCTAGTCCGGGTGCTGTTAGTCTCAGGCCAATGGTGTGGTATGACAATGTTACAGGGAACCCATTACTTGTTCTCAGCTTGAAAGGGGTTATGATGTCCCCTGTGGCAGTCAGACATGGACGGCTGGAACCTTGATAAGTAAGTTTGTTCTCTTGTTCCCATGCAGTCCAACACAGGTCCACTATCACATCTGAATGCCACCCAAGTCTGAATATTGCACAGTTCGACCATCCAGACAAATAGAGGTCCACAATGAGCTCCTTTCAATCTGTCAGATGCTGATAAAGCTGTCTCACACAAGTATGCGGCATCTCCAAATGCCCTTCACAGTGATCACTTAACATCTGACACTGTCCGCACCCCTTATATACCCTACCAGGACTGGTAACAACACTGAACACAATCAACACTAATGCACTCTGATGTCCGTTCTACTGATCACAGAAAACTGCAACTGCAGTCATTTAAATACCTACCAATAATGTGTACATATATGAAGTTACATACACATTACCTGCTATGACTTTACTTACGTTGGTGTCTCTTTAAACTCATCAAATTGTACAAGGTTGATTCTGGGAACAAGCTGCTGTGGTTTTTTTGGCCCCTTTGAAGATACTGCATTTGACTGATTAGGTACTGCAGTTTTTGACTGACTAGGTACTGGCTCGCGCTAGAGATAGGGCAGAAAATGATTTATTGCAACATGAATAGTGGCTATTTTGAGAAGAAAAGCAACTACTCTTTCTAAAATCAAAAAGGAAAAGCCCCTTGATTCTTGGTCTAATTACTGTATGTTAACTTCATTGGTTGTACATATGATGATTACAAGTACATCAGTTTATTTGAAATAACACATTTTACAATCAACAAGAATAGTGTTTGAACAGTCTTCAAAACTGCAGGAAATTTCTTCTACAGCACCACTTGGCTAATAATTTAAACGAACAATAAAGAGGCTGACTCACCTTCATACAAAAAATTAAAAATTCCAGGCTCGTATTCGAAAGGGACTAGAATATGATGTGTAAGGGTCTATGGGTTTGCACATAGCCGTTCAGTACATAACACGCGCTCACCCGACGACCTATCTTGGAATGCTGACAATTTGCTAGGTCAGTAGACGTGCGACCGGCCGCAGTGCACCACAGAGGAATAAGCCACTGGCCACCATCCGCAGCACACCGTGTGGCTAGCGTGGCCTCAGGTGCGAATATGTCTCTTTTTCTTAGCTCACCATAGAGCCTTTTGATTCTATCATAACTACCTGGTGTTAAGAAGTCAGACACAGTCATGATGGGTGCACATAGTGCACATGTTTTATAATCAGTCTTTTGTTAATAAACTGTTCTCATTGTTTGCATATTCTGTACCTCAAGGACCCACTGCTTACAAATCCTGACAAATATTTCATGTAATTATCATCTGTGGGTAACAACACAAACAACCTCCTTATAGAAGTGGTGTCAGCATGGGGATAATTATGGAAAACCTACAGTCCTGAAGAGGTGCAGCACAACGTGAACTTCGAGCAGTAGCAACAGCAGCATGAACATCTTCCAACTACGTGGGATTCAGGTTGGTCTACTCCAGTTTGGCTAGAATACGAAAGGCAGTGGTGGATTTTTATTTTACACTTAAGTGACTCATTGGCATTAAATTAGACGAAATGCTGCAAGCCAGTCAGAGTAGCGTTGTCAATCTACAAACTGTTAGTAATGAACTGCAAGAAGAGATTCGGCAGTTAAAAGCAGAAAGAAGCGAATGTAACATTCCGAAAGACTTATCAAATGATAGATCATGCAGTACAAGTACAACAACAATAAAGAATTTTTCATTATTGCCATCAGTACCAGCGTTTAGCAGGAAACCCGAAGCTGATGTGAAAGTGTTTTTTCGTAAGCTTGAAGGTGCTGCCCTGTTAGGATCACGGACAGATTCCAATAAGCTAGTGGTTGCCAAATTAAGAATTCAGGGAGCAGCATAAGATTTCATTAAAGTGGAGTCTATTTGCGTGAAAACAGAAGTTTACAATGAGTTTACAACGTTTGCTGTTCAGAGATTTAAATGTAAAAACGCGATCAGCTTTACGGTTTGCGAATGCGCAGGACGAATCTAAGGAGCAGTTTGCCAACAGAATTCAAAACATCAATGCTCAAACATACGAGTTAGTAGAAGATGAAAATTAAAATTGCATTCAGTTGTTTGAAGCCAACCAGAGACCCTTGGACACATTTATTCATGGGTTGTACAGAGAGGAATTAAGAAAAGCTGTTAGATTGAAAGGATGTAAAACGTTTCAGGAAGCAGTAGAATCAGCTGTTGGTTTCATTGAAGCACTAAGATGACTGAATGAGATGCAGAAACAAGAACGTGGAGTTTTCAACACAGCAGTACAATGCTACAGATGCAATAAGCTGGGTCAGAAGTGTAAGGATTGTAAAGAGAATCGAATCTGCTGTCACTGCGGGATGCAGGATCATGTTTCGAGAGATAGTCGCAACAAGAAGAAAGATAATGCAAACAACAGACAATCTGCCACATCTCTAAATGAGTACGGGGATGTACAAAACAACACTCTGTCCGTCCTTTGCCAGAGACAGCGATTCCTGATAGCGAAAATCAATTCGTAATAGTTGCTGTATATCGTGAGAGAAACATCAAGCTACTTATTGACACAGGAGCACGGACCTTAATGTGGTGTTGTACAGATACGAGGGCAATTCGATAAGTAATGCAACACATTTTTTTTCTCGGCCAACTTTGGTTGAAAAAACCGGAAATTTCTTGTGGAACATTTTCAAACATTCCCGCTTCGTCTCGTATAGTTTCATTGACTTCCGACAGGTGGCAGCGCTGTACGGAGCTGTTAAAGTGGCGTCTGTAACGGATGTGCGTTGCAAACAACGGGCAGTGATCGAGTTTCTTTTGGCGGAAAACCAGGGCATCTCAGATATTCATAGACGCTTGTAGAATGTCTACGGTGATCTGGCACTGGACAAAAGCACGGTGAGTCGTTGGGCAAAGCGTGTGTCATCATCGCCGCAAGGTCAAGCAAGACTGTCTGATCTCCCGCGTGCGGGCCGGCCGTGCACAGCTGTGACTCCTGCAATGGCGGAGCGTGCGAACACACTCGTTCGAGATGATCGACGGATCACCATCAAACAACTCAGTGCTCTACTTGCCATCTCTGTTGGTAGTGCTGTCACAATTGTTCACCAGTTGGGATATTCAAAGGTTTGTTCCCGCTGGGTCCCTCGTTGTCTAACCGAACACCATAAAGAGCAAAGGAGAACCATCTGTGTGGAATTGCTTGCTCGTCATGTGGCTGAGGGTGACAATTTCTTGTCAAAGATTGTTACAGGCGATGAAACATGGGTTCATCACTTCGAACCTGAAACAAAACGGCAATCAATGGAGTGGCGCCACACCCACTCCCCTACCAAGAAAAAGTTTAAAGCCATACCCTCAGCCGGTAAAGTCATGGTTACAGTCTTCTGGGATGCTGAAGGGGTTATCCTGTTCGATGTCCTTCCCCATGGTCAAACGATGAACTCTGAAGTGTATTGTGCTACTCTTCAGAAATTGAAGAAACGACTTCAGCGTGTTCGTAGGCACAAAAATCTGAAAGAACTTCTCCTTCTTCATGACAACGCAAGACCTCACACAAGTCTTCGCACCCGAGAGGAGCTCACAAAACTTCAGTGGACTGTTCTTCCTCATGCACCCTACAGCCCCGATCTCGCACCATCGGATTTCCATATGTTTGGCCCAATGAAGGACGCAATCAGTGGGAGGCACTACGCGGATGATGAAGTTGACGTTGGCTCCGACATCGACCAGTGGAATGGTACCGTGCAGGCATACAGGCCCTCATTTCAAGATGGCGTAAGGCCGTAGCATTGAATGGAGATTACGTTGAAAAATAGTGTTGTGTAGCTAAAAGATTGGGGAATAACCTGGTGTATTTCAATGCTGAATAAAACAACCCCTGTTTCAGAAAAAAAATGTGTTGCATTACTTATTGAACTGCCCTCGTAAACGGGATAAATTGAAACCGCAGCTATTAAAAGTGCGAGGGTTAAATGGAGGAAAACTTCGTAACTATGGAGAAGTTGATGTAGAATTAATTCTTGGCCAAGGCCAAGACGAAGGTGAAAAAAAAGATAAAGATAAATACACAGCAAGGGTGCAAGTAGTTTCAAATAATGAAACGTGTTGCGACAGTGTACTTGGATTTGATTTCTTGTCCACAAACGAGGCAGAGATATTTGTCACAGAAAGAAAGATCAGACTAGGCCGTAGCAACTACAACCTAGGGAATCATTCTTCAGATCATACTCAAAGGAGCAGCAATACTGATGTAGTGGGAATGAACCACCCAAATGATGCATCAGTTCAAACTGTCCAAGTCGATGTTCAAATTGATCAGCCTCAGCAAATACCCAAGGGAGTAGGAAAGACAATCTACGTTGAAGTTAACTCACCCAGATGCAAGGAAGGAACTTGGTTATTAATTGAGCGAACCAAGGAAAGTGAGTTACTGGATACAATGCATTGTTATGTTGCTAGAAGTGTTGGTGTTGCTACAATGGTGATACAGAATGCCGCAAAAGTCCCGGTTACAATAACAAATATGAGCAATGAGGATGCTGTTTTGCCACGAGGAATGAAAGTTGCTGAAGTGTCGAGCGTAAGTAAAAGTGACGTAGTACAGAGTCCAGATGAGGTAACAAATGCCGCAGTTATAAACACTGATTTTGGTAACAGTGATGCAAAATTGCAACGAGGAGACGAAGCTAATAATGTACTGATTGCAAAATTTGGAAGAAGATAGAACATTTGACAGCTGATTAACAGAAGATTTTAGCGCCTGTTTTGTTGGGGTATGCAGATTTATTCAGAGAACGTGCAAATTTACCTGTCACTCATTTAGTTCAGCATCGTATTCATACAGGGAATGCAGCCCCAATCACACAGAAACCTTACCGAATACCATTCAGTCAAAGAGAGTTGGTAGAAGACATGGTTAAAGGACAATTAGAAGCCAGAATTATAAAACCAAGAGATCCTTCAGGCCACCGTTGTAGTGGGATGCGAAATTGAAGCATCACCCATCCACCAGTGTCAGCCCTGTTTGCAGGTGAATATAAGTTTAATTTAGTTTTTGTTTATGTATATTTGTAATGGTTGTGAATTGTCTAAAGTTTTTGTATTTATTTTTTATGTTTCATGTACGGAGAGGGCGGCGCAAAGAATGGAGACAGCATCTTCACTGCCGGGACCAGACAGAAAATTGCTGGCCACTATACGTCGCGGGTCGACAGCCAAAGAGCAACAGAAGATCCTGAAACCGAGTTGTTGCGTCGTGCTTCTAAAAAATGGAAAAAAAAAAAGAATTTGTAATGTTTGTACAACAATGACGTCATAGAAAGTTTAATCATGTTGTAAATATTCAGTTCTGTCTTGTCAAGGCTCAGGTTCACGACTATATGTAGTAAGATAATAAATTAGTGAATGCTACTAAAGTCGAAATACGTGTTCCGAGAATTTATTTATGAAGAATTATGTGAATGAATTAATAATATATTTGACAAGATTATTAATTTTTGACAACGTTCATCGCGAGTTTGAATCTCGAAAGTTTATTCAATGTGGTTCTAATATTTATTAAATCAGATAACGTGCATTAATATAATTTCTGAGGAGAAACAAACGACATCTAAATTGAAAAAGTTTGCGCAAACCAATTGGACTGAGTGACGTAATTCTGCGCATATGACTCAAATGAAGTTTTACAGTTTCGTTCAAGAACCATTCTGAGACAATTTAAGAAGAATATAAATAATTTTGAAGTGTGTTGTAACTGACATAGGTGACAAAGTCTACACATGGTCATATGTCAAAAGAAAATCATTTATAAAAAACTTACGTCGTTACACTACACTGTGGCATTTGCCTGCTGTAATTGTAAAGTAGAAATCAATTTCTGGAGAACCACAGTTCCATTTTGGTGTTGATTGCCAATCTCTGAATGCTGTGACCACACCCGACATTTACCCCTTACCAAATTTAGTGGAAACCTTCGATTGCTTGGGCAGATGTCGAATTTTTTCAGTATGTGATTTAACACGTGGTTATCACCAGTTAACAATGCATCCAGATGATAAGCAAAAACTTCATTTGTAACAATAACAGGAGTATACAAGTATCTTCGTACTCCATTTGGACTTCGTAATGCTCCAGCTACATTTCAACGTCTGATGGATTCCGTTTTACGAGGGCTCACCCCAACACAAGCACTTGTTTACCTTGATGATGTAATAATTTTTGGTGAAAACATGAAGCAGCATACTGAGAGACTACAAGCTGTTTTTGAGCATATAAGAAGCACAAACCTGTCTTTATCAATAGATAAATGTCATTTTGCACAAAGACACGACAAGACAGGCTCTTTTGTTAATTTATTTAGTCATCTTCACCTCTTGTCTTGGTTGCGTGTAAATGGACATCTTGCAAGTGCTGGCAAATGTAAGCATATTTGTACTAATTAAGCAAATAATATATTGATTTAATATTATTGTTCAATTTTAATTTGTAAGAGGTGATCCCGATTTCATGTCCGCCTTCCTTGAATTAACCTGCATTCGAGTAATTTACAGTACAACAATCGCAGAGGCCGATGCAGCCAACGATGCCATTACGTGGCGATATTAACTTATAAAAATTAGCGGAAGCGAAAAACTCTCCCACTATTAACATAACATACATTTTTCCCCACAGCCGCCTGACGTTGCAGAAAGTACATAGCTTTAAGATTCTTATTTTCAGTACAACAGCCAGAGCCAGGACTCCGACTACAATGCAATGGTTAACGGAGGTAAGAAAAAACACTCTCGCGCATGCGTGGGCTGCAATTGTGATTAATAACTAAAGATTTTTTGCTTTAAAGTGGACTGACTAGCCAAGGAAATTAATATATTGTAAATCAAAATTGAATGAAATATCACTTTGATTGAGGCCCCCCACGTAACGCGGCAACAATCACCACTACCAATCAATTTCTGTAGCAGACTATCTTGGTGATGTTATAACCAGTGAATGTGTTCGAACTGATCCAAAATTAATTGAAGATGTAAAGAATTTTCCTGAACCACAGAATTTGAAAGAACTACAATCATTTTTGAGATTATCAAATTTCTACAGATGATTTATAGCTGGTTATGTGAATATAGCAGGTCCAATGACATAGCTACTGAAGAAAGGAGCCATATTTAATTGGTCAACAAAATGCAAAAGGGCAATGAAAGAACTTAAAACTGCTCTAACCACAGCCCCAGTGTTAGCCTATCCCGATTTCAGTAAACCTTTTATTCTTTCAACAGATGCATCCAATTTTGCCATAGGTGCAATCTTGACTCAAGAAGTTGACGGTCATGAACATTCAGTCTCATTTCCTTCAAGGCAATTAAACAAAACAGAATGCAATTATACTACCAATGAGAAGGAGTTTTGTGCTTTTGTTTTTGGTATAATACATAACAGGTGTTTCTTAACAGGAAGAGAATTTACAGTTATTACAGATCATGCCGCACTTAAATGGTTATTGAGCTTAAAGGATCCAAGTTCCAGATTAACAAGATGGGCATTAAGACTGAGTGAGTACCAATTTAAGGCTATTCACCGACCTGGTAAACAACATTTGAATGCTGACGCAATGAGTCGAAAAGTCAATGTTTGTGTTGCAATAAGTCAAGAAGAAGAGTTAAAGGCAGCTAAAGAAGAAGATCCATAATGCAAATCATGGAAAAATGATCAACATTTTGTTGAAATAGATGGATTATATTGTAAATCAAAATTGAATGAAATATCACTTTGATTGAGGCCCCCCACGTAACGCAAGAGCAAATCGTGAGAGAACAACATGATTCTTTATCATCAGGACATTGTGGTAAAAAAAAAGCAACAAACATTCAAATAGCTCAAATGTTTTAGTGGCCGAACCGCAAAGCGGTCAATTTCGAGTTTGTTTCACAATGTGATTTCTGTAACAGATGGAATAATGTAGGAAAAAGTAGAGCACCATTGCAAGAACTGCCAGAAGCATGTGAACCATTTGAAAGAGTGGGGCTAGATGTTGTAGGACCGTTGCCTAAGACTAAAGATGGAAACAAATACATGATGACAATGTTAGATCATTTCTCTAGATACCTTCTCATGATACCAATACCTGATCAGCGTGCTGAGACTATAGCCAAAGTTTCTGTAAAAGAATGGATTCTTAAGTTTGGATCACTATTAAGTATAATTAGTGATCAAGGAACAAATTTCATGAGTGAATTATTTAAACAGACTTGTACGCTCAAGCAAGTAACTCAGTTAAGGACTACACCAGCACACCCTGAAGGAAATGGAAGAGTTGAGCGAGTCCACAGAACAGTTATTAAAATGGTTAGCCATTCATTATGTGAGCAGCTAACACAACAATTGGGATGTCTGATTACCTTACTTGATAAGTTGTTACAACATCAAAATGCACAGCTCAACTGGCCTAAGTCCAATGAGATCATCTACGGAAGAAGAATGCGTTCACCCTTGGACTTCGCACAATCGACTGCCGGAATCAGCAATGAAAACTTAAGGGATCTAGAACGCAAACTAAAGGAAGCATGGAGGGTAGTGAAACAGCATAATCATCAATCCTTCCTTCAGCAAGCAAGACAACACAACTGCCAGAAGCAGTGTCACAGTATCAAGTTGGAGATCTTGTGTATCTGAGCAGTGTGGTGTTAAAAAAGAGTCAAGTCAAAAAGTTTAAGAAGTTTTGGAAAGGACCATATCCAATCTTGGAGCTGTTGTTGCCAGTCACTCTTAAGCTCCAACTGCCCTTTCGTTCAATTGCCGTTCACGTCAATCGTGTAAAGCCATTTCTGGGTAGATTTCCTATAGAATCGCAAGACGATGAGGACCGACCGAGAGGCAGACCTGCTGTTCTCAAATCCAGGAAGCAAGAATCGTGAGGTTGCAGTCCAGACTTCAAGGTTGAGGCATCGCCACGTTCCGAGCGATCCTGTTCCAGACACCCCTACAAGCTGCGTAAACATGTGTGATGTGTGACATTGCAATGAGAGTGTTCATTTCAGCCATGTGCTTATGTGAATGTGTTGCGAAAATTTAGCATTGAAGCTATTACACGAGTGTGAAAGTGAAACTAAACCTTTTATTCCACAGGTTACCACAAGAAACTCATTTATTTTATGTTCATTGTTAACTCTAGTATTTAGAACTAATTAACCATGTTCATTTTTATTCTAATGCTTGCTATGATAGTGTATTCTACTAATGCTGTAGTAATGGTACCACAGAGTTCAGGTGTTTTGTTTGAACCACGAACAGACATTGTAGTTTCAACAAGTAATACAAAACTTGTCCTCAAGTACAATCTGAGTGAAATCCAGCAACAGTTTGATTCTGTAAAGAATTTTGGAGGGAGTATCCTTTGTACTGTATTTGGTACTTTTAACTAGTCAAGATCTACTGGAAGTTAAAGACAAAATATTAGCTCTTGAACAACAGTCCAGTACAGATTCAACTAACCTCTCTAATGAAATTATCATATTAAAGAATATGCAAAGAACCATTACTAACCACACAGTTTTCATTGAACAGATTGTGAAGCAATTTATCTTGTGTTTCCACATAATTCGTAATGAAATAAACACAAATATCCAAGAACTATTCCAAGGATTAAATGCTGTGAGTGCACACTTAGATTTAAACACACTTTTGTTAAGGATTACTGATAGTTTATCAAATGCTAGAACTGATGCCGTTAACTTAAGAACAGCCTTAGAAAGTAGTTCAAATAATCATTTGAGCAGTTTACTACTACATACAGAAAATTTTTTACAGATCCTATTACCAACTGAACGAAATCTAGATGCAATCATGTACTATGATTATGCACAAAGCCGTACAGTACGTAACACGCACTTGCCAGCCGTCCTAACTTGAAATTCTGACAATTTTCTTGGTCAGTAGATGTGTGTCCGGACACACATCTTTTTCTTAGCTCACCATGGAGCCTTTCGATATGACCGTAATTAGCCAGTGTTAGGATTTCACACACAGTGATGATTGGTGTGCGTAGTGAGCGTCTTTTATAATCAGTCTTTTGTTAATGAACTGTTTAAACTTACTTCACGGTGTTCACGTATTCTGTACCTCAAGGACCCACTGCTTACGACTCCTGACAAATATTTCATGTGATTATCATCCAGAGTAAGGACACAAACAACCTCCTTATAGACGACAAAAAGAGTATCTTCTCCAATTACGTGTGGACAGATTAACGTCCAATTAGAAAACACACACACACACACACACACACACACACACACACACACACACACACACCTGATCAATAACAAAGACAATGATCTGGCCACAGTTACTCTACCCTTTATGAGCACATACTGATTGTCCACGGTGAAAAAAGGCACAGTTTAAAATTGCAAAAGTGCTAGTTTGCAAATACAGGGTGGAGCACATAAAAGTGGCCCAGAGAACAGAGTTTGGGGGGCAAAGGAACAGAGCTGAGGAAAGGAAATGCAGTACTAACATGACTATAGCAGATGTATAAAGTGACCACCATTTATCTCTTGGTACTTTTGGATGCTGGTCAGCAAGTTTCTGAAGGACTGCTGGAATTCCTGCAATCTCATCAAACTGTTCTGCTGCAGTTCTTGAAGACTATGAGGGTTGTTGCAAACACCAGCAGACTTACAGGTCAGGTGACCTCGGTGGCTAGTTGTGGTCATGACCAGACTGACCTCTGCTAACAACTCTGTTGGCGTGAAAACTGGGTGAATATGCTCCAAGGTTCAACCAGCTGTATGGGCAGTTGTTCCATCCTGTGGGAAATAACTTTAGGTCTTTTCCTCCTCCATTAATGCTGCCACAAATGGTTTCAAAATGTTGGCAATGTAACGTGCCAAAGTCAGCATCTGATGAAAGAAGATGGGACCAATAATGTGGCTTGCAGACACTGCACACCAAACCTCAAACTTCTGATCATGCAATGGTGTTTTGTGGAAGTTATACAGATTCTCAAACACCCAGAACCTGTGATTCTGTGAGTTGACATAACTCAAATGATGCCAGGTTTCATCAGACAAAGAACTGATCCATGTCCCAGCCATTCATTCATTGTTATCTCAGTGACCAGCAGCTCACAAAACTGGAGGCACTGAGGAGCATCCGCTGGTTTTAATGCATAAATAATAGAAACTCGACACTACGTGTGCAGGTTGAGGTGGAATTTACGTCCACATGATCAAGATATGCCAGTCTCATGCAACAGGCATTGGGTTGATTTGGTAGGACTCTGAAGCATTTTTTGGTGAACTAGTAGCCACATTTTCTGGTGTGTGGGCACATTTCAAAATGTTTTTCGACTTGTTCAAAATAGATCCTGTCTCATGTAATTTTTGGAGCAAGCATTGAGCGGCACTCTTCACTGGCTCTTTGATGCCATTAACCTTCTCAGCAAACAACTGACCACACCTTTTTCATGACTTTGTTGTCACCAACTTTCCACAATGAACGTCTGCTGCTCCACTTTAAGTACCGTCATCCCCTTTGCACTGCTCCACTCACACTGACACAGCCTGCACTACATTCTGAACTGGTACTGATCATGAGGCAGGTGTAGAGGTAGTGTGCATGTCACGGGGTGTGTTTTTATGAATACATTCATGTCCAATCATATCCACTCATGTGGGCCACTTATTTGCCCCAACCCGTATGTGTTTCCAGTCTTAGAACACAGAACATCTACAGAATAGATCGCTTCATTTTTGTTTTCGAAGGACAATCAGATTATAATGGGCCAGCCTCTCAATGATACTTCTTAACTAGATGAACTGCAAGAAGGAGCTGCTGTTCATACTAATGGTGTAGTCAATCCTGTGCGGCTGTATGACACCCTTATCCTTTGTGAAATGAATTGGACCTTATGCCTCAACCTCCATGCATATTGTATTATACCACAGAATGATGTGACAAACCAATGCCTGCTTGAGCACAGCTGCTGCACTTCCACAACAAAGAAAGACGAGCAGCCGAACTGTGTAAACTGCAGCAGCCCATGTCTCCTTTCGCACTCGTGCAAGATATTCATCGGCTTGTGCGGGCGGTGATCAAAGTGGTTAAAAGATTTAAGGTTAAAGTGTATACACCCAACCTCCTTATTCTGGTGATGTAGATCAATCAGCAGCTCTGATAGAACTATCACAACCTGAACTGGGATAAGGATAAGGTACAACACAGAGAAGGCTGAAATATACTGAATCCTTCCTCTCAATCATCAAACAAACATCAAAGTGGCAGATGCTGAGGAACTAACCTCAGAGCAGAAAAGCAACCACAATTGCTTAGTTGTGGAAAGGCATCACGACCAGATGAAACACTTGTAAGATACTGTAAAAATTATGTGAAAGACCTTGCTCCCCTTCTAGCAGCAGTTTAACGTAATTGCTGGAAGCAATAGTTTATACTAATCACTCGAGCAATGAAGGAAGCCCAGCAACTTTAAAAAAAAGTGCAGATCATTCTCGTTTTCAAAAAGGATCATAGAGCAGATTTACGTAATTGCAGGCCTGTATCACTGACATCAATCTGTTTTAGATTTATGGAACATGTTTCACATTGAAGAATTATTATGTTTTTGAAGAGCAAAAATCTCCACTGTAAAAATCAATATGGATTCCACAGGGATCTTGCAAAAAGCTCACTCTGTTCCTCCATGAGATTCATAGCACTGTAGACAAGGGCACTCAGGTTGATGCTATTTTCCCTGACTTCAGGAAGGCATCTGACAACTGTCCTGTGTTGCCGTTTAGTAAAAGAAGAAATACAAGTTTACTAAGTATCAGACCATATTTGCAACAGGATTCAAGACTTCCTTGCCAACAGAACTCAACATGTCACTCTTAACAGAACAAAATCGACAGATGTAAAGGTAATTTTCGGATAACCCCAAGGAAATCTGATGGAAGCATTACTGTTTACAGCATATAGAATAATGAAGTAGAAAGCATAGAAAGCTCTTTAAGACTACCTGCAGATGATGCAGTTGTCTATAAGAAAGCAGGAATGCCAGTAGACAGTGTCGATTTATAGAATGGTCTGCAGAGGGCTGATGAATGGTGCAGGCTCTGACATTTGACACTGAATTTAAATAAATGTGTCACGCTGCACATACATACAAAAAGAAATCCACTGCTGTACAATGTACTATTGATGACAGATGGTTGGAAACAGTATGTACTGTAAAATATCCAGGAATAAGTTGCCAGTCAATCTTAACTGGAATGACCACATAAACAAATAGTAAGAAACGCAGATGCTAGACACATTCATGGGAAGAATCTTAAGGAAATATATGTCATCCATGAAAGAAGTGGCTTACAAGGCACTTGTTTCACTGATTTTTTAGTACTATTCATTGATCTGGGACCCTTAAAAGGTAGGACTGATAGAAATGACACAGAATATCCAATGAAGAGTGGTGCATTTTGTCACAGGATCATTTAGCCAGTGCAAGAGCTTTACAGAGATGTTCAACAAACTCCAGTGCCAGATGCTACAAGAGAGGCAACGTCCATCATGGAGAGGTTTACTACTAACATATCGAGAGAGTAATTTCTGGGAAGAGTCAGACAACATATTAATTCCTCCAATATGCATCTCATGAAATGACCGTGATGAGAAAATTTTAGAAATTAGAGTTAACACAGAGGCTTAGTGACAATAATTCTTCTCAGATGCCATTTGCCAGTGGAACAGAGAAGGGAGATCAGTTAGTGCTACCAGAAGTATCCTCCATCACATACTGTTAGGTGGCTTTTAGAGTAAAAAGTAGATGTAGGTGAAGGTAAAACATCTGTGAGGTCTGTTCAAAACATTCGGAAACTTTATCCACAAAATTTTTGCTATGCTTACCTTTTACTTATTGTGCATTGTTTCCTTCGAAATACTCTCCTCCACAATTAATACATCGCTCCTTATGCCGTTTCCACTTCTGCAAGTAGTCTTGGTAACCTCTTGCTGGATTGCGCGAAGTGCCATCTGCAAATTTTCTCTTACCTTGTCTATCATTGCAAATCTTTGTCCTTTCAACAGGGTTTTCAACTTTGAAAATAAAAAAAAAAGTCCGCAGGGCCAGGTCTGGTGAGTATGGAGGATGAGGCAGCACACTAACTTCATTTTTTGTGCAATAGTCAAGCACCAACAGGGATGAATGTGTGGGCACATTATCGTGGTACAAGAGCAGCGAATTGTCTCGCTACATTTCAAGCCATTTCCCTCTCACAATTTCTCGCACGCATTGCAACACGTCCCAATAGTAGCGTTGAATAACAGTTCATCCTGGGACACGAATTTGTGGTGAACTAATGCTTCAAAGTCAGAGAAAACTATCAGCATGGCTTTGACATTTGACCTGACCTGACCTGACGAACTTTTTTTGGTCTCTGATAACCTCTCCTGACCCACTGTGTAGACTCAACCTTGGTCTCTACACCGTAACTGCAGACCCACGTCTCATCACCAGTTACGATTCTCTTAAAGAACATCTAATTCTCATTTGCATGATCCATAACCTCTTCACAGATTGTGAAGCGAAGATCTTTCCTTTACAGAGACACACCAAATTATGCTGGTCCTGACTAATGAGCCATGGGATGAACTTGGTAGAAAACAATGCATTCCACAATTCTGTATCATGATTTGATGACACAATCCAACTGAAACGTTACATTCTTCTGTAATCTCTCTGAGAATCAGTCTTCAATTTGCATGTACAATTTCACTGACTTCTTGACATGAGTGTTGTTTGTAAACACTGAAGGACGTACTGAAGGAGGGTATTCTTTAACTTCGTTCCAGCCATTTTTAATCAGTGTGAATTATTTGTACACTGAGTACGGCTTAAGCACTCGTCATCGCAGGCTTCCTGCATCATTTGGTGTGTGTCTGTAAACGTTTTCTTGAGTTTCATGCAAAATTTAATTCACATGCAATTGCTTCTCTAACTCTGCCATCTCTAAATTTGCAAACTATGCGACACAATGTTCTACTCAATACAGCACTGAACAATAACTAACAGATCTACAACAATGAAACTTCCGGCAGTCACACATTAAATACAGACTTGTGCAGAGATCCCAACCGAAGTTTGCTCCAATGCAACACTGGCATGAAATTATGAATGTTCTGGTAGTTTTTGAACAGACCTTGTAATGCTTATTGCTGCTATTCACACGAAACTGTCTCTGGTGACTGTGATATGCAATAATGATGCCCACCAGTAGTCTTTGGTAGTTCCACTCAGCTGTATGACAAATGACATTTTTCAGAATAAACCTGCCAGGTCATCAGTCCCTTGTTCCAGGTAAAACAATTACACAAAGGAAAGAGGAAAAGAAAGGAAACGTACAGCACAACAACAGGAGAATGGAAGAACCAGAACGATAGGACAACCAACACTAATATGGACAAAACAGGAAAAGAAAACCACAGAGAAAAGCAAGAAACAGGTAGAAGGGATAAACACAAGAGGGCAGATACTTGTGGCTGGCCAAGCATGAGAATAAAAGGGAAAAGCCAGCTACTCTGTTACACATTAAGACATCCAGCCTAAAGGCATTAGAGTGGAGAACACACAGGGACAAAGGACATGCGCAAAAACTTATAAAGAATGATAAAGCCCACTATCACATATAAAATGTAAAACTAAATTAGCCGATGAGGCGCTGTCAGCTAAAATTAATGGCAACGAGTCCGGTAACTGAGGTGTCCGTTACAGGGCAGCCAAAGAAGTACAGTTCACCAAGATATGGGCCACTGTCAGCGGGGCGCACAGCACTGACACAAGGCTGGGCCATCACAGCGCAGGAGGTTGCTGTGTGTCACCAAAGTGTGGCCAATGCGGAGCCGGCAGAGAACCACAGAGTCCCTGTGAGAGACCCACGTGGAGGTCTTCCACACATTCGTAGTCTCTTTCATGGCACGCAGTTTATTGTGCGTACTGAGGTTATGCCATTCTGTCTCACAAAACCGCAAAACTTTGCGGCATAGTACTGAACGCAGGTCAGTTTCAGAGAAGCCGATCTCCAAAAGTCGTTTTTGTGTAGCCTGCTTGGCCAGTCTGTCGACAAGTTCATTCCCTGAGATTCCGACGTGACCTGGGGTCCAGACAAACACCACTGAATGACTGGACCGTTCCAGGGAGCAGATTGATTCCCGGATGGTCGCTACCAAAGGATGACGAGTGTAGCACTGGTCGACAGCTCGTAGGCTGCTCAAGGAGTCAGTACACAGAAGAAACGACTCCCCAGGGCGTAAACGGATGTGCTCAAGAGCACAAGATATAGCCACCAGCTCGTCTGTGAAAACACTGCAGCCATCGGGCAAGGGATACTGTTCAAGATGTCTTCCATGGACATACGCGAAGCTGACGTGATCATCAGCCATCGAACCGTCGGTGTAAACCACTTCATGGCCTTGGTACATGTCAAGAATCGAGAGGAAGAGGCAGCGGAGAGCCGCGGGGTTAACTGAGTCTTTAGGGCCATGCGAAAGGTCCAGACGAAGCCTGGGCCTGGGTGTACACCATGGAGGTGTACGTGAATGGACCTCAAGTACAGGTGGTAAAGGTAAGGACTCCAGTTTGGAAGGAAGGAATCGAACACGAACTGCAATTGGAAGTCCTGACCTGGGCCGCCAATGTGGGAGATGAACCGCCATGGGTGGGAAAAGGAGACTAACTGGGATGCACAGAACTACAAACATGTGCAACGTAATTGGCCAGCAGTTGTGCAGGCGTAACCTGCAATGGAGGGACTCTGGCCTCCACCAGAATGCTGGTCACCAGACTCGTCCTAAAAGCTCCTGTCGCTAGGTGAACACCACAGTGGTGCACTGAATCGAGTAAACGTAACGTTGAGGGCGCCGCCAACCATAAATCAGACTCCCATAGTCAAGGCGGGATTGAACAAGGGCTCTGTAGAGCTGCAGCAGCAAAGAGCGACCTGCACCCCAGTTGGTGTTGCTAAGGCAGCGGAGGGCATTGAGGTGCTGCCAGCACTTTCACATAAGCTGACAAAGGTGAGGAAGCCAAGTCAATCAGCGTCGAAAACCAGTCCTAAGGATCGATATGTCTCCAATACAGTGAGTGGATCATCATTAAGGTAAAATTCTGTTTCTGGATGAACAGTACGATGCTGACCAAAGTGCATAACACACGACTTTAAAGCTGAAAACTGTAAGCTGTGGGCTAGAGCCCATGACTGCGCCTTGTGGTTGGCTCCTGGTAGGTGCCACTCAGCAACACCAGTACTGGTGGAGCAGTACGAAATGCAGAAGTAATCTGCATACAGAGACAGTGAGATGGACGGCTCTACACATAAACAGAGATACACTGAATATAGAGCCCTGTGGGCCCACTCTCCTGGATATGGTGGTGTGGGGTGGACTATGGGAGGCACCAACTTTGACACATAAAATACAGAGCGACAGAAAATTCTGGATAGAAATCAGGAGCAGACTTCTGAGACCCCACTTGTATAATGTGGCAAGGATATGATGCCGCAGGTTGGTGTCATACACTTTTTGTAAATCAAAAAAGAAAGGCGATATCATGTTGACGTCTGGAAAAGGCTGTTCAGATGGCACACTCGAGGGACACATTATCAGTAGCAGAGCAACAGCGGTGGAAGCTGCCCTGACACGGAGCCAGTAGGCCATGTGACTCCAAGACCTGACCCAACCCAACCCGACCCAACCCAACCCAACCCAACCCAACCCAACCCAACCCAACCACCAACACACCATATGTTACAGCATGGAAAATGGAATGTTGGTGAGGCTGATGGGCCGATAGCTATCTACATCAAGCGGTTTTTAACAATTTTGAGAACTGGAATGATGGTGCTCTCCTGCCAATGTAATGGAAAGGCGCTATCACACCAGATCCGGTTGAAGATCATGAAGAGATGTTGCTTATAGTTTAATCATCTGACTGTGGACCCGATCTGGCCCAGGAGTTATGTTGGGGCAATGTGCAAGGGCATTGAGGAGCTCCCACTCTGTAAAAGCAGTGTTATAGGATTCACTGTGGCATGTAGTGAACAACAGGACTTTCCCTTCCAGCCGCCGTTTGAGAGTGTGATAGGCTGGGGGTTAATTCTCTGACGCAGAAGCTTGAGCACAGAGCTCGGCAATCGCGTTTGCATCGGTAGACAACACGCCATTCATGTCAACACCGGGAACACCTGTTGGGGTTTAGTACTCGAAAACACGTTTGATCTTTGCCCAGACTTGGGGAGGTTATGTACAGCACCCAATGGTCAAGACCTATCTCTCCTAACACTCCTGCTTCTGTCGTATGATAAGTTGGCGAACGCAGGCACAGAGCCATTTAAAGGCTATGAGGTGCTCCAGGGAAGGGTCCCACTTATGCCGCTGTAGAGCTCGCCAATGCTCCTTAATTGCTTCAGCGACTTCTGCCTTTCATCGGGGGGGCACCCTAAAGAGCAAGGGATCATGTTTTCTGCTGCGGTAAGGATTGTTGTAGTCACCTGCTCAACCATCACATCGATGTTCCTGTGTGGAGGAGATTCAATGGTGTCAGCAGAGGTGATGGCTTTCCAGTCTGCCTTGTTTAAAGCCTATCTGGGCAGGCGTCCCTGTGCCTGATGCCGAGGCAGTGACAGGAAGATGGGGAAGTGGTCACTACCACACAGGTCATCATGTGCTCTCCAGTGGATAGATGGGAGAAGTCCTGGGCTGCAAATTGATAAATCAATGGCCGAGTAACTACCTTGAGCCACACTGAAATGTGCATTGGCCCCAGTATTTAAGAGGCAGAGGTCGAACTGAGACAGTAAAGTTTATACATCTTGGTCTCGGCTAGTAAGCATGGTGCCATTAGACAAAGGGTTATGAGCATTAAAATTTCCCAAAAGTAGGAAAGGTTTAGGAAGTTGATCAATCAGGGCAGCTAATACATTCAGGGGTACTGCATCATCTAGAGGAAGATATACATTGCTGACAGTTATTTCCTGCATCGTCCATATTCTTACAGCCACGGCTTCAAGAGGGAGTTGAAGGGGCAATTTCACTACAGACTGAGTTTAGGACATAAATGAAAACTCCACCTGACACTCAATTATAGTCACTACGGTTCCTGTAGTATCCCTTATAGCCACAGAGGGCAGGGATCCACATTGCCGGGAACCAGGTTTCCTGGAGGGCAATGCAGAAAGCAGATGTAAAGCTTAACAGTTACTGTAGCTCAGCCAGGTGGTGGAAAAAACCACTGCAATTCCACTGGAGGATGACATCATCATGAGACTGAGAAGGCATGGGTCATTCAATGAGGCAGTTTACACCTCAGAGTCACCTGCTGCCATTAACATTTTGCCTGAGCAGTCTATATCCATTGTTTCTGAGGGTCTGGCGATATCTAGGTCTTCAGAGGACACCAGAATCTCCACCTCATCTGCAGACACAGAGCTTGTAGGTAGCAGTGGTGTGGGTGCCATTGCAATTCCCTTGGTCTTGTGGCTCTTCTTTTTGGGTTTCCCTGCCTGGGAGGACTTCACTGATCCAGTCTCCGGGATTAAGGATTAGTGTGAAACCGTACGACCAGGTGCTTTTGGGCTCTTCAGCCACTGGCAGGTGTCATCTTTCCCATTAACAGAAACCTGGGAAGGAAGTGACCCAAGGGACCCCTTCTTAACGAGAGGAGCCAAAGAAGCCTTACGCTTCTCTGGCTCAGAAGTGGAGACTGAAATCCCCAATGGTTGCGGGGGCGGGGGGGGGGGGGGGGGGGGGGGGTTGCTCCCGAAACAGGTGGTGCAGGAGCTACAGGGAGGGAAGTGCCCCCCACCATCAAGGGGCCAGGTGTAGTCCTCCAGCTCTGAGAGGTGACTGGGGTTGGTGGAGCTGATGAGGCTAAACTGTTGTAGCAACGGCATGTGTACAGTATGTGTTCAAATTACCTCTTAGCCTCAGTGTAGGTCAGTCAGTCCAGGATCTCTTAATCCATGATTTTCCTTTCTTTCTGGAGAATCCTGCAGCCAGGCGAGTATAGCGAATGGTGCTCTCTGTAGTTGACACAGATGGGAGGCGGGGCACAAGGAGCATTGGGACGTGGTGAGCATCCACAATCTCAACATGCCACACTGGAAGACATATGGCTGAACTTCCAGCTCCAGAGCGAGCCAATTGGGGAAGGTCGCCTTACATGGTGCATCGTGTCCAACATGCGCTGAGACCTATCACATCCTTCGTTGATGTGGATCTGTACTTCTACACCTCGCTGCTCGAAATTGGCGCACAGCTCATTGTCAGACAGCAACAGAAGATCCCTGTGAAATGAGATACCCTGGACCACATTTCAGATCTTATGGAGTACGATGGTTACAGAAACATCCCCCAGCTTGTCACAAGCGAGTAACGCCCTTGACTGGGCAGAGGATGCTGTTTCGATCAAGACTGACCCAGATCTCATCTTGGGCAAGCCCTCTACCTCCCCAAACTTGTCCTCTAAATGCTCAACATAAAACTGGGGCTTCATCATCATGAAAGATTCCCTATCAGCTCTCGAACATACCTGACAAGGTACCGGGGTAATAAGAGCTGCTGCCATCCTTAGTCTGACTTTCCTCCCATGGTGTGGCCAGCAGGGGAACGATTTGGAGTCATATTTCTTAGCAATGAAGTTAGAACTTGACCACTTAGGGACTGCTGGTGTTTGACCACCAGCAAGTGATGATGTACTATGCTTCATCGCGTGTCACACGCACTGATGCCACCCAATCCAAATATGGGCACTCCCCACGGGCGCCACCCAGCTGCAACAAAGGCCACCTGGCAGGATGGGGATGGCCATTGCCAGGAGTCCCGATGCCCCAGGGTGACGGGCAGCTACTCCTCGGCATACATGGGGAGTTAACGGCGCAGGCATCAGCAGAGCGATCCCTGTATGGTCAGGGGCCTACAACCAACTGTGTACATGGAGGCCCCACCACAACGGACTGGCTACCATGCAACCAAGCAAACAAGTCCATTATCGTCAGCGTAGAAAACGATACTGCACAGTTGATGGAAAAGTATGCACCCAAGAGGGTGACCTCATCCAACAGTTTGAGAATGAGCAGAAGTTCAGATCCACATTGACGAAAGACGTGATAGGTCTCAGCGCATATTGGACACGATGCACCATGTAAGGCACCCTTCCCCAATTGGCTTACTCTTCGGGGAAATTTTGAAAAAATGGAGGTCAAACCCTACAGGGGAACATCACATAAAGGCCGAAACGCGTAAGACTCCTTTTAGTCGTCTTACGACACGCAGGAATACCTCGGGCCTATTCTAATCCCTGGACCCACAGAGACAGGCTGGGGAAGGGGGGAGGGGGGGGGGGGGGGGGGGGAGTGTTTGGTGCAGGGGGGGGGGGGGGGGGGGAGTGTTTGGTGCAGCAATACACTAAGGTGACAAAAACCATGGGATACCTCCTAATATCATGTCGGACCTCCTTTTGCCTGGAGTTGTGCAGCAACTCAACGTGACATGGAGTCAAGTCAATGAAAGTCCCCTGCAGAAATATTGAGCCATGCTGCCTCTATAGCCGTCCATAACTGCGAAAGTGTTGCCATTGCAGGATTTTGTGCACAAACCGACTTCTTGATTACAGGGTGTATACGTGGACAAAGAAAAAAAATTCCTGGATTTTTCCCTGATCTCCTGGTTAAAAATACACTTTCTCCCAAGTGGGAAACACTTTCTCCCAGGTGAAAATACACTTTTTTCGTGTTAAGTGACAGTATACGTTCCCTCTGAACTTATCAAATCATTTGAATGGTTATGGTTTTATACAGCGGCTGAGAATTTCCCGGCACTTCAGAAAACGAAACTCAGGAGGAAAAACCACATTTTGGAAAGTTCTTTGATGTGCAGCAACATATACGCTACATATTTTTGTATTACGAAAGTATAAATTCGAATTGCACGAAAAACCCCATGTTACTATCTGAAGCTTTGAAATTGAGATTGCGATGCGCTTTTGTAAGCCAGTCATAGCTCTTGTCACGTGATCTCGCCAGCCGATGACAGCGGATACTCATAGCGTAAGACACATGATTTAGTCAGCCAATAGCAACATCACTATTAAGTAGCGCAAACACACAAACAGAAAAGTTAATGGTTTAAATTAATATACATAGTGTTGCTACAAGAAAAGCAAGCTTTTCATATATAATATTTCTAGCGAAGATTAATAAGCAACAAGAGAAACTAAGCTTTCACATATAATGTTGATCCTTTTTGCGCATTTTACACTTTAAGACACATCACCCAAATGTGCCAGTAAAATGTTTAGTACCAACATAAATCTCTGATCATCTAAGCTCGAAATTCTTCTAAATGGCTTGTCATCAAAAAGTTGATTTTTAAATGAGAGTCAAATGCTCTGTGATTTAAGAAATTCATCAAAAATTCTCGCACATAGTTCATCTTGCGCAAAAGGAAATTTACTTTGAAAATAATGCTTTTCAAACCACAATTTTCCTGAGATCTGTTACAAAGAGATTTGTTCCAGCAGTTGCCACAGAGTGCCACATAAGAGGCATCCCTGCGCTTGCAGAGCTACGATGACGTAGGAAGCCCGTATGTTTGTATGTATAAAACATTAAAAGGTCTTGCATTATGTCATAAAAGAAACAAGACATCAGAGGATACTCCAATAGAGTCAGAATTTCTTTAACCGTACTGAAATTAATAATTCGCGTTAAAGTGCACATTCGTATGTCCAGATTCGCAACGAAGTAGGTCTTGACCTGATATTAAGCTCTTCAGAGTGGTTTTCGGAAAGTAAATTTTCTTGGAGTACCAGTACTGTTTGGTTCTTTGTTATGGCATAATACCATACATGCTAGAAGATGAAAACGTGCACTTGAAATGCAGTGAACAGTTGAAACTAGCCAATAGTGTGGAAGTAACAACTTCGTTTGAAACAAAATGGCTGCCTCAGCGGAAAAGATATATAAAAGGCGAATATCTTTAGCAAAGCGACAAAAAAAAACTTCATTGTTCTGCAAGGCAATTAATGCTTGACTGTCAAAAAGGTGGAAATAAAATAAAATCTGGAACTAACAACATATCGTAGCCTTCCATAATTATGTGAATGTATTTTAATTCACTTGATAGCTCCCAGCCACAGAAATCACTTTTTTTCTTCATTTGACGTGATAGCAGCCCCCCCCCCCCCCCCCTCCTAGCATTTGAGATAGAACATAAAAAATTAAAAAACAAAGACTTTTCAAAAATATTTTCATTTTGTAGTGCACATCTTTCTGAACAGTCTGATGCATAAAACATTTAACTTCGAAGAAACGTAAGAAGTGTTATTTGGTGTTAAGTGTGCCACAGTGCGGTAACATGCCTCTTCATACAGCATTCTTCTACCGTATATGTCACTGTACTTTGCACTGTGGAACTCAAATGTGTATATTTTGTAATGGGTGCCATCAAACTATATTCAGGATAGCGGAAATTAAAATGTCCTGTGGTGCCCCTCCTGCTCCTGGCCGAGCAAGACAGTACACATTTCTTCAATCCTTAAGTCCTAGCGTGCTTTTTTTCTGTCTCTAACCTTGCTACAGCTTTACATGGTGTGATTTACTTTCTGTGAAAGAATCTATTATCTCATCAAAGGGGGGGAGGGGAGGGGGGGGGGGGGAGGGGGGGGGGCGGGGGGGAAAGCAGCTTTATGTTAGGAAATAGTTCCACATTCATTCATACGCTCCAGTTTTGGAAGTACAAGATCAAAAAGTAGTAGTACGCAATTTTTGTATAAATTTGGAATCTTCATATTATTCTATAATTTGTGTGATGTCCCCGTTTCTTCTCCTTCCTCGTTCCAACAAACTACCTTCTCATCACTAATTCTGTAACTATTCCTATCACTGTCAAAGCTCATTCTCTGGTTAGGAGTTATTATGTGTTCGTATAACACTTTTTCCGCGGTACTCCCAGAATAGAACTTAAGCGCCTGCTGGCCGGGAAATGTTCAACATGCCCTTTCTACTGTAGCGATCTGGCTAAAAATTTTCTGTCAAAATTTCATTTCTTGGATACACCGAGAAGATAATATGTAATCTTTCTTACATCTTATTCCTGTTAGTCGTTTATTTCCACTCTGGTAGTCTGAATCTATGCACTTAGCTAGTAATTATAACAATCATTTGCATACCCAATCAATCACATAAACAAACGGCATTCACCTGTTCGGTTTTATTCCGCTTAGCTCGTATAGCCCCATCCCCTTTTTATGCAGGAAAGTTTATTTCTAGATGTGACGAGGATTCCCCTGGCATGGACATCACGTACACTATGCACACATTCAAAAAAATCAACTTATGATTCATTAAGAAATCAACTTAGAATGTGTTCAAAAAGCAACAGGGATGCGTGTCAAAATCATTTGAATAACCGATAAACGAACGTGTGCTAGATGCTAGGCACTCTGTGAAACAAGTTCCCCCCCCCCCTCAAGAATACGAATTTGCCCCCCCTCACCACCAAAATAGCCGCCTGGTTCAGATACCCCGGTTTGCTGGAGGTAATATGTAGTCACGGAGCATTGCATAGTCTTCCTAAGCCCTTCGACACATTTTGCTGTTGGCAAACGCTTGTATGAGCACTGTGTTTTTTTTATGTGGCGCATTTCCTTTGCAGTTTAAGTTTTATTCTCTCGTTCACATGTTGTTCCTGTCGTATTATTCTGCAGTAGCGGGATACAGCAATATCCTTTGTTAGAGTATCGGTTCTTACCAGTCAAAATTACACAAAATTAACTGAAAACTAAAACAATGAAAAATTCCCGGAATTCTAAAAAAATCCTGGGTTTTTCCCTGTTTTCTCCCAGATGAAAAAATCCCCGGGTATATCCCGGATCTCCCAGTTGTCCCGGGTCGTATACACCCTGGATTATGTCCTATAAATGTTCGATGGGATTCATGTCAGGCAATCTGGGTGGCCAAATCACTTGCTTTACTTGTCCCGAATATTCTTCCAACCAATCACAAACAATTGTGGCCCAGTGACATGGCGCACTGTGATCCATAAAAATTCCATTTTTTTTGGGAACGAAGTCCGTGAACTGCTGCAGCTGGTCTCCAAGTAGCTGAACATAACCATTTCCAGTCAATGATTTCTACATTCCATATAAACACACAGCCCACACCATTTTCGAGCCACCACCAGTTTGCACAGTGGCTTGTTGACAACTTGCATCCATGTCTGCAAGCAGGGTGCACCACACTTGAGTCCTACCATCAGCTCTTACCAACGGAAATAGGGATTCATCTGACAAGGCCACGATTTCCAGGATCCAGCCGATACGGTCATGAGCCTAGGAGAGTTGCTGCAGGTGATCTCGCGGCGTTGGCAAAGGCACTCGCGGCGTTGGCAAAGGCACTCGCGGCGTTGGCAAAGGCACTCGCGGCGTTGGCAAAGGCACTCGCGGCGTTGGCAAAGGCACTCGCGGCGTTGGCAAAGGCACTCGCGGCGTTGGCAAAGGCACTCGCGGCGTTGGCAAAGGCACTCGCGGCGTTGGCAAAGGCACTCGCGGCGTTGGCAAAGGCACTCGCGGCGTTGGCAAAGGCACTCGCGGCGTTGGCAAAGGCACTCGCGGCGTTGGCAAAGGCACTCGCGGCGTTGGCAAAGGCACTCGCGGCGTTGGCAAAGGCACTCGCGGCGTTGGCAAAGGCACTCGCGGCGTTGGCAAAGGCACTCGCGGCGTTGGCAAAGGCACTCGCGGCGTTGGCAAAGGCACTCGCGGCGTTGGCAAAGGCACTCGCGGCGTTGGCAAAGGCACTCGCGGCGTTGGCAAAGGCACTCGCGGCGTTGGCAAAGGCACTCGCGGCGTTGGCAAAGGCACTCGCGGCGTTGGCAAAGGCACTCGCGGCGTTGGCAAAGGCACTCGCGGCGTTGGCAAAGGCACTCGCGGCGTTGGCAAAGGCACTCGCGGCGTTGGCAAAGGCACTCGCGGCGTTGGCAAAGGCACTCGCGGCGTTGGCAAAGGCACTCGCGGCGTTGGCAAAGGCACTCGCGGCGTTGGCAAAGGCACTCGCGGCGTTGGCAAAGGCACTCGCGGCGTTGGCAAAGGCACTCGCGGCGTTGGCAAAGGCACTCGCGGCGTTGGCAAAGGCACTCGCGGCGTTGGCAAAGGCACTCGCGGCGTTGGCAAAGGCACTCGTGTCGGTGATCTGCTGCCACAGCCATTAATGCCAAATTTCACCGCATTTTCCTAATAGATACGTGTGACATTCGTCCCTCATTGATTTCTGCAGTTTTTTTCACACAGTGTTGCATGTCAGTTAGCACTGTCAACTCAAGCTGTAAGCACTGTCAACTGTTAAGTGAAGCCTGTTGGCCACTGCATTTGTGGTGAGAGCTAATGCCTGAAATTTGGTATTCTCTGCACACTCTTGATGTTGTTGTTCTCAGAATACTGAGTTCCCTAACAATTTTCGAAGTGGAATGTCCCATACATCTAGCTCCTACTACCATTCTACATGAAAATTCTGTTAACTGCCGTCGTGCAGCCATAATTACGTCAGAAACCTTTTCAGGAGAATCACCTGAGTACAAACAACAGCTCAGCCAATGCACAGCCCTGTTATACCTTGTGCAGACGATATTACTGCCCATCTGTATACGTGTGTATCACTGTCCCATGACTTTTGTCACCTCAATGTAAATTATTTGAGCATGTGGTCCAACAGAGGGGGTGCTCTTCACAGGCCTAGTCTTGTCCCTAATGAGAAAGAACGAAAGTAATAGTAATACAAAGACAACTGAAGTCATAAAACAGCTTTGTAAAATGTCAGAATAAGCCAATAATCATAGAGAAACGTATCATTCACATCTGTAACTTCTGCTGCACATTGTCTATTTCTACTTTATTCACTCTCAAGTGATATTATAGTCAACAGCAAATGAGGAAACGGTAAGAGCAAAGTATTTATAGTCAACGTCAGAAATCAGTTACAGAAGTAGTACTTAAGAATGCAGTACTAGAACTTATCAAGTTTTATAAATCTCTACTAACTGTGTATGCTGAATAAGATCCAGTGGTTATCTTCTACTAATTGCTATCACTGATTCAGCAAATGTCCCACTACAATGAAACAAAAGTTTCTGATAGGCATAATACAGTGCTACTGGTCACGGGAAGGGGCCTTATGACTGTGTAGGAGGCCTGCTGAAGCACCATGCTACAAAACAATCTTTCCAAACCCAATATAGCTGCGATTCAGAATGCTGAGGATTTTACAAGAATGACGAAATCGTACACATCCACAGCCCTCAATCTTTTGTCCAAAGAGGAGATCGAAGAATTCCATGAGCAGAAAAAATAAGAATGGTCCAAACAAACTACTCCTGTGAAAGGCATTCAGGAGACACATTTTTGGACTAAGTGATGGGCGAACTCATACTGCAAGTACTTTAAAGAGCAAGAAAGAAGAAATTTCGTTCGTTCAGCCAACACCTCAGAAACAGCAGGATAAAATTCAGTTTCACAACCTTCAAAAGGGAATGTTTGTGGCATGTGTGTATGACTGTGACAGCCAATTGCAGAGATTACAGACACCAATTATGAGTTAAATGAAATTTTAGTTAGCTTTATGCTACCACATGCACCAGCTGCTGGATATAGGTTTCCAGCTGACAGACAGCAACAACGCCATCAGTGCTCACTTCCTGTTCACAATGTTTTGAAGATTGTAAGTGCTCCAGTTCCTATTGGTTCAACAGAAAGGCATATATCAAAGGAAGGTACTGAAGCAAGGGAACATTTTTAGTTCATTGACTGGCTAATTTCAATACAAAACAGGGTGCACAGAAGTTGTATAAATTGAAACCTTTGGGTCTTTGGACCTTTCACATACATTTTGAAACCATTTAAAATGCTTGAAGAATGAGTCTCTTACTCATCTTTCAAAACTAAAATTATGTTAAATAAGGCTAGTTTTGATTTTTATGAGCCTGTTATGTGGTAATGAAACAGGTTTCATGTATGGCAAAAATTTCAGTTGTTTATAAAACCTGTTCAACCTAAAAGTGGAAGCTCTCCTTTTCAGGGAATGTAGAAATACTTGGTACTAATGAACAGGGGAAAGAAAAAAAAATATTGATTGGCCTTTTTGAAAAATAGTTTTTTTTCTATAAATTATAAAAAGTTCAGAACACTATAGTAAAAGAACTTTGACAGATAAGTGCAAATGGAGGATTTCTTTGTAATCATAAATCTATAATCTTCCAAATAAGAAAAAAACCAACAAAATATCTAACTGTTCCAGAGATACAGCATTTTAAATATTTTTTACAAAATTCGCATCTTCAAAATGGTATGTGCATTGTCATCTTTAGAGGGCTGTATCTCTGAGCACAATTTTTTTTGGAGAAGACAAATAATGTAAGTGTTCCTTACTTAGTCCATTTTAACATATGCTAAATTCAATAACATCCGAGACTATGAAGCTAAGATTTTTCCTAGCCCACCTGAACAGATATGGACTATAATAATATGATTTATGGATTTAACGTAACAGTTATTACGCTTATTGCAGCACAGGAAATTGTTAATGAAGGAGGGAATGCAATAAATCAAGAATACAATGAAACCAGGGGATCCATGCGAAACTTTGCCACTTTTACGGTTTTAAATAATGAAATTATTTGGGACAAGTGTAGTTGTTGGTACATGGTAGCTGTGGGAATCTGGGACAAGGTAGCTGTATCAAGAAGAAACATCTTTAAAAATGACCTGAATGACATGAAATAATCATCATGAATTTATTATACACCCTTGTATACAGATTTCCTTGCGTTATTGCTTGTAATTTCTAATTTCTAAATGTAATAATTACATTTACCTGTTGTTGAAGAGAAATTTAATGACAAATATGAACATAAAATACAAAATACATAAATGTGAAATGTATCTATTAGTACTTAGTGCTCGCTTCTTACCTGGTATGTCACCAAGGCGACAATAAGGTCTAACTGAATTCTGAGATTCTAATGGCACTTTGTACTTTATGTAATTATGTTAGGTCACAGTCTAGCAATAGGTAAATCACAATTCAAGATGACAATGACAAATCTGCCTGTCGTTGGAAAGTGTATCCATACGGAAAACTCAACTTGTACGATGGGCACAGAAAATGGACCGCCACAGTGGTCACAGTTATTACCTACGACAACGCTGGATACTTTGAAACAGATAAAATGGTATTTAGAATAAAAGAATGAGAAAAGTAAGTCTATCTTCATGATTAATAAGTTAGCTATGTAAAATGTAGGTATGACGCCCTTTTGCATGCAATAGTTAATAAGTCTCTTATATTAAAATTTTTCACAAATAGTAAGTTTTAGGGCAATAATCAGTGTGCAATGTCAGAAGTTAGTTAAAAACCTTTCTAATGATATCTCATTCACCCTGGTACTATTAGTATGTGTTGACAAAAAGGACTACTAGACAACTTGTGCTGTGGCACTAATGTTATGTTGGTAATCAGAGTTATCGGGTCTACACACAGACAATCTTTCATTCTCACCTGCACAGAAAACATTTTCTTAGAACCACAATAATTGTTTTTGCCAATTAGCAGGTATTAAAGACAGAATCCCAGGATATGATTACCAATTAAATATGACACTTTCAAAGTTATGAATATTGTGAATATTTCACACTATTGTGTTAGAAGTCTGTTACCCTAGCACAAGACCTCCTACAATACAATATACTATGACCAATTAATCCAGTAGTTTCGTACCATGTAAAATTTGTCCAGTGATGGTATTGCTATGCCTGTCGTATCTCACTGCCTTTCGATTTATGGTATAGAAAGGTTCTCAACAGAATAATGTGAAAATTATGACATAGTTCTGCACAGCGTCACTGTCCACATTATAATCTTATGCATTATTGGTAATTGGACTGGTAAGTGATATGCTGCACTGTCCCTTGTCTAAGAGTTACTGCAATAAATAATAAGTAGTAAACAGAGGCCTCTGTCATCAATTTTTCCACAACTGAATGTGACAGCAATGGTTCTACCTTAAATGAGATACTGTAGATCCTGTTACACACTGCCTTCTGTAACGGAAGAGTTTCATTACTGGATCAGTTTATTTCCTATTTATAAGTTCTATCTTTGATGTGTGAAGTTAAAAATACAAAGTTGTTCTTTATTTTTGTGTTTTGTGACCATTTATCATCATACATTCTCCAATTTATTTTTCTTATAAGGAGTTGTTGCCATTAGATGTACTAGCTCTTGAAACCTGTTATTTTCAATTATTTTACCATTAATTAGTGTAATGAAAATTTTCTGCATCTTGATGGTGACTGTTCTTAATTTTTTTTCTGCCAGGCAGACTGTGTATTATCAAGTGATCACAACCTGCCAGCTCAAGAAAAATCAATGTAATGCAGGAAACTACTGAATTGACATTACTGATACACCTTTTATGAGGTAAATTACTTTAAAGTGAGATATTTCTGTCATTATCAGAGTAGTTTACTTTTTATTGCATGTAGACAACAGTAACAAAAATATAAAAAAAAACTGAATAAAATTTCATAGTACATACATGAATGATAATGATTACACTGAAGAAATGAATTAAAATTTGCGCCACGAATAGGACTTTAACAAGGGTCTCCTACTTGCTAGGCAGATGTGCTAGTCATAAGCAGGAAACATGGTTTCAAGTCCCAGCTGTGGCACAAATTTTAATTCATTTCTTCAGCTTCTACCATTATCAAAGATGAAGTTGAGACTCGTATGCCTTAAGGAAAATTTAATTCCTTATATTAATTTCTTACAAGCTTGACTTAAAGAACATATCATTACCCAGTTCACTTATTATCTATTATATTAGAGTGAAAAAATGAAGTATTTTACCTTAAAAATTGGAGGTATGTTATTACTGACATTGTCTACAAATTCATCAAGAGTGCAAAAATCAATCTGAAGTTTCTGTAAAAGAAAAAACATTTTTTAAATAAAAAATAAGTATTCAAAAATAGGGGGGGGGGGGGCGAGAATTTGTGCATAGTGGCCACAAGTTACATACATAATGTACTTAGGGTTTGAAGATGACAGGAACAAAATAGGAGTTTCTGATGTATTTCTTTGTGATGAAATGTTCCTGCATTAACAAATTGCAACTCACACTATGGAAAAATGGAAGGAGGGTGGAGGGAGGGGTAATGGCACTCCTAACATTCTGAGTGACATGTCCTTTCTTACAGGAGGAATGAGGGACAGGTTAGCTAAAAGGCATCCAAGTTGTGAAAGGGACACGGGTGGATAAATTACACACATACAAAAGAAAATATGCAATAACAGGACTGCCTGGTGGGCAGCTTACACTAATTGTGTGTGCCCATGAGCAAGCTGATGGGATAATTGAGATTGTCACTGAGGGTAACAGGATGAAGAGATACACTGGAGCATTGTGAAGCCTAGTGCAGGGTTGGCTCAGGTGACTGAAAGCATAGGGGAGTTATGTAAGAATTTTACGAAAGAGGATCAGGTAGTGATAGTGGGCGGAGCAGGGAACAGTCTCGATAGGGACGGGGAATATGATGTCAGTGGTGACTTTGTTAAGATAGCTACTCAAACTGGTGGTACTAATGTGCATTTCGTGCAACTGTTTCAGCGTCATGATCGGCCTCACCTTAATGCGGCTGTTAGGCGCTTTAATGTGCGGCTGAGGAGGGTACTGATGGCGGAGGGCATGGATCATATCTCAGTGGTGCCAGCTGGGTCTATCAGTAGATGGGGTTTCACTAGGTATGGCCTGCACCTCAATAGGTATGGGAAGGGGAGGCTGGCCAAGCTTATAGGTGACAGTGTAGTGGGTGGTGGTGGTGGTGGTGGTAGTGGTATCAGTCATGGAAAAATTCCTATAGTAGTTGGTGTTAGAGCTGCACCTTTTTTAGACTAAAGTCAGCTGATAGGTGTACCTGCTTAAAGGAAGTGCCTTTAAAGGCTCACCTCCAAAGGATGTAATGTTTCCAAGTAGAGAAGGAATTAGCATATTTCATCAAAATATAAGAGGTATTAGAGATAAAGTTAGTGAACTGCTAATAGATGTTAACTCTGATATTATTGGTATATCAGAGCACCACTTAAATAATTTGATAATTCAGAGGCTTCCTTTACCAGGCTACAGATTAGCCGGCTGTTTCTCAAGGAGTTCTTTGCGGGGTGGGGGAGTGGTTCTGTACGTAAAAAACAGTATTTCATTTGAGTCCATAGACATATCACGACACTGCACTGAACAGATATTTGAAAGTTGTGCAGCATTAGTTGAATTTAGTGAAACTAAACTTCTAATTGCTGTTGTTTATAGGTCCCCTAACTCCGACTTCAGAGCATTTTTGCTTAAGCTAGAGAGGGTTCTTGATTCACTTTGTAGGAAGTAGTTCTATGTGGTGACTTCAATATTAATTTTGTACATGATTGTGCAAGAAAAAGGCTGTTGGTAGATCTCCGAAATTCATATGATCCGATGCAAACTGTGTTTTTTCCAACTAGGGTGCAGGGGAACAGTAGCACAGTCATAAACAATATTTTTATTCATTCTTCATTACTAGATGGGCATTCTGTTAGTAAAAGGGTGAATGGCCTTTCAGACCATGATGCACAAATTTTAACACTAAAAGGTTTTTGTACTCTAACCAATGTCTTATTTAATTACAAACTACGTAGGAAAGTTAATCCAATGGCAATAGAGAGTTTTTCAAAACTTGTCAAGGAACAAGAGTGGCAAGATGTTTATAGTGCCGATAATATAGATGATAAATACAATGCTTTCCATAACACATTTCTCATGCTCTTTGAGAGTTGCTTTCCATTAGAACATTCTAAACGAGGTACTAGCAGTAATGGACAGCCCAGTTGGCTGACTAGTGGGACAAGGATATCATGTAGAACAAAGCAGGAATTATATCAAAATGTTAGAAATAGTCACAATCAAGCTACAGTAGCCCATTACAAACAGTATTGTAAGGTGCTTAAAAATGTTATTAGCAAGGCAAAAAGTATGTGGTACGCAAATAGAATAGCTACTTCACAGGATAAAATTAAAGCCATATGGTCAGTTGTGAAGGAAGTGTCTGGTCAGTAGCACAAGGTTGACGATATAAAGTCAGTTTGCAGTAATAATATTTCTGTTACTGATAAATCAGATATATGTACAGTATTTAACAACCATTTTCTGAGCATTGCTGGTGAATTAAATAAAAATTTAGTATCTACAGGAAATCATATAAATTTCTTAGCAAATGCCTTTCCGAGATTGACGTCTGAAATACTCCTCTGTGATACAGACAAGAGGGAGATTGAGACAATAATCAAATCACTGAAGACTATGGACTCTCATGGTTATGATGGAGTGTCTAGTAGAATATTAAAGTACTGTGCTGCACATGTTAGCCCCGTATTTAGCCATATTTGTATTTTTTCCTTTAGGAATGGTCAGTTTCCTGAGCAATTAAAGTACTCACAAGGGTATGGTCAGACTTGTCATGTCGAAACCTGTGTTGCTTTTTTTACCACTGTGAGTTAACATTGCAAGAAGTCTGTATGCAGAATTTTAGCTGCTGACATGACCTGGAAGTACGTAAACAATTTTATGAAGTAAGACATTATTGTCGCATGGTTTCCGCGCTTATAACTGCCTCTTGTACAACCCTGACCTCTCTCGCTACGTTATACCAACGCCATCTAGGGACAAGGTGGTGTTAGCTAATTGCAGCTCTCTTGCCACAGCAGTGAGAGAGCTGATTCCCCCAGTGAAAGTGATCGTATGATAATTAAACATTCGTTGACAAATATGGCTGATATGCTATCTACAACATTTTTTCCAAATAGCTATGAAATAGACACAAATAAATATACGGTTTAGAACACGTCCAAATTTTATTTCTTGTAATTACCTCAAAAATGCGAAATATTGATACAATGTTCAAAACATAGGTTTTTTGGGCACCAAGAACATTCAAGCAAAGACGACATATGACAGCCCTGCGAATCACAGACGTTGTTTGATGTCCGTAGACGAAACTGGGCTGGTGTTAGGAATGAATCAGGCCTAGTATCAGAATATTTCGAGGAGTGCCACGCATATTTAATCAAATTCTGAAAGCGTGGGGAGGAAAATTGATAATGTACTACTGATTGCAGCTTGAGAATATTGTCACTGTGATAGACAGAAAATTGCAGTGATCTGCACACAATAATTTTCTCTGTTAGTTTTCTGTAAAATGCCTTCCATTGACGGAAAAATTCTCTGTCTAAAGGTTGAATTACGTTCGTCGTTCCGGGTGGAATCTGAAGTATCTCTACTTCTTTGTCAGGGTGGGCTCGAAATACAGCTTTTAATGAATCAGACCTTTTATGACCTGACCACGAATCTAGAAGGAGAAGAGATTTGTTCCCGCAGATCAGAAGAAAAGCACGACACATGGAAATTGTAACGTTTTCATTTCCCATTTTTCCAGACTTCGATGCGTCTACCACAAGTGTTTGCATAGAACATTGTTCTTTTGACACGTGGTCCAAAACGTCCAGTTTGTTCTTGAAGACACACATATAGTTTAGGAAGCAATGGACCATCCAGACTAATAATGGGCATTATAGTGTATGAATGGGTGAGTGCAATCGTGGACTGCGCAATCGTCTCAATATGTTTTTCCCCTTTGAATGACAGTGTTCTTTTCGCACACATTTCTTTTTTAAAACCTCACAGATCGGCATTGTCCACGTACGATTCACTAAAAATAGCGATCTTACTTTTTGCATTCGTAAGAAAAGCTTCTATCATTTCGATTTGTGTCACTTCATTTTCCGACCTATTTCTCTATACAAATTTTGTTATTTTTCTTGCCATAATTTTATGTGATCTTTTGAAGTGACTAATCCAACTTTGAGAAGCTGTAAATTCTTTAGCTCCTATCGCGTTGGCAATCTCTAACGCCCAATCACGCAAAGTTGTATCGCTGACACTAAATGGCTGTTGTCTGGCATCAGTAAATAGCTCAAAAAGTCACGCATTTATCTCCGTCGCAATTTCCAGTCGACTCTTACGTTGACCAGCGACTTCCTTTTTCCATCTATACAATTCAAGTTCGGAACGGACAAAGCGATACTTATTTTGAACAGTACTGACACGTAGGGGTTTCTTACCACTTTCGTTCAACTAATACGTCACCGTTTTTTCTTTGTCTGATAAGGTAATTGTAGTTGCTGGTGTTACTTTCAGAGATAATTGATGATGGTACGTGGCACTATCACTCGAAGATTCTTCATGAGTGCAACTTTCGTCGGTGGCTTCGCCGTCTGTAGATTCACAGTCTGCAATATCGAGTGTTTCAGTTGTTTCTAGCCACATGTCTGAGCCATTTACGTGCTCGTCTAGAAGTTTAACAACCATGTCGCACAACACATAGTCTTCACGCGTGTTTTCTGTTGATTGCTTCATTTGGCGTCTGTGGTATATCTCCATGGAAAGCAGCAAAACATTTACAGGGTTCGCCATCACCTGTGAGGGGAGATTGAATGTTCACCGTAAAGTGGCTTGCGGAGTATAGATGAACATGTACAGAAAATCTTTCACATCTCTAACCAGTTTCAGGACGGTATGTTTCGAAATACGTACCAGAAATTAAAAGGACGTGCATGCCACAGAAACGAATATTCGTTTCCCCTTTCCATCAAAACCATGCAGCGATATTCCTCTTTAGTGAACGCCGCGATAAGACGGCCGCACTTGCCGACCATGCACACAATGCTCGCGACTCGCCATTTCCAGGGGTGGCCAGCCGTCACTGCAAGCGCCAATCAGGAAACTCAGCCATGTTCGTGATTTTTTTTAGGTGACTTCCAGTTTGTGTCAGCAGCTACAATTTTGCATACGGACCTTTTGCACAGTTAAATAACAGTGCTAAAAAAAGCAATACATGTTTCGGCATGACAAGTCTGAGCATTCCCTTGTCAGTAGTAAAGCCGCTTTATAAAAAGGGAGAAAGGGATAATGTAGATAATTTTAGACCTATTTCTATGCCATCAGTGTTTGCAAAAAGTTATCGAAAAGGATGTGTATGTAAGGTTAATTGACCATTTTATATAACACGATTTGCTATAAAATTTACAGTTCGGCTTTAGAAGTCATTTAACAACTGAAAATGCTATATTCTCTTTTCTCTGCGAGTACTGGATGGGTTAAACAAAAAGTTTCGAACACTTGGCGTATTTTTTGATTTAACAAAGGCATTTGACTGTGTTGATCACATAATATTGCTCCAGAAGTTGGACCATTACGGAATAAGGGGAGTAGCTCACAATTGGTTCACCTCTTACTTTAGCAACAGGCGGCAAAAGGTGATTATTCACAATGTTGATAACGACTGTGATATGGGATCTGAGTGGAGTACTGTCAAGTGGGGGGTGCCCCAGGGATCAGTGTTGGGGCTGCTCCTGTTCCTTATTTATATAAATGATATGCCCTCTAGTATTATGGGTAACTCTGAAATATTTCTGTTTGCTGATGACATTAGCTTGGTAGTAAAGGATGTTGTGTGCAACATTGACTCGGTTTCAAGTAGAGCAGTACATGACCTCAGTTCATGGCTTGTAGAAAATAAACTAATGTTAAATCACAGTAAGACTCAGTTTTTACAGTTCCTAACACACAATTCAACAAAACCTGACGTTTTAATCTCAGAACGGGCATATTATTAGTGAAACTGAACAGTTCAAATTCCTAGGTGTTCAGATAAATAGTAAGCTGTCCTAGAAAGCCCACGTTCAGGATCTTGTTCAAAGACTTAATACTGCCATTTTCACAATTCGAACGGTATCGAAAGTGAGTGATATTTCGACACATAAATTAGTCTACTTTGCTTATTTTCATTCACTTATGCCGTATGGTGTTATGTTTTGGGGTAAGTCTTCCCATTCTAGAAGGATATTTTTGGCTCAGAAATGGGCGGTTCTGGCAATAAGTGGTGAGAGTTCATGAACCTCTTGTCGACCTCTTTTCACAAGTCTGGGTATTTTGACATTGGCCTCTCAATATGTATATTCCTTATTGTTGTTTCTTATTACCAATATTAGTTTATTTCCAACAATAAGCAGCTTTCACTTGGTTAATACTCTGTAGAAATCAAACCTCCATTTGGATCGGACTTCCTTAACTCTTGTGCAAAAAGGTGTGCAGTATACTGCTGCATCCATTTTCAATAAGTTGCCACTCAAATTCAAAAATCTTAGCAGTAATCCACGCGCTTTCAAATCGAAACTGAAGAGTTTCCTCATGGGTCACTCCTCCTATTCTGTCGATGAGTTCCTTGAAAAATTAAGATGATTCTCATTGTATTGCTGATAGTGTTTGCTTAAACTTATGGACTGATTTTCTTTCAGGTTCATGAACATTTATTTTTATCTGTTATTACTTTTTAAGTTGTAAGTTCATGTACTGACACGTTCCATGACCTTGGAGATTTGCTCCTCAATTTGGTCCTACGGAACTTGACATTTAAATAAATAAATAAAATAATTAGTTCCATGTCCAGAGTTCACATAAACCAGTGACAAATCATAAGATGTAAATGGCTGTTGTGGTGTTGGAGGCACTCAGATCTCGAGTCACAATGCAGATCATGCTCAGCAGCTGGGTAGTGAACTTGCCCGTAGTGAACAGTTTGTGTGCATTTATACATTCTGTTTATTCATGGCAGTCATCCTTACAGTGACACCAGATAATAAATAATTGATTAGTTTCACATTTCCCCTACCTTTAAATAATGTTTTATATGTTCCCACTGGTAGGGCTGGAGAAGATGGTTGTCAGTGGATGCATGAGGCAGGTTTGAAAACAGGAGCAATTGCTTAAGGAGGAACACTGAGTTAGGGAAAGTTGTGTGTGAATGTTACAGGTTAACAAGGCTGTAACTATACCATATTTACTGACTTGGCATTTAGCAGCTTGCCTACTTATGCAGTTCTTGCTGTATGAATCATGAGTGCAACATTACAGTGTTTCTTGGCTGATTTCAATGACCTACAAGTACCTCCAACGCTTTCTATATGTAGAAGGGTGCTAGTCTAATCTATCTTCTAGATGTTTAAATACAATGAATACATTGTTTAAACTATATTATCAGTTAATTATGACAGACTTAGGTGAACTAGGCCTCTTAGTTATAAGGGTGTGATTACTACTCAACATACCACCCCAACTGCAGAGTGTTTGTAGTTTTTGTAGGATCCATATGCAAACTATAAACTGCAGAAGAAATAAGGGTACACCTAGCAGAGTCCCACTTGCCTGGCTAAATCCGATACAAGTGAAATATGGCTCATTACCCTGAGATCGCCCACTAACAGCTGTTTCACTGTGACAGTCACCCAACCCATTGGTATGTAGTACACCTGAAGACTGAGGTCTGTATAATCCTCAGGATGTGAGAATTTGAGCCCTATGACATACAACATTCCACCACCTTGTCATATGGTGGTTATTGAAGCATGCAGTTACAGAGAACTGGTGGTATCTACCAATATCAAGCCCAGAAACACCAGTTCGCCAAACATATTCCAAGACAATGAAGACTGAGCTCCCTGAAGTTATCACTGCACATGTGGCTTATCAACTGCTACAGAAATGGTGAGCATTACCCTCTAATAAACTGAAAAAAATGTGAAGTTGAACTTAAGAGTAATTCATTCAGTTACCACTGCGCATAGAGGCGTGCAAAACAAATGCTGATTTTTAAGAAAGAAGTGTGCTGTAATATTACTCAATGCAGTAAGACACTGTGTATTCGTATGTTTGTGGTAAATATAAATACAGTTACAAAGCACTGGGTAGCTCTAAATCTCTATCTTGATCTTGAAAAGAGGAGTTATAAGGTGCCTTAGCTGTCTCTTTACTATAACGACTTTCCTTGCATGAACTTCAACTTAGTACTGATTTTCTACATTTAACATTACACAGTGGTATATGTAAACAATTTACCATTATGTGCTTTTAATTACAATCAATTACATAATTTCTCTCACTTTGTTGGTATTAGGGAGAATATCTTTACCTTCTACTGTATTAGTGGAGTATGTGAATCTGCTGCTGAAAACTACACACACATTTTCATTACCCACAGGTAACCTTATATTAAATTCGCTGCAGTCTGTTACTTCATGAACTATAAAGAAAATATATAAGGAAATAATTGTCTCTATAGATGAAAAAAAATCAGCTGCTGTGTTGCAAATGTGACCCAATCGAATATTTTCATCACAAACAGGATGATATTCATTTCAGGCCACTCAAAGGCAACTAGCAGCACCTTTGCAGAACCAAAGATTTTCCTCATTAGCAGTTTTCTTGTAAAAATGCCACACAGTCAAATATCACACACTTTAAAGACTGACTGACAATGACAACACAGACCACATTTGCATATCAACATATTAAAGTCAATAACAAGATCATACATTCGAGTGGGTATGTTCACCTGCATGTTCATGGCCTTTCCTCACACTTAAATACACCTATAATATAGTCAGGATGTATGATATCAAATAAAATGAGAATCATCTGAAGAAACCGCTAAAACTTATTTCCTAGTACATGTGGCTGGCTGACCAATTTTTTAAAAAAAAGGGACAGTGTGAGCTATGGTGAGAATAAGTAAAGTTTGGGTAACAGAAATACATAAATCTTAAAAGTACTTCAATAAAAACCAGTCACAGTTCACAATATGTATTGAAATAGAAATGGACATGCAGTCAAAACTTTGAAACTGATTCAGATAAGCTTGTCAGAATTGATCACTGATTAAAAATAGATGAATCGCCCACTCCGAGATACATTAAAATAATCTACCCATTAATTTGGGCAGGAATCCTGATAACACACACAATCTTGAAACCTTTTCTACACTTGTCTCATTGTTATTTAAAACAGTTGACAAACAGTTATTAACAAACACTGCTACCCTTTTGTTAGAATACAAAATGCATCCTAGCAAGATGTGACACACTGACATTGCAATGCCACAAGCAGCACATACTGGTGTTTCCTCAAAGAGAAGTGTGTGTGTGTGTGTGTGTGTGTGTGTGTGTGTGTGTGTGTGTGTGTGTGTGTGTGTGTGTGTGTGTGTGTGTGTGTACGCACGCCATGCGCCCCAGAGGACAGTACCCTATTCTCATTCATTCATTCATTTTAAACCCAGTTTTTTCTATCTGTGACAGAAATGATGTTCGACATGGCAAAACTGTAGGCTTCATCAGTCTGAATTTGTTATTTTCAATCTCTAGTCTCTCATTCTCCCACTGAGTCGTAACTCCTAATCAGTGATGAGGTAAGAGCCCTCAAGGGATTTATCACAAACAGTTCTTGTGAACCAAATACAAGGTGGTATCCAGAAGTTGTCAAAATATATTACTTAAAATTATGTTTTACCCAGATCTTATTCTGCATACCAAAATAGTTCCTTAGTGAGTGAATACACTGATTCCAATGTTTCTATCATTTTCAAAAAGGGTCCTGGAATTGTTACTTTGTTAAGGTGTTAAGTACCCGGTGCATTTCAGTTTGAATGTCTCCTACTGTATATCTTAGCTCCTTCTACTTGATTTTCACCGTGGGTAGAGGAAGAAGTCACATAGAGCTAAGTCCTGTAAGTATGGCAGGTGTGGAATAATTATCTTATTTTTAACCAAGGATAAGATAGATTACTATCTACATGTTAAGGTGCAGGCAGGCACAATTAAAAGACGCTTCAGCCATTCATACGATTTTTCTATGGATATTTATCATCCATGTCCTCCAGTCAAGAAGAAGAAATAAAAAAATAAAACAGAGCAACAATGATTTAATGTTAGTGTTGACTTGTCAAGCTTTTTCTGGCCAAAATAAATAAGAAATCTTCCACTGAGACAATTGCTGCTTAGCTTCAGCCCAACTTTTGTCACCAATGTTAAGACTTCAAAGAAAATTCAAAAGCAGCCTTTAAGTTCCATGAAGACTTCCAAGTGATGCTACTTCTAATCATCTTGAAGCAGTTGTGGCACATACTTCAGTGCAGTACTTCTGGGGTTCAATTCTTCTAACAAAATACATTCAAATGTACTATGAACTGTTCTTAGATTGCCCATCAATGATCTTTCAGAATTAGATATCTCTGTTTCTGAATGTTTTCTCTTTGTGATGCCAGTCAAAGACCGACCAGAACAGTTGGTATCATCAGTCTGTAACACTCTTGTTGATACTACCTATGATGGTCTTATCTAACTTCCTTGTCTGTTTTTATAAGGTGTACGACTTTGCTTCCGCCGTTTGTCGATAGGTGGCGACAAGGGTAAGTAGCGGTCGAAAGAAACAGGTCACAGACGTCAGGCAGTTAGCTTGGACCTCAGTCAACATAACATCACTCAAACGTTAGTCAATTTGTATGCATCATAAAGTTGTTCTTGATTGAAAATGTCAGTTTACGAACCAAATTCTCATCATTTGCGGGAGGTGTTACTGTTTTATTTCAATATGAAGGAAACAGCGGTCGAGTCTCGCCGAATGCTCTCTAGTATGTATGGTAAGGACGCTATTAGTGCAAGAATGTTTCTTGAGTGGTTTCAACACTTCAAGAATGGTGATTTTAACATTGTAGACCAGCATAGTGGTGGAAGAGAGGTTTTTGAAGATGCAGAATTGGAGACATTGCTGAGTGAAGACTTGCATCAAACTCAAGAAGAATTGGCACGATTCGTGGGAGTGACACAGCAAGCCATTTCAAAACGTCTCAAGGCTATGGGCATAATTCGGAAAGAACGGACTTTAGTTCTGTGTGAGCTGGAACCAAGAGACATTGAACGGCATTTGTGTGTTTGTGAACAGTTGCTTCAGAGGCAAAAACGGAAGGGATTTCTGCATCATATTGTGACCGGGGACAAAAAATGGGTTCAATGGGGACAACACTAAACGCAAAAAATCATAGGGGTATCCCGGCCTTGCTTCCATGTCGATGGCCAAACCGAATATTCACAGCTCCAAGATCATGTCTGCATTTGGTGGGACCAGCTCAGTGTCATGTACTATGTGTTAAAACCAAGCGAAACAATCACAGGCACTCATTATCGAACGCAATTAATGCGTCTGAGCAGAGCATTTAAAGACAGATGGCTGCAATACAGCGAGAGGCATGATAAAGTGATTTTGCAGTACAACACCACTTGACCCCACATTGCAAAACAGGTTAAAATGCACTTCAAAACGTTAAAATGGGAAGTCCTACCCCACCCGCTGTATTCTCCAGACTTTACTCCCTCTGACTATCACCTGTTTAGATCAATGGTGCATGGCCTGGCTAACCCACCCTTCAGATCTCATGAAGAAGACAAGAATTGGATCGATTCATGGATCACTTCAAAAGATGAATAATTTTTGCGACGCGGGATTTGTCCACTGCCCAAAAGATGGTAGAAAGTAGTGGTCAGCGATGGAAAATACTTTGAATGATACATGTGTAACCAATTTGTTTCATTAAAGCCTCAAATGTTGGGGAAAAAACAGCAGAAGCAAAGTTGTACACCTTGTACTTTATGTGGCTTTTGTATAACCACGCTCCCTGATGTAACATCCATGTAAATGTTTTATTCATTGTTCATGACAATTTATATAACTTTAATTAATCTATGGATGTAATTTCAAAAATAATGTGCTGCAAGAGAATGTGAAAGTTAAAAGTTTAATTGTAATACTGGTTCACGAATAGGGAAAGGTTTGCAATCATGTAAAACTTTGAAGGAAGTCCCTCCGCAATGGAATTGGCGGGAATAGCTCCTTTGAGACAAGAGTCAGTCGGTGGCTAGCAGGCAAAGAGTGCACACCTTGTGAACTGAAAGAGGCAAGAAGAACTGCAAGATTACATAATACAGCCTTGGATGCGAAAGTAATCCGGCTTATTATTCATTGCATACCTTGATTAGCTCTGTATTATGAAAAACTGGCGCTAAGACAATAATTCTCTCTGTCTCTCTCTCTCTCTCTCTCTCTCTCTCTCTCTCTCTCTCTCTCTCTCTCTCTCTCATGTAGCAAAGGAGATTGATGCTGCCACCACCTTCAGTATTTTATCATTGCAGCCGAATATTGTATCATTGCATGGACCAGTTATGTGGTTTCATTTTCAATAATAATTTTGTGTTCTATAAACTTTGTGTCGAGCCACCGTATTTTATCCTTAGGTATTTACCTAGACAAGGCCCTATCCCAAGTGTTACAATAAATCCAAGCATCCTAATTTAAACTTTGTGGAGTTGTAAACTACATAATTATTTAGTGAGTATAAGTTTTGAAATACTGCACGTAATTTTCATAAACGGACAATTAAAGTTTCAGCATAGTACAATTACTAAGAGAAGATTTTTAAGTTTCTTGACACTAGGGCACTCTACTCATCTGATCTGAACTAGTAAACGCGTAACAGTTGGAACAATTCGTGCCGTATCTGCCACCGTTTCCAAGCTCTACTTGGCATGTTGGCTGATGTGAGTAACTAGGTTCGTTCGAATGAAGATATCGTGACCAATCACAACCATTTCCAAACTATCTCTACTGCACAAACACAGTTTTGGATTGTTGTGATCATCGTGACACCTTTGTCGAACATTATTTAGCATGTTCTGGTGTCAGGCCACGTGGAGTGCTAGGTGACTCCATCATTCACTTTGTGTTGCTCAAATGTTTTTAGTTTAAACACAGCGCTGGTTACATGTTCTATTCATGCTGAGCAAAACGTGTTTCGAGAATTTATTCTCGTTGTCAAGTGCAGTATTTATGTACAAATTTTTTGTGATGTTACACCAGGGTGTAAACGGGGACAAGGAAAAAAATACCCGGATTTCTCCCAGATATCCCGTTTAAAAAATATGCTTTTTCCCGGGCGAAAATACACTTTTCCGTGCTAAGTGACAGTACGTTTTCCGTAGATTTTCCCTCGGAACTGTAAAACTTATCAATCCTTTGAATGGTTAACGTTTTATACAATCGCATAGAACTTCCCGGGGAAAAAAAGAAAAGACGGGGCAGAGAAGTTTTGGAAAGACCTTAATTTTGCAGCAACATATACGCTGCATATTTTCGTATTACGAAAGTATAAATTCAAATTGCACCAAACACAGCGCGTTAGTTTCCGGAGCGTTGAAACCGAGGTTGATATGTCCTTTTGTAAGCGAGTCATATCTCAAGCCACGAGATCTCGCCAGCCGATGACAGCAGCTATTCAGAGCATAGGACACGTGTTTTAGTCAGCCAATAGCAACATCACTTGTTACATAGCGCAAACACACAAGAGGAAAAGTTAACGGTTTACATTAATGTACACAGTACCATATATCTACAAGAAAAGCTAAGCTTTCACATATAACATTGGTCTCTAAGATTAACACGCTACAACAGAAGCTAGGCTTTCACATGTAATATTGATCTTTTTTGCGTGTGTTATACTTTACGATACATCACACAAATGTGCCAGTAAATTTAAAATTATGACATGAATGTCTCGCGGCTCGAAATTTTTGTAAGTGGCTGGTCCTCGAACTGTTCAGCTTCGAACACTCTGTGATTTAGATATCCATCCCACTTTCTCACACGTAACATAATTCATCTTGGGTAAAAAGAAATTTACTTTGAAAGTAACTCTTTTCTAACCATCGTTCGCAGTACTATCCGGAGACTGTTAGAAATAGGTTCGGTTTACCAGTTGCCAGAGAGCGCCAGAAAACAGACATTATTGTGCGTGTGCAACTGCAGTGGTGTAGGAAGCCCGCATGTTCGTGTGTATAAAGCACTAAGAGAGCTTAGAAAAGAAACAGGGCATCAGAGGATACTCCAAAGAGCATCGGAATTTCGTAAACCATACTAAAATGCATAATTCAGCTTGAAGTGCAAATTGGCTTTTCCAGATTCACAATGAAGCAGGTCCCATCTGATATTGAGCTTTTCAGTGTGGTTTTGGGATGTAAATTTTCTTGGAGTACCAGTACTATACGATATCATTTTTGGTTCTTTATTATGGTTTAATGCCATACATGGCAAAAGATGATAATGTGCACTTGAAATTCAGCGAACAGTTGGAACTAGCCAATACTGTAGAATGAAACACTTCATTTCAAATAAAATGATCGCCTCAGCGGAAAGATTAATCAAGCCAAATTTCTTTAGCAAACTTGCAAAAATAACTTCATTGTTCTGCAAGGCGATTAATGCTTGACTGCTAGTAACTTGGAAATAAAATATCAGAAAACTGAAATTAATAATATATTTTTGCCCTCCGTAATTATGTGAATGTATTTTAATTCATTTGATAGCTCACGGCCACAGAAATCCGTTTTGTTTTCATTTGACGTGGGAGCTGTAAACGAAGCGAAGCAGCGAAATCACTTAACGTAAACACGGGTCACATGCAGGTTAACCACCTCCGCCGCAGCCGCCCCCCCCCCCCCCCCCCCCCCCACTACAACTCAGTGCAAGTGCGAATCTGGCAGCTAGGGCGCGCGAGAGAAATTTTTCTCGTTTGCATCTGGCTGCTTGCAGCTACTACCGATACAGCTAACAGCCAAACTTAAAGTAGCGCCGTAGCGGGAAGCGGGAGAAGGTACTGCTTATACGCGAGCCAAATGCGCATGCGCAACAGACCGCTGGCAATTGGTCAAACGAACCTAATGTGAACAGTTGTGACGTCATGCTCATAGCAAGCAGTTCATTGTTACGAAGAATTACAGTCTGCGCCCTACGGCCTTTGACATATTTTTGCTATTTGAAGACGCTTGCGCGTGCACGGGATTTCGTTGTAAATTGTACATTTCCTTTGCCACTAAAGTTTTATTTTTTTCCCTCTCGTTTATATTTTATTGCTGCACTATCATTCTCCAGTAGCAGGATACAATAACGTTCTTTGCTAGAAAATCAATTCTGTAGTCAAAATTACAAAAATTTAACCGAAAGCTAAAACAATGAAAAATTCCCGGGTTTTTCCCGGGTTTCTCCCAGATGAAAAAATTCCCGGGTCGTATACACCCTGCACACAAGCAAACAATGTGAGTGATAGTTGGCGTGTGTGTGGTTTGCCACATACCTGATGTGGCACAGTACCTGAAACCTCAAAAACATGACTACAATGCAAGAAAGGCAGAACACCACATTCAAACACCATAAAAATTACTTATTTACATCTCTGCACTCGAAAACGAGAAAAAATTCTCAAAACGTGTTGTGCTAAGCATGAAAAAATACATAACTAGTGCCGTATTATATAATTTAAACAATGAATGACAGCTGCAGGCTTTAAAAAACATCAATTATGACACATGAAATTGAGTCAAACATTCCTACTTCCCAGACAGTTATTAGTTCCAGTTAAATCAGCGGTTTTTATTAGATAATAAACCTTCATTAGATAATAAACAAGTTCCTGACAAGTCTTTTGATGCCTATTATGTACACATATCATACATAAAGTGCAAGAGGGTATCCTATACATAAATTTTACAACTTAAAATGTTATTTCCCACAATTTACATTTTCCCATGTTTTACACCATTTTTTTGAAGTCCCTTGAAAAGTTTAAAAGTGGGGTTTCACTGTAGTTCAAGTGTTTCCCATATTGTGTAGTGACTAAATTGTTCAGCCTCAATTTCAGTCTGTGGATAGATTGATTTCTGGGTCCCATGCTAATAGCTCAGCCAGATTTATATGTCATTACAGTGATCACGTATAAACAACCTGCTACAAATATTCCCACTATACTTGATCCAGCAATCACATGTTCCACTTGAGCAAAATAATATAAGGAAGTGAATATTCCACAAGACTGCAAACAATAATCAGTAAAAAGACACAATTACTTCATATCTATTTCAATAGCAGTAATTTCCTATACAGGGTGTTACAAAAAGGTACGGCCAAACTTTCAGGAAACACTCCTCACACACAAATAAAGAAAAGATGTTATTTGGACATGCGTCCGGAAACGCTTAATTTCCATGTTAGAACTCTTTTTAGTTTCGTCAGTATGTACTGTACTTCCTCGATTCACCACCAGTTGGCCCAATTGAAGGAAGGTAATGTTGACTTCCGTGTGCTTGTGTTGACATGCGACTCATTGCTCTACAGTACTAGCATCAAGCACATCAGTACGTAGCATCAACAGGTTATTGTTCATCACGAACGTGGTTTTGCAGTCAGTGCAATGTTTACAAATGCGGAGTTGGCAGATGCCCATTTGATGTATGGAATAGCATGGGGCAATAGCCGTGGCGCGGTACGTTTGTATCGAGCCAGATTTCCAGAACGAAGGTGTCCCGACAGGAAGACTTTCGAAGCAATTGGTCGGTGTCTTAGGGAGCACGGAACATTCCAGCCTATGACTCGAGACGGGAAGACCTAGAACGACAAGGACACCTGCAATGGACGAGGCAATTCTTCGTGCAGTTGACGATGACCCTAATGTCAGCGGTCAGAGAAGTTGCTGCTGTACAAGGTAACGTTGACCATATCACTGTATGGAGAGTGCTACGGGAGAACCAGTTGTTTCCGTACCATGTACAGCGTGTGCAGGCACTGTCAGCAGCTGAATGGCCTCCACAGGTACACTTCTGCAAATGGTTCATCCAACAATGTGTCAATCCTCATTTCAGTGCAAATGTTCTCTTTACGGATGAGGCTTCATTCCAACGTGAACAAATTGTAAATTTTCACAATCAACATGTGTGGGCTGCCGAGAATCCGCACGCAATTGTGCAATCACGTCATCAACACAGATTTTCTGTGAACGTTTGGGCAGGCATTGTCGGTGATGTCTCGATTGGGCCCCATGTTCTTCCACCTACGCTCAATGGAGCACGTTATCATGATTTCATACGGGATACTCTACCTGTGCTGCTAGAACATGTGCCTTTACAAGTACGACAACAAGTGGTTCATGCATGATGGAGCTCCTGCAAATTTCAGTCGAAGTGTTCGAACGGTTCTCAACAACAGATTCGGTGACCGATGGATTGGTAGAGGCGGACCAATTCCATGGCCTCCACGCTCTCCTGACCTCAACCCTCTTGACTTTCATTTATTGGGGCATTTGAAAGCTCTTGTCTACGCAACCCCGGTCCTTAAGGATCCTTTATTGTATGATTATATGATAGCGGAACAAACACTGGTAGCAGTTACTTCTGTAAAATATCTGGGAGTATGCGTGCGGAACGATCTGAAGTGGAATGATCATATAAAATTAATTGTTGGTAAGGCGGGTACCAGGTTGAGATTCATTGGGAGAGTCCTTAGAAAATGTAGTCCATCAACAAAGGAGGTGGCTTACAAAACACTCGTTCGACCTATACTTGAGTATTGCTCATCAGTGTGGGATCCGTATCAGATCGGGTTGACGGAGGAGATAGAGAAGATCCAAAGAAGAGCGGCGCGTTTCGTCACAGGGTTATTTGGTAACCGTGATAGCGTTACGGAGATGTTTAACAAACTCAAGTGGCAGACTCTGCAAGAGAGGCGCTCTGCATCGCGGTGTAGCTTGCTCGCCAGGTTTCGAGAGGGTGCGTTTCTGGATGAGGTATCGAATATATTGCTTCCCCCTACTTATACCTCCCGAGGAGATCACGAATGTAAAATTAGAGAGATTAGAGCGCGCACAGAGGCTTTCAGACAGTCGTTCTTCCCGCGAACCATACGCGACTGGAACAGGAAAGGGAGATAATGACAGTGGCACGTAAAGTGCCCTCCGCCACACACCGTTGGGTGGCTTGCGGAGTATAAATGTAGATGTAGATGTAGATGTACCAAATATAGAGACTCTTCGTGCTCGTATTGTGGACGGCTGTGATACAATACGCCATTCTCCAGGGCTGCATCAGCGCATCAGGGATTCCATGCGACGGATGGTGGATGCATGTATCCTCGCTAACAGAGGACATTTTGAACATTTCCTGTAACAAAGTGTTTGAAGTCAAGCTGGTAAGTTCTGTTGCTGTGTGTTTCCATTCCACGATTAATGTGATTTGAAGAGAAGTAATAAAATGAGCTCTAACATGGAAAGTAAGCGTTTCTGGACACATGTCCACATAACATATTTTCTTTCTTTGTGTGTGAGGAATGTTTCCTGAAAGTTTGGCCATACGTTTTTGTAACACCCTGTATATAATTAAACCAACAAAAACCTCTTGTACAAGTCAGTAGTGCTCCATCATTAGTAATCATTTAACAATAAGTATTGCCTTCCTACTGTACTGCACAGATAGTAAAAGTTATTGACAGCCAGTTGTCGCTTAAATGCATTAATACTACTCCTGTGTAGTTCAAGTCAAATCACTGGCACATTAGTTACCAAATTGTGCTACTGGCTTTTATCTTATCTGCAAAACAGAAGTTCAGTATCAAGTAAAGTCAATCCCAACAGTTAACTTACTTTATGAATCACATTAGTACTGGGCACAACTGTCTAATTACGCTGGCACCCAATTTTCTTGTACGTAACTACAGTTAGCTTGTTCATTAATAGAACCTTGGTTCAATTCCTGTTTGTTTTGCTGCTGTTTCCTTTCAATAGCAATCTTTCCTGAGTCGGAAAACAGTGATACCTTTCCATTGCACACCATCACGATTACAAAACAAAAATGCTTTACAGACATAACATTATCAGTATATTACTAATTTAATAGTAGCCAGTAGTGTTTTAAGTCACTGTTTGCTCGTTTTTGAAATGCTTATACTAGTCAAAAAGCAGTATACGATGCCTCATCATCCACTGACAATTATTCAATTACTTGTGACTAAGCAAGCTGAGATCTTTTTGCTTCCCCTCTTCTTTTGCCATCTGTCTTCTTAAATTCATTTTTTTTTTTCATTTCTGACCAATTACCATTAACATATATGAGTATAATCTGCATTTCATAGAAGAAAAAGGTTGGCCCTCAGTTTAAAAAAATGTAACACCAGTTCTAATTTTGTGCTTAGTTTTATGTATGTAATTGATTTTCTAATTTATTTCAACTATTCCTGGTTAATACTTTCATTATAGGGTGAAATCAGTAATTGTCTCATAACTTAAATTCTATTGCACACTTATAAACAAATATAAATTGAGTACTAATTATAAACATTTGGAGGAACAACTAATAGTATTCTTAAAACATCTATTTAGTTCTATTCGAAAACGTGAGCAAAGTTAGTTAGTTAATTAATTCCAGAGTAATTACCAGTTTTGTAAAACGTATTGTTTACATAATTATACCTATTAATTTCATGACTTAAACAAATAATTAAGCCTAACACATAGTAGAAGAAACTGTTAAAAAGATGGAATTTTTCTATATATGCAGTTAACTGAATGAGTTAAGTTGCAATTGTAATTTTTGTAAATTAAACATCACACAATGTATAGTTTCAGTGCCTATTATTGTGAAGATATATAAGGGCCTGATTTTTGGGCTCGAGTCAGTCTATGGCCGAGCTTCAGACAAGAAACTTAAGTTGGTTACTACAACAACAATGCATCAACTCAACTGTGAAATAAGTGTAACACAATTAGGCCGTATGTTAAAACAACTGTTCAATACATACTGTAGTATTCTATAAGAACTGTGAAATGTGTGGTTAGGTTTTTACTGCTTGTAGGTGTTCAACAGTAAATTATTGTAGCAGTATGTTGATGTTTGCCTGCAAACTATTAATGAGGCTTACCTAAAGTTAAACAATAGTGCACTGGCCATATAACTGTGTGTTACTGGGTGGTTGTGAACAGTGAAAGTAAATAGCTGTGAAACGCAAATGTGCACCTGTCAGCTACATAATTTAAGATAGTCAGTGTTGAAACTCCACCCCATCCATTTTTCAGCCAGTATCACAATGCAGTATGTTGACACTGAGGACAATCAACAATGAAATAAAGCAGGCAAATGTCACATATGGTGCCCCGCGTGAGGACTATTTTATGTAGGCACAATAAACTAGGACTCACGAACTGTGACGGTGATCTCGGGCAGTTTACAGTGATTTAAATGGAGGAGATGCTACAGTCATCAGTGCTGGGGTTTCATGGCCACAGTATGACAGCAGCCAATCAGCGAGCAGGTTCTATGGAAGCAGCCATTGAGTACAGGAGCAACCAATCAGCATGCAGGTAGACACATCCAAACAAGACACCTCGCCAAGAGAATTACAACTTGTAGCAACTGTGCAGACGACGGATTGAGATGAAAACTGCAGCAGCAGCAGACAAGTGAATAAGAATAAGGTAATTTCATAACAAAAGCATACATAATGAGTGGCCTTAATGAACAAGACAGTGTTAAGGAACAACAGGGGACTGATTCTGTAACGATAGTGGTTATAAATCAGTCATGAATGTAACTTTGAATGAAGGAAATGAAAGTCCTATCGTAGATGAAATACTAAAAGTGTCATCTACAGTGTATGGTGAGGTGAGTGAAATGGATGAAAACAATACTGAAGTGGATGAAATCAAGGAAGAACCTTGTAGCGAAAGTCAGCAAGGGCAAAAGTTTACGGCACACAAAAAACTGGAAGAACTGGAAGCGATGTTAAGGTAAATTATGAGTAGTATGTGTATGAAGGAAGACATTAATAGGGTGAAAAATAGTATGAAAGAAGACAATAATAGGATGGAAAAGAAAACTGATAGTATTAGAACTAACACGGCTAGCTTAAAGGATGAACTGAAGAAAGAAATTAAAAAGGAGATTCAGGTAGTCAGCTGTAATCTTTCAGAATTAAATAACAAGGTTGAGGAAGTAGCTAAAGATAGTGATGGAAAGATAAAGAAAGTAGTATGTAACACTAATGAGAAATTAACATTAATGAGTAGTACATGTGTAGAAGAGAGAAAGAAACTTTGTTATCACTATAGTTGGAAGGTGGAGGCTTCTGAAAAACAGTGTAAAGACGAAGTCAAAGCTGCCAGTAAATTTTGTGCTGAAAACAAGTTAAACTTGAGAACCAAATCGATCAGATTAAAAATGATTCTGAAATGGAGGTAGAAACCAAGTATGTACAAATGATAGAGGAAAAACTGGTAAAAGTAAATAAAAATGTAGATTCAAAATTGGCTGAAAAGAGGAAAAAGATGGAAGTGGTACAAATCTAAAGTGTAGAGTATGTAGTGTCCCAAACAGTCCCTCATTTGTTAGTTGTAAGAAATTTAATAATTTTGAACTGTATGGGGAAGTGCATCCACTGGATTTCATTAGGGAGTTTAATTATTTGCCTGAAACATGGAATGACAAAGGAACAATGTCATTTGTGAGAAGTTTTTTGAAAGGAGATGCTTATGGATGGGCAGCTCAGGTAGCTGATAGCTGCACTTCATGGCAAAGGTTTAAGAAAGCATTTCTAGATAAATATTGCTCCAAAGAGAAGCAGCACAGAATTTTGAGTGAATTTTGGAGAGGAGAGAGATTTGACTATAGGAAGGGCACTGTGAAAGGTTTCTGTCAGCTTTGGACAAACAAACTGAAATATTTGGACAAAGACCTAGGTAGTGAATCAATAACTGCGGGTTTAGAAACTAAGTTGCCTCAGAAAGCTAGAGAATTGCTTGTACCTGCCCCTAGAGGTAATATTAGTTATTTCTTGAATTATGTTGATAAAGTGGAGAGAGTGAAGCCCTCAGTAGAAGATTTCAGCAGGAATTTTGATGCCAATAATCAATCAGGAAGAGAATTTCAGGTAAATAGTATGAACAGGACTAATTACAGAAGAAATTCAAGGAATGGTTGGGTGTAGGATAGCCAGAATGAACACAGACATGGTAGGAGAAATTCAAGTAAAAGAAATGGAGCAGATTATTTTAATTCTGGATCAAACAATTTAAACTAGAAAATGCTCCAGTTTTGGCTCGCACTCGAGCAGGTTGTGATGAAGAGCCACTTGCATATAAATGTGCTGTAATGATAGGTAAGAGTAATGTAAATGATAGTGAGACAAGTGTAATTTCTAATTCTAGTGAGATGCTGGATGATGGTGTGGGTAGCAATGTTTATCCCATAAAAGGAAAGGATGAACTTGCTATAATAAATTTAAGTAATGAAACATAGTGTGTTGATGTCACTCAGAATAGCCAAAGTGTCAAAATGGATGTAAAATTTTTAAGAGAACATAAAGAAGTCAGGTGTTTTGCTTTGTAGTCTAATATGGGAAACAAGGATCAACTAATCAGCCAAGTATTTGAGGGCAATGAAAGAGACAGTGTGTCTGATTCCGACAGTAGTTGTAATAATGATAACAGTGACAAATCGATTAGTGATGAGGACAAGGTATTTGAATTTATAGTTGGTAATGATGGCAATGTGTTAAGTAAAGAAAGAATAGAGGAGGATAATATTAGGCCTAATGAAGAGTTAGAGTTTGAGAGAGGTAATGAGGAAGAGGACCATGCTATCTGGCATCTGACTGTGTCTGATAATCATTTTGGTAAGCAAGATGATAGATTTTCCAAGGAAAGGATTAATGAGGATTTGTTGTATGAAGAAGATCACATGGTAAGTAAAAAGGAAGTGTGGCGCCCTGTAATAACAGCAAGGGTACAAGGGATAAATGTTAAGTGTTTACTGGACAGTGGGAATGATCTGAATGGCATTTCATACGCATTTTTTGAATCTATTAAGAACACATGGGGGATAGTAGTGATTCATGTACCTGGAATAAAAATTATTGGTGTTACTAGTACGCTCTCCAAGAGGGTGAAACAAGAGGTACTATTAACTGTGAATTGGCAGGGCAGCTGTTGCAGTGCAATTTCTTGGTGATTCAAAATCTCAGCTTTAATGTAATATTTTGAACTAAGTTCTTGTGAAAATGGTGTGTAAATATTGATTTTGCAAGTGGTAAGTTTAGTTTTTAAGTACAACAGAAGTAGGTATGAAGTATTATTTTTGGAAGATATGGATAAGTGTGTGCAAACACTTAGATTTGCCATTAAGAGTTTTGACCACTGAGCAGGTTACTGAGAAAAAAGAGGAGGAGAGTGTGAGGTTGGAAATAATAAAGCGAGTTGAGGATATTGAAGGTATTAAAAATATACCGAGGGAAGAATTAAAAGGTATTCTCCTGAGGCATTTTCAGACAGGCAAGGTTTAGTAAAAGATTTTGAATGCAAATTAAAGTTTAAGGATCATGAACAATTTTTCAAGAAACCTTATATTACTCCATTTTTAAAAAAGGAAGCAGTGAGAAAAGAAATCCAAAAGATTGTGTCATGGGGGATTATTGAAAGGCCAACCAGCAGTTACAATAACCCACTTGTGGTTGTAAAGAAGAAGAACGGTGGTGTCAGGTTGGTTCTGGATGCCAAGAAGTTGAATGAAACTGTAATGGGGGAGAGTGACAGACCAGCTAACATAGATGAAATTTTGCAAAAGTTCCATGGATGTAAATTTCTGACTTCTTTAATGTGACTTGTGGCTATTGGAATATCAGTTCGGCCAAGGAATCTAGGCCATGTATAGCATTTTTATGTCAAGACAAGTGTTACCAATGCTGTGTTGTGCCATTTGGTCTGTGTGCGTGTGCGTGTGTGTGTGTGTGTGTGTGTGTGTGTGTGTGTGTGTGGTTTTTTTTATCAGAGCTATTGACAAGGCGCTAGGTGAGGTATTAAACAGCGAAATAATGGTCTACGTAGATAATGTCCTAGTAGTGAATGGAGAATGGTTCAAACACTAATATTCTGAATGAAGTATTGATAGCTATGTATAGGGGAGGCACGAAACTGAAATTAAATAAATCTGAATTTGTAAAGAAGAAAATTTCATTTTTGGGTCACAGGATTAACGAGGAAGGTATACAGCTTGATACAGAAAAGCTCACTGGTATTGCGGATTTCCCACCCCCAAAGAACAAGAAGGACCTTTAAGCTAAGTCTGGCTTGTTTGGCTTCTACTGAAAGTTCGTATCAGATCAGTCATTTAACTGTTCTTGCCTTGGTAATTTGTTGAAAAAGAACGTGGTGAGGAATTGGACAGAGGTGTGTGAATAGGCATTTCAGAGTTTGAAAAAAGAATTAGTAAATACACTCCTGGAAATTGAAATAAGAACACCGTGAATTCATTGTCCCAGGAAGGGGAAACTTTATTGACACATTCCTGGGGTCAGATACATCACATGATCACACTGACAGAACCACAGGCACATAGACACAGGCAACAGAGCATGCACAATGTCGGCACTAGTACAGTGTATATCCACCTTTCGCAGCAATGCAGGCTGCTATTCTCCCATGGAGACGATCGTAGAGATGCTGGATGTAGTCCTGTGGAACGGCTTGCCATGCCATTTCCACCTGGCGCCTCAGTTGGACCAGCGTTCGTGCTGGACGTGCAGACCGCATGAGACGACGCTTCATCCAGTCCCAAACATGCTCAATGGGGGACAGATCCGGAGATCTTGCTGGCCAGGGTAGTTGACTTACACCTTCTAGAGCACGTTGGGTGGCACGGGATACATGCGGACGTGCATTGTCCTGTTGGAACAGCAAGTTCCCTTGCCGGTCTAGGAATGGTAGAACGATGGGTTCGATGACGGTTTGGATGTACCGTGCACTATTCAGTGTCCCCTCGACGATCACCAGTGGTGTACGGCCAGTGTAGGAGATCGCTCCCCACACCATGATGCCGGGTGTTGGCCCTGTGTGCCTCGGTCATATGCAGTCCTGATTGTGGCGCTCACCTGCACGGCGCCAAACACGCATACGACCATCATTGGCACCAAGGCAGAAGCGACTCTCATCGCTGAAGACGACACGTCTCCATTCGTCCCTCCATTCACGCCTGTCGCGACACCACTGGAGGCGGGCTGCACGATGTTGGGGCGTGAGCGGAAGATGGTCTAACGGTGTGCGGGACCGTAGCCCAGCTTCATGGAGACGGTTGCGAATGGTCCTCGCCGATACCCCAGGAGCAACAGTGTCCCTAATTTGCTGGGAAGTGGCGGTGCGGTCCCCTACGGCACTGCGTAGGATCCTACGGTCTTGGCGTGCATCCGTGCGTCGCTGCAGTCCGGTCCCAGGTCGACGGGCACGTGCACCTTCCACCGACCACTGGCGACAACATCGATGTACTGTGGAGACCTCACGCCCCACGTGTTAAGCAATTCGGCGGTACGTCCACCCGGCCTCCCGCATGCCCACTATACGCCCTCGCTCAAAGTCCGTCAACTGCACATACGGTTCACGTCCACGCTGTCGCGGCATGCTACCAGTGTTAAAGACTGCGATGGAGCTCCGTATGCCATGGCAAACTGGCTGACACTGACGGCAGCGGTGCACAAATGCTGCGCAGCTAGCGCCATTCAACGGCCAACACCGCGGTTCCTGGTGTGTCCGCTGTGCCGCGCGTGTGATCATTGCTTGTACAGCCCTCTCGCAGTGTCCGGAGCAAGTATGGTGGGTCTGACACACCGGTGTCAATGTGTTCTTTTTTCCATTTCCAGGAGTGTAGTAGTAAGATGTTAAGATATCCAAAAGATGTTAAGACATCCAAATTTTTCACTGCCTTTCTGTATGAGTAATGATGCAAGTTTTTGTGGTTTGGGGGTAGAAATTTTCCAATTAGTACCCACTGAGATCAGGATTGAACACAAAACTATTGCTTTTCCTAGTAGAACATTACAGCCACATGAAAAGAACTATTACATTTCAGAATTAGAGGCTTCTGAAATTATTTTTGTATTTCAAAAGTTTGAGTGCTATTTGCTTGGGCATAATCCTGTAGTATATACAGATCATAAGGCTTTGAGTTACCTTCGGAAGTGCGGGCTGAAACACACCAGGTTAACTAGGTGGGTGCTGTATGTGCAAGAATTTGATTTGGAGGTAAGGCATGTAAACGAAAAAGAAAATATTGTGGCTGATGCATTATCTAGGATGCCAGCAGGGAAGAAGGATACTGGCAGTAGTGAGAACTATGAAGAGAAGTACGGTTGCTTTGTTCGCAGAAGCTTATTAGGAAAATTTGCATGCAAATGAGAAGGAAGCAGAATGAGGAGCCAAATTTAAGGTTGGTTACCCAGTATTACAATTCAGACAACATACCAAAGGTGAAGCAGTACTATACTATGCATAAAGTGGTGTGGTGTTGTTTAGGAGAAAAAATTTGAATGATCAGGACTGGAAGTTATGCTTTCCTGACCAACATGTTCATAAATTTATTGACTACATGTATGAGAGTTATGGACATTATGGGACCAGGAAAACAGTAGCTAAGATATAGGAGACAGTAATATTTAACAACTTGTGGAGAAGGGATAAGCAGAGACTAGAAAGGTGTAATAAATGTCAGAGAGTAAAGACAACTGGTGTGTCATCAAAAGTCTTAATGCATTCTGTCCTTCCTAGCAAACCTAAACAGCTTATAACAGTTGACCATATAGGAGCATTGCCTGCATCTACAGGAGGTTGTAAATATATTTTCGTTGTTTTGGACACATTCTCAAAATATGTAAAACTGTATCCAATTAAGAAGGCAAATACTAGTACTATAATTGAGAAGTTGACATCTGATTACTTTTGAAATGCAGGTGTACCAAAATCACTTTTTATGACAATGGTCCACAATTTGTTTCAGAGAGGTTTGAACACTGTACGGCAATACACAAGATAAAACACACAAAGATTTCTATCTATTTTCCACAAGGTAACATGAGTGAAAGGGTTATGAAGAAGTACTCTCCAGGACGTATTGTAGTAGAAAACACACTGCTTGGGCGGGTCATATTAGACATTTTGAAAATATTATCAACAACTTATGGAACAAATTAACAGGAGCTTATGTTCAACAAGAGACCCGGCAACATCAACAGAGAAAATTTGGATTTCTCTCAGGTAACTGAAATAGCACAGGATGAAAAGATCAGATTGACAAAAGAGATGATGAAAAAGAAAGCAGCAGGAAGAAAGAGAAGGCATGACAAAGGAGTGAATCCGACCAGTTTCAGAATAGGTGACTTTGTCCTCATTAAAACCAAAGAAAAATCTAGCAAAGTAAATGATGGCATTAAGAAGTTTTTGCGTGTGTCATGGTCCTTTCAGAGTGGTACACATTGCCCATGACAACTCTTATGAACTGGCTTACACAAAGACTAACAGGGTTTTTGGATTAAAGAATATTATTGACCTGAAACCCTATGTATCACCAATTAGATGTTTGAATATTGATCCACGACAAGTTAAAACATTTCTAAGCTTGGGTAATATTGAGATTGTTAGGAAAATGGAGACTCCTTACCCTCTCCCTTAAAACCCACATCCTTTTGTCTTTCCCTCTCCTTCCCTCTTTCCTGATGGAGCAACCGTGGGTTGCGAAAGCTTGAAATTTGTGTGTGTGTTTGTATTTGTTATTGTTTCTATCAACGTACCAACGCTTTTGTTTGGTCAGTTACAGAATCTTTGTTTTTAGATATATTTTTCCCACGTGGAATGTTTTGAAAGTAAACTGACACCATGGTTAAAGAATCTCTCTCACAAAAAGAGGTATCATAAACTGAAAATTAAAGGTATCAGCATATGTGGAGGATAATTAACATCTGAAGTAATCAGGTCATGGGTGTAGCAGCAGAGGCAACGTGCAGTATAAACCATCTTGAATACTAGGTATTAATATTAATTGTGGTATAATAAAAGTGTTCGTGTTCAGTGCAGTCAATATATGGAGATAACTATCTACCCATAGAAGTGTGTCATGATACAGCCTTTTCTAACATTAAGGAATTACAACTTTAAACATAGTTGCCTGGAGTAATGTGTTGAATGTACAAGCAAGATTTGTATTTCAAGCTACAATTTCAAGCAATTTGATAACTACAGTGAAATAATAGTTTTTCTAAGTGATAAGGATGTTAGTGTGGAGCGGTTTTTGCATTGGAGAAGCAGAGCAGGTGTGTATTAGTTAATGAAGTAATAATGAAATAATAAAATAATGAATAATGTTAGGGTCTTAATGGTTAGGGAGCCTGTCTCTGCAGTAGGGATATTTTTTTGAGAATCCACTCCACTAGCTAATAACGAGGTAAGAAAGGTAAGTAAAATAATGGAGCTGACAGACATGATTAATGAAAAAGATAACTGTATACAAACAAATGTGGTGTAACTGTATTGATCTATTTCTGAACTAGGCAACAAAGGGTACTGTATATATTGTGCAGCTGGGAATGAGAGCTTAACAGAAAGAGCAAAGACGTAAAAGTCATATAATGTTGCATTATTGGCTCTATAGGTGATCTGAAAACTATGTGTTCTGAGGCATGAACAGCTTAAAGTGGTAATACTGGAATGAAAAAAGTAATTTTGCTGATTAATGATAACTGTGGTGCTAGAGTGATGTGAATATTCTGACAGGTCAACTATTTGGTAAATTTTTGTGAGGATTTAATTTTCGGGTTGAAAGAGTAGTGCTCAGAGTTGAGTAGAGAAGTGGGGCAATGATTTGGTACAACTTCCATCCCCTTAATTTTGATTTGAGTAGTAATTAAGCTATATAATAGTGACATTCTTCCTTTTTTCATAATGTAATGATTAGTAAATCTATGCTACTGCACATCTTGAGGTTTTACTAGAGGTAATGTATATATTTTAGACACTCAGGTGATATTTTGCAAATGAGAAAGAAAGTCTTTCAAGTTGAACCCGTTTCAGAAAGCGTTATGATTTAGAGTAATGTTTTGTAGTGTAATGTGCACTTGATTTAAAGTTTTACTTGTCCACACCTTTCATACTATATTCAATTTTTGTGCTAATTAATGTTATGAGAACTATGTAATGAATTTTTTTGAAAAGTAATGACTATAATTTTTATTTCGAAACAATTTTTTTTCCTTATATTTAGAAGTAAAAGTGAGTGTACTAAAGTAGGGTATTACGTCTTATTTTTTCATGTACCGTGGCAGAGGAGAACCACCTCCAAGGGAACTGATAGCATTGCATTTCCTTACTAACTGCCACATGGACCTGTTGAAGATGTGGACAACTTGGTGAGAAAATGTGTAAAAGCTCATTAAAAGTGTGGACGTGCTTGTGAAAAATACTGAACATTGAACAAGTGAAATTTTATGTCTAAAAAGTGAACTGCAATGTGCAGTGTAATTTAACTTTTTGTAAATCACGAGGATTTATTTTTTTTTTTTTAAGCAAGAAAGGACTTGCCTAAAGTGATATGTACCTTACAATGTAATCCTTGTTTACCCAAGAAGGAAATCCCTTATGATGAAGATACCTAAATTTTATTAAAAGTGTAGATTGAAGATATTTTGTGCCATTGCACAATACATTTTATGTAAATATTTTGTATGAGGATTTTCGTATGGCCAGTTCAAATAAGTAGAAATTTGAAAAAGAATCTGTACTGTAGTTTTGATAATATTTCAATATGTAATACTTTTTTGTGTGTAGATAGTTAAACCCACTGTCTGAAGTCACTTGTGATCATTGAATTGCCCAGGTAGCTATTTGCAATATCTACCTCATCAATCCAATGAGGGGGTGATGTAACAAAGCAAGCTGGGATCTTTTTACTTCCCCTCTTGTTTTGCCATCTGCCTCCTTAAATTGTTTTTATTTTTCCATTTCTGACAAACTACCATTACCATATATCTGTGTTTTCATAAAAGAAAAAGGTTTGCACTCAGTTTTAAAACATGTAACATCAAATCTAATTTTAGATCTAGTTTTATGTATGTAATTTATTTTCTAATTTATTTCAACTATTCCTAGTTAATACTTTCATTATAGGGTGAAATCAGTAATTGTCTCATAAGTTAAATTCTATTGCCCACTTATAAACAAATATAAATTGTGTACTAATTATAAACATTTGGAGGAACAACTAATAGTATTTTTAAAACATCTATTTGGTTCTATTCAAAAACATGTGAGCAAAGCCAGCTCTTAATTCCAAAGTAATTACCCATTTTGTAAAATGTATTGTTTGCATAATTATATCAGTTAAATTCATGACTTAAACAAATAATTAGGCCTAACACATAGTAGAAGAAACGGTTAAAAAGTTGCAATTGTAATTTTTGTAAATTAAACATCACACAATGTATAGTTTCAGTGCCTATTATTGTGAAGATATATAAGGGCCTGATTTTTGTGCTAGAGTCAGTACACGGCCGAGTTTCAGACAAGAAACCTGTGTTGGTTATAACAACAACAACAATGCATCAACTCAACTGTGAAAAAAGTTTAACACAATTAGGCAATGTGTTAAAACAATGACAGTGTCTGTTCAATATGTACCGTAGTATTCTACAAGAATTGTGAAGTGTGTGGTTAGGTTTTTACTGCTCCTAGATGTTCAATAGTAAACTATTGTAACAGTATGTTAATGTTTACCTGCAAGCTATTAATGAGGCTTATCTAAAGTTAAACAATAGCGCACTGGCCATATAGCTGTGTGTTACTGGAAGGAGGGGGGGGGGGGGGGGGGGTTGTGAACAGTGAAAGTAAATAACTGTGAAATGCAAATGTGCACCTGTCGGCTACATACTCTAAAGTAGTCAGTGTTGAACTTCCACCCCCTCCATTTTTCAGCCATTATCACAATACAGAAAGTCGACACCACAGACAATCAACGATGAAATAAAGCAGGTGAACATCACATACCGAAGCATCTATGGTTTTACCAGTAACAGCTGAATTAATCTCCAGATCACTTTAAATTTGCCACCTACAAAACTTTCTTTAATTTTTTAGTTTTTTAAGGAATGTAACTAACATTGATTGTTTAAGTCCATACTTCCTCACCATGTCTACTTGTTTCATTCCTTTATCAATGCCTTTTAAAACCTCCATTTTTGTCTCCAACCGTATTTGTTTTAGAGTTCTAGCCATTATCCAAATCTTAGCTTAGTCCAAAGCAATTACATCAACTAAAAACATTCACAGACTCCAAAAATAATGGACATAACCTGTGTATGAGCCCAATGAAACACTTCTGTCTGCTACTAAAGCTCAACAATGGACAAACTAAACACCTGTTCACACAAAGGAGCTGTTTGATGTTTGCCACTCAGCACACCTCATCCGCGGCTCTAAGCTATTCTCTTTACCGCTACAATGAATGCAGTACTGCAATATATAGCGAAGCTTCTGGAAATAAAGCGCCAAAAATCTAGGTGCTAAATAAACAATACCTACTGGTAGAGTGAGCTTCTTAGAAGTAGGGAATAATAAATTTCTCAAAATTATGTCTTGGTTATAACAGGGTGTTGCTAAATTTACTTCATAATTGTAATGAGAAGTAATTAACATAGTACATATAGGAAATCAGTTGGGGCTATATAAAATTATTGCTGTACCCAGGTTTATCATTGTATTGGTAATTGTTATATGGAGGTTTGACTGTATATTGCAATGTGTAGCAAAGGTTTATTAGCACCTTAGAAACAAAGTAATATAATTAATTTATTAAATGTTTGTAGGCACACATCTGCAGCTTATAGTACTACAGTAAACCACTGGAGTATTAAAAAAAAGAAAAAAGTGGTGCAACCCATTGATTAGCTGGACTATTGTGGAGCAATTCATCTTCAGCAGCAGCAGAAACATTGCAGCTGTGTCAGGTAATTCAGATGCTTTCTTCGCCCATTTGGGTGACCTGCAACATTGCTACTGCTGCCGCCATAAACTAATCACAGCACAATATTTCACTTTATCAATGAGTTACCCCATTTTGTTTTGCCTCCTCTCATGACATGCTGTAGTACTGTGGTGCAGCGATTTCAGTTTGTAGCAGAACTGCAAAGAAACAAAATATTACAAAGCTTTATTTGCTCAAGGTAATAATTAAAACATTATGACTATCCCTTGTAGTAGTCTAATATCTTACTCTGTTTTCTGTACATGTATTTTGTTCATACATACCTCGGTTTTCTCCATTTCTGATGAGTACTTAAACAGAAGTGTATGTAGTTCTTCCACATATTTCTGACATAAATTTAGTTCAGAGCTCAAAACACCACAACGTTTTACCACATTATCATTGACACCATCTAAAATTTCCACCATTCCCAAACATCTGTCTATTCTTTCCTCCAAATAAGAGAGTTCGGATAATAATAGAGCAGACATTGGTGCTGCACCTTAAATGAAAGAAACATTGTAAATCTACAAGGCAAATATAGGTAGAGTAGTCAGCAATTAAGTGTTACCAAATATATTGTAATAACTGCCACTAGCATATTGGAGTATTAAAAACAGAGACTAACTACAAAAAATTTGGAGCAAAATAATTATATGTACACTTCCAACATAGAAACACCTGTTTCAGCATGAAGAATCTTCCTATTTAGATAAATTTACACAATATAAATTCTGTAGATAAAAATGAATAATTTTCAAATTAGCTTACGTATTACTAAGAACAGGACAATAAAAAGAAATAATTTTAGGCTAAACTAAAACAAAAGACCAAATGTCACTGGCAAGCATCACATAGCAAGGTATCATTGCCTATAATGTAGTCAGTGAGTTCTCTTGTGCTTTAAAAGGGAATCTGGGTCAAGAAATATATGTTTCCGACATATTTACTGATATTCTACAAAAAAGCAGTTGAAGGGTTGAGCAAGGGTCTTGTTGGGTAATCACAAAGTCAGCTCAATCATAATAAATTTCTGGAAGTATTGTAAATGGAAGCCGTCATCCTACATTCTAGAACAAATAATTTTCTGTGTGGTAATCATCTTGCTTTATTGCTCAATGGTAAAGTGCCAACAACAGATCCACAGGCCTCAGGTTGTTCCCTGATTAGGGGTAGATTTTTATCTGTCTCTTTTCACTCCTTTCACCTCCAGGAAAGTGAAAAATGCTGAGTTCAGAATTCACATTAAACTGTTTGGTTGCTCCAAAATTAACTGCAAACAATAAATGCAGTTTGTTCTGAAAGCACTTCCAAGAGAATGACTTTGGTCACACTGAAAATGTCGTAACTGTTCCTTTAGAGTACCAAAGAACTTGTTAATGCTGAAGGATATAAACAAGTCATCAATAATGTCAGGAAACACTGCTGAAAATGTACAAGTATTCTTTATCACGACACTGCTACGTGTCGTGCAGCATGTCGGAGGACTGATTATTTGACAGGGAGGGAGGGGGGGGGGAGTCTCATTGCCCTTACTCGTCTGTTTTTTAAAAGTTCAAGAATAAATGATGAGTAACACTACTGAAATCTGAAGATCGTCAGGCCAGTGCAACAGATCTTTTCATGCTCCTCACACTGTGAGAAACCTACATCACAGTAAAAATGAGCTGTTGCAAACTTTGGCACAATTCCTGGATATTTAAGTCTCTCTCATTTGCAACAACTGAAGAACTTAGCTGTTGAGTGTCTTGAGTACTGCTATAATTAGGTATCAATGTACCAACCAGTTAATATTCTCCATGAATATGAAGTCAAAAAGCCTAAATTTTTACAATTCACACCATTATCAGTTTGATTAATTAATTAAATACTATACATAAGCAGCTGGTAGAAGAGAACTGTTCTTATCAAAGTCATACTGCGCATGCTGCTAATTGAGAATTATCACCACCACCCCCCATGCCCATGCTCAACTGTCAATGACTTTCTCATGCAGGTATACTAAAAATAAAAAATCCAACTTCATGGATCTGGTGGCACCACAGGAAGCATCAGATATTATTAAGAGTTTCCCACTCTCAGTCACTCACTCAAGAGACTATATAAATCCATTTAGCAATATTTTCTAAGTACAAAATGATATCATCTCATCAAAACTACTTTCTAATGACAAGAAGACACTGATTGGCTTCATGTGCTCAGTTACTATTAGTCATGCTGTATCAAAGCACCAGATGGACTGTCCTCTTACAATCTTCACAGAATAGGTATTAATACTAGCAAGTTGCCCAACTACATCACTGTGATTTTGTTAAAACTGATATTAAGTATTCATCCTTACCCAGTTTAGATAATGAAGCACTTTCCACTCAGGCAGAGCTCCACATATGCCTGAAGAAGCTGAAGAGATTTGAATGTATGACTGTCCCAGGGACTGAAATTTAATGAAAGTTTTTTATTTCACTATTGTCCGCGGCTCGTGATCTTGCGGTAGCGTTCTCGCTTCCCGCACATGGGGTCCCGGGTTCGATTCCTGGCGGGCTCGGGGATTTTCTCGGCCTCAAGATGACTGGGTGTTGTGTGTCTTTCATTATCATTTTATCCTCATTCACTGGCAAGTGGCCGCAGTGGTGCTAAACAACTTGTGGAGCAGCGGCCGAACCACCCCCACGAGGAGTCTCCCAGCCACCAATGCCATACGCTCATTATTATTATCTTTCCTTTCTCAGACGTTATGTCTGGTTAAAAATGGAAAGTGACGCAGACCTTGATCAAGTGTGACTTCCTTTTAACTGTACGGTATATGTTACATTGCACTTAGGAACTTTCGGGTAATTGAACATGTGTCAATAACTGCGGATTTCCGTAGTTGTATATATACGTTTGGATGTAGCTGTATTGCGTTGATGTACTGGTGGATACTCCTGTAGTTGATAGTATAATTGGTATAATGTCAACTTTATCCTGATGCCACATGTCCTTGACTTCCTCAGCCAGTTGGATGTATTTTTCAATTTTTTCTCCTGTTTTCTTCTGTATATTTGTTGTGTCGGGTATGGCTATTTCAATTATTTGTGTTAATTTCTTCTTTTTTTTTGGTGAGTATGATGTCAGGTTTGTTATGTGGTGGTGTTTTATCTGTTATAATGGTTCTGTTCCAGTATAATTTGTATTCATCATTCTCCAGTACATTTTGTGGTGCATACTTGTATGTGGGAACGTGTTGTTTTATTAGTTTATGTTGTATGGCAAGTTGTTGTTGTTGTATTATTTTTGCTACATTGTCATGTCTTCTGGGGTATTCTGTATTTGCTAGTATTGTACATCCGCTTGTGATGTGATCTACTGTTTCTATTTGTTGTTTGCAAAGTCTGGATTTATCTGTTGTGGTATTGGGATCTTTAATAATATGCTTGCTGTAATATGTGGTGTTTATTGTTTGATCCTGTATTGCAATCATGAATCCTTCCGTCTTACTGTATATATTGCCTTTTCTTAGCTATGTGTTGGATGCGTCTTGATCGATGTGTGGCTGTGTTAGATGATACGGGTGCTTGCCATGTAGTGTTTTCTTTTTCCAATTTACTTTCTTCGTATCTGTTGATGTTATGTGATCTAAAGGGTTGTAGAAGTGGTTATGAAATTTCAATGGTGTAGTCGATATATTTATATGAGTGATTGCTTTGTGTATTTTGCTAATTTCTGCTCGTTCTAGAAAGAATTTTCTTAGATTGTCTACCTGTCCATAATGTAGGTTTTTTTATGTCGATAAATCCCCTTCCTCCTTCCTTTCTGCTTAATGTCAATCTTTCAGTTGCTGAATGTATGTGATGTATTCTATATTTGTGGCATTGTGATCGTGTAAGTGTATTGAGTGCTTCTAGGTCTGTGTTACTCCATTTCACTACTCCAAATGAGTAGGTCAATATTGGTATAGCATAAGTATTTATAGCTTGTGTCTTGTTTCTTGCTGTCAATTCTGTTTTCGTATTTTTGTTAGTCTTTGTCTATATTTTTCTTTTAGTTCTTATTTAATATTTGTATTATCTATTCCTATCGTTTGTCTGTATCCTAGATATTTATAGGCATCTGTTTTTTCCATCGGTTCTATGCAGTCGCTGTGGTTATCCAATATGTATTCTTCTTGTTTAGCGTGTTTTCCCTTGACTACACTATTTTTCTTACATTTGTCTGTTCCAAAAGCCATATTTATATCATTGCTGAATACTTCTGTTATCTTTAGTAATTGGTTGTGTTGTTGATTTGTTGCTGCCAGTAGTTTTAGATCATCCATGTATAGAAAATGTGTGATTTTTTGTTGGTATGTTCCAGTAATAATATAGCCATAATTTGTATTATTTAGCATGTTGGATAGTGGGTTCAGAGCAAGGCAGAACCAGAAAGGACTTAATGAGTCTCCTTGGTATATTCCACGCTTAATCTGTATTGGCTGTGATGTGATATTATTTGAATTTGTTTGGATATTAAGTGTGGTTTTCCAATTTTTCATTACTATGTTTAGGAACTGTATCAATTTAGGATCTACTTTCTATATTTCCAATATTTGTAGTAACCATGAGTGGGGTACACTATCAAAAGCTTTTTGGTAATCAATGTATGCATAGTGTAGTGACCTTTGTTTAGTTTTAGCTTGATATGTCACCTCTTCATCTATTATCAGTTGCTCTATACATCCTCGTGCTCCTTTGCAGCAGCCTTTTTGTTCTTCATTTATAATTTTGTTCTGTGTTGTATGTGTCATTAATTTCTATGTAATGACACACAAACGAACACAAACATACACACAAAATTCAAGCTTTCGCAACAAACTGTTGCCTCATCAGGAAAGAGGGAAGGAGAGGGAAAGACGAAAGGATGTGGGTTTTAAGGGAGAGGGTAAGGAGTCATTCCAGTCCCGGGAGTGGAAAGACTTACCTTAGGGGGAAAAAAGGACGGGTATACACTCGCGCACACACACACATATCCATCCACACATATACAGACACAAGCAGACATCACCCGGGACTGGAATGACTCCTTACCCTCTCCCTTAAAACCCACATCCTTTCGTCTTTCCCTCTCCTTCCCTCTTTCCTGATGAGGCAACAGTTTGTTGCGAAAGCTTGAATTTTGTGTGTATGTTTGTGTTCGTTTGTGTGTCTGTCGACCTGCCAGCACTTTCATTTGGTAAGTCACATCATCTTTGTTTTTAAGTATATTTTTCCTTTGTGGAATGTTTCCTTCTATTATAACCATATCGTTAAATAATTTAGTTAAATGTGCATGTGTTGAGGTGAACTTCTTTAGCCAGAAATTTGCTATTTTATCTTTTCCAGGGGCTTTCCAATTGTGCGTAGAATTAATTGCTCGGATGACTTCATGTTGCAAAATTATCACTTCAGGCATTTGTGGTATCATCTTGTATGTGTCTGTTCTTGCTTGTATCCACCGCGCATGTCTGTTATGCTGTACCGGGTTTGACCATATGTTGCTCCAGAAGTGTTCCATGTCTGTTATGTTTGGTGGATTGTCTATTTTAATGTGTGTGTTATCTATTGTCTGGTAACATTTCTTTTGGTTTGTGTTGAATGTTTGGTTTTGTTTCCTTCTATTTTCACTTTTTTTGTATCTTCTAAGTTGTTTGGTCAATGTTTGTAATTTCTGCTTTTTTTCATCTAATTGCTCTATCGCTTCTTGTTGTGAGATTTTACCTAACCTTTTTCGTTTTTTGTCTGGTATTTCATTTCTTATAAACTGTGTTAGCTGTCCGATGTCTCTTCTCAGTTTTTCTATTCTGATCTGTAGCCTGTGTTGCCATCCTGGTTTTGTGTGTTTCTTCTGTGTGTTGGTTGGTTCTGATCTCTGCCTAGTGTGTATATTTAGTGTAGTGAGTGTTCCTACATAAACCAGTAGTTGTAACTCTTCCATCATTGTATTTTCATTTATTTTGTCATGTATGATTGTGTTGGAAGTAGTTGTTGTTGTTTCGACTTGTGGGTTATTTGGTGGTCTATGCAAGAATGGTCTAAAATTTTTCTTCTATATCTAACATGTGTGTCACTTCATGTTCTATTTGTGCTTGTTCTGGTGGCTGTCTTAAGATTTCGCTTTCCTCTGATTGTTTAATTGATGTGTGTTGTTCTTTGTCTGTTTGCTCTGGGATGTTTGTGTCCATTACTGTATTTTCTTCTTCTTCTGATTGCACATTATTTTGTTCCACTATTTGTTGTACTTTTTGTTTGATGTTTTCTAATTCTGACTGGGGTATCCTGTTATTTTTGATTATTACACGGATCTGATCAGCTAGTCGTCGTCCTGTTAAAAATTTTAATTCTGGGTATCTGGTAATAAATGTTGTGTATACTTGTGATCTGTATCCAGTTGTGTTGGTTCCTAAGTTTGTAGCTTGGTAATAACAGAACATGAGGTGCCAGTTAACTTCATCTGACTATCTCATCCTCTGTCTTTGTTTTCCTTCTAGAGTGGTTGCAGGAAGCATATCCTGCAAAACACCTCTATTTGGATTTAAATCATTTTCCGTGCGGCTAGCAGTGTCGTTACCACTGTGGACGGGCATAGGGTTCAAGCGTCGTCCCCGACCATGACAGCGCTTGTCCGAGGCTTCATTAGTTCTGTCCTGAACCAACTAATCACACTAAAAAGGGGGTTAGCCCTATTAGGGTTTGTTCTTTTTATCACCTTTTATGACTGGCAGAACATACCGGAGGCCTATTCTTTTCCCGGGCCTCCACGGGACATTATTATTATTATTATTATTATTATTATTATTATTATTATTATTATTATTATTATTATTATTATTATTCCACTATTACTGATCTCCTCAGCACATTTATTACTTCAGGATTCGTTTTTACAACAGCATCTTGCGTCTCCACGTGAAGCAAGGATAGCAACAATATAAAATAGTATAGATTGCTACTTACCACATAGGGTAGGCAGTGAGTGGAATGCAGGTATATTGTGAGGAGGAGGAGGAGGAGGAGGAGGAGATTAGTGTGTAACGTCCCAAGACAACGAGGTCATTAGAGACTGACTACAAGCTCGGTTTAGGGAAGGAAGCAGAATGAAACCAGTCATGCCCTTTCAAAGCAAACATCTGGGCATTAGCCTTAAGCAATTTAGGGAAATCGTGGAAAACCTAAATCAGTACGGCAGGATGCAGGTTTGAACTATCACCGACCTGAATGCAAGTCCAGTGTGCCAACTACTGCACTACATCACTCAGTTAACACACTGAAAGAAGTCTGTGGAGGCCATGTGTGCGAACTGTGCATGTATGCACATGTGAGTTTATTTTTCTACATCTGAAGGAGGATAACTTATAATATCTAACATACGATTTGTAATATGCCTGTGTGGGACTCAAAACATCCCCTGTGGTAAGCAGCATTCTATCTAATTTCATACAGTTACCTCATTTCCAAATTTTTTATGGTTTGCTACTACACTAAGAAAACGTCAGATGCCAGTGATGGACGCATATTTATTGTTGTAAAGAATTTAATAATATCTATTGAGGTTATTAGTGGTCCTGAATGTGAAATAATCTGGGTCAAACATGATAATCACATGCTGTTATAGGCCATTTGCCTCAGGAGGTGTAGTGACTGAGCACAGAACTTGCAGAATGTGGTGAGTAAATTTCCTGGTCTTCTTGTGATAATAGAGGGAGACTTCAATTTGACAGCTATAGAGTCTTGTTTATCTGTCAGGCACCCTTACCAAGTGTGACTAATAGAATAGATCAAAAAGATGCAATGAAGAGCAGTGTGTTTCATCACAAGATCATTTAGTCAAGATAATATTCTCGTGGGGATGCTACAAGTGAGGAATTTTTGCATCACAGAGAGGTTTACTGTTGATATTCCGAGAGAGTACCTTCCAAGGAGTCTGGCAACATTATTTTCTCCCATAGGTGTCTTATCAAATAACTACAATGAGAAGATCAGAGAAATTAGAGCTCATACAGAAGTTTACCGACTATTACCTTCCACACACATTCATGGGTGAACAAGGTTTGGAGCACAAAGACAACGTATCAGAAGTACCTTCCACCACACACCTAAGGCAACTTGCTGAGTACAGATTTCAACTTAGAGAATGGATTTAGGAGCTTGCAATATGACAAATTCACGTTTGATGAACACACACTGTCTAAAATGGGTATTCAGGAATTATCAAAAATTAAACAGAATAATATTCTGTTGTGACAGTGCCCAAGTACTGGGTTCCCTTAATTATTTGCACCCTATTTCAAATTAAGCTATAAAAACACACTAAAACACCTATAAATTAATAGAATATTAGTTCACTCAGTTTATGAATATTGCTACACAATTCCTGACACTTATTGAAAAAAATACTGTTATAAAATGGGTGGTACAACTTGTTCATAAATGTTATCTGAATGCACACTGTTAAATTTATCTTTCTCTCAAATTTTGACTGAATCAATATAAAAGGTTCAGGGCCGAAAAGAGCAACCATAGTTTAATAACAGGATTTGGAAAATGGTGAGAACCAGAGGCTGTTGCACTCTTAGTTCAAAAGAGAACGCACAAATGACGACAAGCAAAGATTAGTAGAGATAGAGCAACAGGAAGTTTTGAATAAAAAATCGGGAGTGGGCCCCAGAGGCCTCACTCATACTACGTGACAACGACTGAGGTCGTCAGATCATGTTGTACGCTTTACCTAAGTCAAAAAGACAGCAACCAGATGCTGGCATCTGGAAAGGCTGTTCGGATGGCAGACTCGAGGGACCCTGGCGGAAGTCACCCTGAGATGGAGCCCGTAGGGCACATGACCCAACTGCCAACGCCCCATACATTCCAGACGCTTACAAACAATGTTGGTGAAGCTGATGGGCCGATAGCTATTCACATCAAGTGGGTTTTGACCAGGTATGAGCACCAGAATGATGGTGCTCTCCCTCCACTGCGGGCGGAAGTCACCCTGGGGCGGAAGTCACCCTGAGATGGAGCCCGTAGGGCACATGACCCAACTGCCAACGCCCCATACATTCCAGAAGCTTACAAACAATGTTGGTGAAGCTGATGGGCCGATAGCTATTCACATCAAGTGGGTTTTGACCAGGTATGAGCACCAGAATGATGGTGCTCTCCCTCCACTGCGATGGAAAGACACCATCGCACCAGATCCAGTTGATGACGAGGAGATGGCGCTTGTAGTCAGATGAGAGAAGTTTAATCATCTGACTGTGAATTTGATCCGGCCCAGAAGCTGAGTCGGGGCAATGTGCAAGGGCGCTGAGGAGCTCGCACTCTGTAAATGGGGCGTTACAGGGTTCACTGTGGCCTGTATTGAATGAGAGGACTTTCCTTTCCTTCCGCTGTTCAAGGGTGCAAAAGGCTGGGAGGTAGTTCTCCAACACAGAGGCTCGAGCATAGTGCTCAGCTAAGTGCTTGGAAATCGTGATCACATTGGTAGATAACATGCCATTGATGTTAATGACAGACACACCCGTTGGGGTCTGGTGCCCAAAAAGTTGTCTGATTTTCATCCAGACTTGGCAAGATGATTTATGGCAACCCAAGGTCAAGACTTATCTCTCCCAACACTCCTGTTTAAGTCGTTTGATAAGCTGGTGAATGTGGGCACAGAACCAGTTAAAGGCCATTAGGTGCTCTAGGAAAGATTGCCGCCTATGTCGCTGTAGAGCTCAACCGACGGTCTTTAATTGCCTCAGTGACTTCTGGCAAACACCAAGAGACTGTCTTTCACCAGTGGCACCCTAAAGAATGAAGGATCACGTTTTCAGTCGCAGGAACAATCGTTGCAGTGACCTACTCAACAGGATATAGACACAAACTCCACCTGACACACTATTACAGTCATTACGGTTCCTGTAATATCCCTTACAGCTGCGGAGGGCAGGGGTTTGCATTGCCAGGAACCAGGTTTCCTGGAGGGCAATGTTGAAAGCAGGTGTAAAGCTTAATAATTGCCGTAGCTCAGCCAGGCGGTGGAAAAAACCACTGCAATTCCACTGGAAAATTACGTGATAGTGAGACTGGGAAGGCATGAAACACTCAATGAGGCAGTGTACGCCTCAGGGTCACCTGCTGCCACCAGATGAGTACCTGAGCGATTGACATGCATTGTATCTGAAGGCAGAGAAATCTATGACCTCAGTGGACGATACAATCTCCACCTCATCCTCAGACACAGAGCCCGTAGGTAGTGGTGGTGTGCGTGCCACCACAGTGCCTTGGCTCTTGGGTGTCTTTTTCTTTTTAGTTTTCTCTCGCTGCTCCTTAGGTTTGTCCAGCTGGGAGGGCTTCACTGATTCATTCTCAGGGACAGAGGAGGACCGTGAAGCCCTATGAGCAGCTACCTATGATTGCTTCAGCCACTGCCAGGTGTCAGCTTTGCTACTGGTAGGAACCTGGGAAGGGAGTGACCCAAGAGATCCCTTCCTGGTGAGAAGAGCCAAAGAAGACTTTCACTTCTCCAGCTAGTTGGGGGGGGGGGGGGTTGCTCCTGAAGTAGGTAGTGCAGGAGCAACAGGGATGGAAGTGCCCCCACCCTCAAGGGGGCAAGTGTGGAGTCCTGAGAGCCAACTGTACGCAGCAGAATTGAAGACGGTAGAACCATTGTCATAGTGGCGGATTAGGTTAACGACACATGCACAGGATGTGCATATCTCTCTTAGTTTCAATGTAGGTCAGTCAGTCCATGGTCTTGTATTCCATTATTTTTCTTTCTTTCTTTCTGGAGAATCATGCAGTCTGGCAAGCAAGGCTAATGGTGCTCTCCACAGTTGACACAGACAGGAGGCGGGGCACAGGGGTTATTGGGATGTGACGGACGTCCACAATTATGACATGCACAGCGGGAAGACATATGGCTGAACTTCCAGGACTTAAGGCACAGCATCGGAGGAGGGATATATGGCTTTACGTCACAGTGGTAGACCATCACCTTGACCTTCTCAGGTAATGTGTCACCCTCAAACGCCAAGATGAAGGCATCGGTGGCAATCTGGTTATCCCTCCAACCTCTGTCAACACGCCAGACAAAATGGACAACTTTCCACTCTAAATTGGCACGCAGCTCATCGTCAGACTGCAAAAGAAGGTCCCTGTGAAGTATGATACCCTGGACCATATTTAAGATCTTATGGGGTGTGATGGAAACAGAAACATCCCTCAGTTCGTCACAGGAGAGTAGTGCCCGTGACTGGGCAGAGGATGCTGTTTTGATCAAGACTGACCCTGATCGCATTTTGGACAAGCCCTCCACCTTCTTAAACTTGTCCTCTAAATGTCCCACAATAAACTGAGGTTTCATTGATAAGAAAGATTTCCCATCAGCTCTCGTACACACCAGGTGCCGGAGTGAATAATCTTCACTGCCATCCTTAGCCTGGCGTTCCTCCCATGGTGTGGCCAGCAGGGGAAGGATTTGGAGTCGTATTTCTTAGCAATGAAGTTAGACCTTGACCGCTTAGAGACTGCTGGTGTTTGACCACCAGCAAGAGATAACGTACTACGCTTCATGGCATGTCATCCGCTCTGATGTCACCCACTCCAGCCAGGAGCCCTCCCCATGGGCACCACCCAGCCACAGCAAAGGCCACCTGGCAGGATGGCTATTGCAGGAGTCACGACGCCAAAGGGAGTCAGGCATCTACCTCTTGGCATACGTTGGGAGTTAACAGCGCAGGCATCACCAGAGCGATCCCTGTGTGGTCAGGGGGCTACAACCAACAGGGTACACGGCGGCCCCACCACAATGGACTGGCTACCATGCCGGATATCAGGTGCAAACAAGCTAAGAAGTACATTATCGTCGACAGTGCAGAAAGCGATACTTCACAGAGAATGGAGGACAATGTACCCAGGAGGGTGATCGAGCCCAACAGCTAGAGAACGAGCAGAAGTGCAGATCCATGTCAACGAAGGATGCACGAGGTCTCAGCACATGATTGACACTATGCACCATGTAAGGTGCCCTTCCCCAATTGGCTCGCACTTCAGGAAAATTTTGAAAAATGGAGGTCAAACCCTACAGGGGGCCACCACATAAAGGCCGAAATGTGAGAGAGTTGCCTCTTACAACAGGCAGGATTACCTCGGGCCTATTCTAACCCCCGGACCCACAGGGGCAAGCCCTGCGGGCTGGTGTATATACTGAAGGGATGAAAATGTGTTCCAATATGGAATGTACACTAACTACCTACACCAACATGTTGTCTTTCCCTTGGTATTTCTGTATCTCAGGTTCAAGTGGGACAGTAAAGTCATTTAGGGCACTTGTTAAAATCTTGTTCCTGTTTTGGTAGGAACAGTAATCACAAATGAGATTTATCTTCTGGCTTGATGTTCCATAAAATTAGCAATACAGGATATAAATGCATTTGCAGTCTGACTTCCTTCAAGTCTGTACCACTCAGAGGTGGGTGCCTTTGTTGTTATACACAGAAAAAAGTGAAGTTATGCACTTTTGCTTTGTTACTATAATACTACTTTGAAGTTTTAGGTACAGAACACACTCTGTATTAATTACTGCTAGTAGAGTAATTTCAGAAGCAAGATACATGCCAGCTTTCTTCGTCACATATGCTGCTTCTTCTTCTTCTTCTTCTTCTTCTTCAGGATATGCAAGATATATCTCTCTCACCTTACAAATTCACTTCCTTCAAGTGATGTAGACATCACAGTGATCTTTCAGGGCTTGAATATAGATACTTTAAAACTCTTAAAAATTTATTTTTTGGCATAGTTGTTCCCCAGCTGTCCCTTATACAGCTCATGCTTTAAATTTAATGATTTACATTCTGTTTCAACATAAACCCAAAAAATTGTTGCCCTGTTATTATAACAGGACAATCCAGAGATCAGCTTAAGCTACAGTAAAAGCCTAATATAACTTTTTTTCTTTGTCAGTGAACCACCTTCTTCCCTCTCCCCCCCCCCCCCCCCCTGCCCACCTCAGATCCTTCCTTGGAGCTATCTTGATTATCAATGTCAGTTTCACACCTCACGATGTAAAATGGAAATGTTTTATCCACAATATTTAAGTGTCGTCTTGAAACCAACTGACTTGTTTTGTTTTAGGGTGCAAAAACAACTAGAGTCATATGCACACATGTCGAAATGGTAGAACACAAAGAAAAAGAGAGGAGTTAAAAATGCTTACACTTTAATCTCAATCAAAGGAGGAAAGACAGCTAAAAACAGGAATGTGGGGAAAGGTCTATAAAATACGTCTTGGAGCAACAGAGGTCCAGAACTAAAAATTAAATGGCCTTCGCCACACTGCTGCATCAGATAAAAAAGTAAACCGCGGTTGACAGCCCGCGTGTAGTTCCCTAAAACAGCAGATAACTCTGACGGCAAACACAAGAACGTAAGCGGTTAAAAAAAGACATTCCGTCAAGAAATGGCGGGACCGTCAAAAGTTGAGCGCAATGTGCACAAAGTGGTGGGGGAGCACCATTTAAGAAATGGTAATAGCTAGAAAGCCTGTGCAATACGCAACCTAATTAAGATGATGATCTCACAGTGAGAGGGACAAGAGCAGGCTGTTCAAGCTGGGAGAGGCTAAATAACCCAAAGTTTCTTCCCAAGAACACTGGTGATGCCAAAATGACACCACCTGCTGAGAGACAACAACACAGAGATCATCGGAGGGAATGTTGGAACTAGCGGGATGAGGTCACTCACAGATATGCCTCTCATGTGCTCCGGAGTTGTGGTGTTACTTTTGATTAGCGTTTGTGCATGTTCTAGCTGGCAGCACATAGCACTCAGTAAATCGGTGTTTTGCTTGATACTCTATCCACAAACAACATTTGGTACTGATCTGAGTGTCTGACATCTGGAGGTTTAGGTGCCAGTTCACTAAATTCTGCACATTGTTTAAATTAACTTTTGAGGCACCATTTCCAAAAGTAGCTATTTCTACTGTACCAGCTAAGGAAAACAGGTGCATAACTGCGGGTATTGGAAATTCCTCAGTTCTTTGCAAAAGAACTGCACTAATCCAGTTCCAAAAGCACTAAACTAATCCAGTTCCTTGAGGTATTCACAGTTATAAAAATATATATAGGAGGATACTGCTTGCAGAAAAAAAAAAAAAAAAAAAAATTATTCAATGACAAATTAATATATAATGCAGAATATATAATGCAGGAAACAAGAGCAAAGTGGTGTGGGATATTATACAACAAGAAACTGAAAAAGGTAGACAAGTATAAGAAACTGCAGTAGGCTAGTTCAAAAGAAAAACATCTTTTGCATGCTGCATATTAAGGTTTTTTAATTTAAATGCAAGTATAACAACATACAAATCAAAGATGGGAATCGGGTAATAGAAAGTTGTCGGGCATTAGAAAATTCTGCAAATGATTATTTCTCTGGTATTGCAGAGAAGCTGCAGCAAAATCTTCCTGAAACACATGTAGCACTAGCAGTGACTTATACAGAAAGCACAATGATGTTTATTTCCACATCAGAGCTGGAACTTTAGAAGAGAGAATAACAATTAAGAAATAAGAAATAAGCAGACATAGTTGAGATTCCTGTCTGTTTTGGAAGTGTGCATACATAGCCCACAAGCCCCTTTAACAGAGATAATAAGTGGATCAATTAAGTTCATGTGCCTCCCCAGAGTACCTGAAAATGTTCAAATGTGAGAGAATTCTAAGGGACCAAACTGCTTAGGTCATTGGTCTCTAGACTTACACACTACTTAAACTAACTTATACTAAGAACAAAACGCACCCATGCCCGAGGGAGGACTCAAACCTCCAGCGGGAGGGGCCGCGCAGTCCGTGATATGGCGCCTCAAACCGCGCAGCCACGCCACGTGGCAGAGTACCTGAACCATGCATAAGTGGTACCCTTACTAAAGAAAGGTAATGTGGAAATAATTTAAAGGCCAGATTCACTGCTCTGCTCACTCTAAAAAACAACTGAAGAAATCATAAAAGAGAAACTCCTGAGTTACATGAATAAATACAATCTCTTTAACGAAGCAGTTTGATTTCCAATGTGGAAGAAGTAAAATATCAGTAACTGTAGAGGTCACAAAAACGATACTTTAAGTTCTCAATATGGATCATTATGTTACAGGCATTTTGTTAGAATTGTGTAAGGCTTTTCATACTTGACCATAAAATACTATAGACAAGCTAGAAGTGCCAATGGTAAGAGGAACTGTGAATGAGTGGTTTCTGTCTTAGAAAACAGGGTGCAAAAGTGCAAAAGGTGTAGATTGTCCACACATGCTGCTACTGATAATTTTTTTGTAAATTGTCAGACAAAAAATATATGAACATTGGTGTTTGTCAGGGTAGTGTATTGGGTCATATACTGTTCTTAATACACATCAATAACTTTCCAAGACAGTGTAAAACATGGAGAGAAAGTTCTCTTTGCCAACAACAGCACATCATAGCCACTGACAAAACATCCGATCTCCTATTAGGGAAAGCGAATGAAACCCTCAAGGGTGTTTACAATTGGGCAGTATGTAATTAACAACAAACATAAATAAAACTAACAGTACTATGCACATGTTATCCTCTGGTGAGCTAGAGTAATTAACATAACCACTCCCCCCACACACCTATGCCTCTATATGGTGTTGGCTACACCTAAATGCCAATACTATTTTTTGGCTAGTGGCCTGCTTTTGCTGGGAGTAGTGTCAGCCGGGTGTATAGAAAGAGAGGGAGGAAGCAGGCAGGCAGGCAGGCAGGGAGACAGGGAGTTGGTGGTTTGTGGCTCAGAATGAGGTGGCCAATTTGCTGACCAAAAAAGCGGGAGGAAGGGATGGCAGGTCTTTGGGCTGGCACATCCCACCAGGAATGCGGCACATGCTGAAAGCAACGTGAATAGGAAAGGGGTGAAAGAATGGAGGAAGGGGAAACTGTTGGGTTGAGGGTGTGGGGACAGTGGGTTACCTGAGATAGAGGCCCGGATGATTCCGTGAAAGAAGGATGTGTTGTAAGGCCAACTTCTAACTGTGTAGTTCCGAGAAGCTGTTGGTGAAGGGAAAGATCCATATGGCTGTTTGTGAAGCAGCCATTGAAACTGAGCGTGTTCCTGCGTGTTGTGCCACTGGGTGGCCAACTTCATTCTTGACAACAGTTTGGAAGCAGCCATTCATCTTCCTGGACAGCTGGTTGGTTATACCAACATAAAAGGTTGAGCACTGTTTGCAGCAGAGTTGATATATGCATGGCTGCTGCCACACATGCTTAGCCTCTGATGGTGAAGGATAAGCCCGTGACAGGTGGTGCTGGGTGGGTGGAATGGATAGGTCTTGCACCATGGTCTGCCACAGGGAGAGGGAGTGGCATGAGGATGGACTAGGCTGTTGTGTAGGTTGGTGGGCAATGGAACAAAACTTTAGGAAGGCTGGGAAGAATCCTGAGTAGGATGTGTCATTTTAGGGCACGATGAGAGAGTCAAAGCTCTGGCAAAGGACCTGGTTCAGTTGTTCCAGTTAAGGATGATATTTGATGACTGGAGGGGGGGGGAGACCTCCTTTGTAGCTGAGCCATGGTGGTGGTGGTGGTGGTGGTGGTGGTGGTGGTGGTGGTGGAGGATTGGAGGTGTGTGAGGATACAGCACGGGAAATCTGTTTGTGGTCTAGGTTTGGAGGGTATTGCCCATATGAGAAGACCTCTGTGAGGCCTTCAGTATACTAAGGAGGGGAGTTCTAACTGCAGTTATGTTGTCCACAGATGGCTAGGCTAAGATGATGATGATGATGATTGGTTTGTGGGGCACTCAACTTTGTGGTCATCAATGCCCATACGAAGTTCCAATGTTTACACAGTCCAATATTTTTACACAGTCCAATCTAGGATTGTCACGAATGAAGAGAATGAAATGATGGAGGACAACGCAAATACCCAGTCCCCGGGCAAAGAAAATCCCTAACCCGGCCGGGAACTGAGGAAAAAGGAAGGGAAAGAATGGCTTCCTAAAGACAAGTGGAGGGAATTAAAGGGACTTGAACCTAAGACTCCCAAGAAAAAACTGTCTCAGATTGAAGAGGATATGCAGACGCCCACAACGTCGAAGACAGGCAGCAAGAGGATAATGGAAGAATCTAAGGCTCTCTCCTCCCTGGATAAGCGAGCCCAGAAAAAACCAAGGCAAGAAATAGGGAAACAGACCTATAGTACTGCAGTCGCGGTTTCTAAGATGACAGTTATCCAGGAAGGCAATCCACTGGTGGCCATCACCTCGCAGCAGGACGAATATGTACAAATGGCCCTCTTTGTAAATGGGGGAGAGACTGATCCAGGATCCAACTTTTAGGAGTGTTTATCTAGATCGTGGTGCCCTCATTTTTGTTTGTGAGGGGGTGCACATGATGGAATGGCTTAAGGGCAAGGTGCCCATGATATCCCTGTGGGAAGATGCGAAGCTGCTGCTGAAGATGGTAGCGGAGCTCCTTAAGATCGCAAAGGTATCAATATGGGTACCAAAAATCCTTAAGGATGTCTTCCCGAAGACTCTGTTCAAGAAAATAGGCGCTCAGAACCCAAAAGTCTTGACAGAAGACTGAAGAGTGATCAACCAGAAGGATGTACCGGAAGGAGGAACCATGGTGGTGAAGGTCAGAGTGAAGTCCCTGAAGGCAATGTGAAAGTAGGACCCGAAATTGTTTTTAGGGTTCTCGCATGTCACCGTCAGGGTTCTCAAATACCTAAAAGGCAATGATGGCAGCAAGACAGAGACTGAAGGTGCTGCAGATTAATCTGCAGCACAGTAAAGGGGCCTCTGCTGCTCTGAGCCGCTACCTGGGGAGGCAGGAAGTGGACATGGCCCTGATACAAGAACCCTACTTATATAAAGGGGGCATAGCGGGCCTTGGTGGCACTGGAGGTAAGCTGATTCATGCTAGATACCTAAGAAACTCCAGAACATGCATCTATGTAAGAAATGGAATTTCTTTCATCTTAATAATAGATTTCTGCACCAGGGACCTAGTTACCATTAAAATGCAGCAATGTCGGGAAGGTATCACGAGGGAAATTATTTTGGCCTCAGCATTCATTCCTTACAAAGACAGCTCTCCTCCTCCTTTGGCGGTGAGAAGACTGGTAGAGGCTTGCCATCGGCAAGGTGACCAACTGCTGGTGGGATGCGTCGCCAATGCCCACAACCTAGTGTGGGGCAGAAAGGACACCAACAGTAGAGGTGAGTACCTTCTTGAATTTCTTTTAGGTAACTTGGAGGTCCTGAATAGGGGCAATAAACCTACATTCAGGAATAGCAGACGGGAAGAAGTAATTCACATAACTTTTGGTTCCATGATGATGGGCAGCTATGTCAAACAATGGCATGTCGTGTTAGAGCCATCCTCACCAGAACACATGTACATTAAATTCAAGGTTGAAATGGCAATTAGACAGACCATGACCTATAGGAACCCCGGGAAAACAGACTGGGAGACATATAGGAGAGACCTTGACTTAAGCTTATCAGAAAGTAAAACCTCGATAAGGAATCCAGTAGAGTTTGAGGAAGTAGCACAGGCTGTTACCTCTGTCATAGTGACCTCATCAGGACAACTGCACAATCACCAGGAAGTGTACAAATAGGAGTGTGCCTTGGTGGAATAATAACTTGGAAATTCAAAGAAAATGGGTACAAAGACTGTTTAACATTGCGAGACGTAAAGGACAATGGCCTAAATATCATGAGGCCCTTGTCAACTACAACCTTGCAATAAGACAAGCAAAGACGACTTCCTTGGAAGGCATTCTGCGAGGAAGTGGACAACACGGATGCTCAAGCCAGACTTCACAGAATCCTCATTACAGTACCAATCAACCCAGGAGGTACGTTGACGAAGGAGGATGGGGAATATACAAAGACAGCACATTAGACGCTGGAAATCCTCCTCAAAACTCACTTTCCTCTATATGCTCTGCCTGACAACACAGACCAGAATGTGATCCCGTAGAGACAATGGTTCTCAGACACTCTACGGTGTGGACTTTAATAAAATCCAATGGGTGGTGGGAACATTCCAACAGTTCAAGCCACCTGGCCTGGATGGAATTTTTCCAGCTCTCCTGCAACAGGCAGGAGAGACTCTTAATAAGAGTGCTATGCAGGTTATTCAGGTTTAGCCTAGCAGTAGGAATTATTCCCAATGCTTGGAGGGCAGTGAAGGTTATCTTCATTCCAAAGCCCGGGAGAATTGATCACACAAAGGCCAAGGATGAGACCAATCAGTCTGTCCTCCATTCTCAAAACATTGGAAAAACTGGTAAATGTGTATGTTGGGGAGAGGAGGCTAATTAGGGCCCCCCTACATTCAAACCAACATGCATATCAACCAGTTTCCACCAACTTATTGGAAGGGTGGATAAAGCACCTCATTTCCAAGAAATAGCCCTCTGCATCTTCCTGGATATCGAGAGGGCCTTCAATAACATGACCTTCGATTCCACGCAGAGGTGCATGACCTAGAGGCCACTGTAAGTAGGTGGACCAGGGCCATGCTTAGTGGAAGGAAGGTAGAGGCTACCATGATGAATGAAAAGATGGTAATTAACACCACTAAAGGCTGACCACAAGGAGGAGTTCTGTCCCCTTTATTGTGGAATCTAGTGGTGAACAAACTCATTGAGTAACTAAATTCCAAACAATGCTTCTGCCAAGGATACACAGATGACCTTGTCACAGTAATACTTGGCAAATTTACTGACCCAGGTAGAAATACGGCACAAGGAGAATTGGACATTGTGCAAAATTGGTGCATTAAACACGATCTGAGGGTTAATCCTAAGAAGATTGTTGTGGTGCCATTTACGAAGAGGCATATCCAACACTCCAGTTGGAATCCAAAGCTCTTTGCTGAAACTCTGCCTGTGAAGGGGATAGTGAAATATCTAAGGGTAACCTTAGATGAGAAACTAACATGAACCTTCACATTAAGAGTATCTGTTCCAAGGCAAAAAGTACCCTACGGAATACCATAAGGGCTCATGGTAAAAACTGGGGCCTAAGCCCCAGAGGTATGCACTAGATATACACCACAGTGGTTAGACCTAGGATTTCTTAAGGGGCCGTGTGTGGTGGAAGAAAGAAGAACACCATGTTGCAGTTAAGGACCTTGCTAAGGTGCAGAGCCTGGCCTGCTTAGCCATAACAGGTGGAATTAGCAGCACACCAACCGCTGGGATGGGAACCATGCTGGAAATGCCTCCACTACACCTTTGGGTCAAGATAGAGGCAGCAGCTGGGGCATACAGGCTCAAAACCGGCAAAAACTGGATCTCATCGGGATTTCCAGAATAACACACTAACATAGTGAGTGAGGTAAACATAGGAATGGCTGGGGAAATGCCTGCCGACTATATAATAACTTCCAACAGCTTCAACAAGCTTTACAATATAATAATTGGAAGCAGGGAGCAATGCGAAAAAACAGTTCGACACTGTACAGGGGACATTGTTTGGTTCACTGATGGGTCAAAATAGGACCGAGGTACTGGGGCAGGGGATACGGGGTTCAGCCAAGACCGGAGGGCATCATCTCTCTAAGAAAACTGGCCTCTGTATTCCAAGCTGAAATTGCTGCGATCCGGGCACGTGTGGAGGAGAATATGCGTAGGTGCTACAATGACCGCAGCATCTACATCTATCCAGACAGCCCTGAAATCACTGGCAGCTCCTGCAACAAGATCTAAGATTGTTGCAGAATGCCACAGGGCTCTGGTGGAGCTATGGGGAAGCACAAGGGTAAACCTAGTGTGGGTCCCTGGCCACTCAGGGATCTGTGGCAATGCACAAGCCAACAGATTGACCAGGATGGGGGCAACGGCTCCATTTATTGGACTGGAATCTGTCCTGACAATCACCAAGGCTATGATCAAACAAGAACTACGGAAATGGCTCCGGATACAGTGTGTAGAATATTGGACCAAGGTCCATAAACAAAAACATGGTAAGGTAATGGTGACCAAGCCATGTTTTAAAAGAAGCTCTGTAATCCTGGGATTGAACAGGAAAGAGGTCAAACTCATGACTGGACTGATGACCGGCCATGGTAATTTAAAAAAAAAAAAACACCTACACACAATGGGTATAATGGATGAAGACCCCAATTGATGAGGATGAAGAAACTGTATCACACCTAATGTTCAAATTCATGGCACTGGAGTGCAAAAGTGCAGAATCTCTGGGACAACTAGACCTGAAGAAATTGTGTCTAACAAAAAACTGGTAAAGGGGCTCCTTGCACTGTTTAAGGGCATTGGTTGGCTTTACTAGATATACAGGGAGTGATACCACACAATAAACTTGGTTTCAGTGCGGGCAGTGGCGGGTTGGACCCCAGCTGTTTTAGCTTCCCTGTCAAAATCAAAACAAATCAAGGCATATTACACTATTAAAGATTATTTTGAGTATTCAGGAGTAGTGGATAGTAATGAAAGGGGTAAACTACCTTCTCAAATTTCAGTACTTGAATATAGTTTACTACTTTCACAAGGATCTTGTGTAAAGATGTATAATATGTGATAGTAATGTCCACTGGTCTAGTTTTTCAGGTGGGCTGTAGCACATAGTTGAATATGGAATCTGTAACTGAGTCAAGGGGCACAGCAGCATTTCTCAGACCTGAAATTACTGGTGGGTGTAAATGTGTGAGCAGTGAAGAAGGAAACAATATTTTATATTGCAAGTTACATGAAACAATTTATGTGCAAATGAAGAAACATTATTCATTACAGAATTACCAAATGAAGCAATGCAGCCGTTGGGACACTGACCTCATATTCAGGAGGATGGAGCTGCTCTGTCCAGCCATTCTGGTTTGGGGTTTCGCGGATCACTAAACAGTTTGCCAGGATGGTATCTCAATCAAGGGCATGGCCAACCACCAGTCTTATCCCCATAGCCTACCAGTCCTATCCTCTTAAAGCATGTTGTGTATGCTGTGTGTTCTATTTTGCCCCATGATATACACCGAGCGAGGTGGCGCAGTGGTTAGCACACTGGACTCTGCATTCGGGAAGACGACGGTTCAATCCCGTCTCCAGCCATCCTGATTTAGGTTTTCTGAGATTTCCCTAAATCGCTTCAGGCAAATGCTGAGATGGTTCCCTTGAAAGGGCACGGCCGATTTCCTTCCCCATCCTTCCCTCACCCGAGCTTGCGCTCCGTCTCTAATGACCTCGTTGTCAACGGGACGTTAAACAATAATCTCCTCCTCCTCCTCCCATGATATACATTGTATTACCTTGACAAATAATTTCATTGCAAAGATGATCCTAAGATGACTAAATAAATAATTTTTTATTCTAGTTGCTGCTTTGAGCAACTGCATGGCTGCAACAATTAAATTTCTCCAGTTGCTGAATGTGTGAGGTGTCAGTGGCGCAGAGAATTTATGAAATTGACAAAAGTTGGATTAGGCGAGAGAGGAGGGAGGGCGAGAGAGGGGGGAGAGAGAGAGAGAGGGAGGGGGGGAGAGAGAGGGAGGGGGGGAGAGAGAGGGAGGGGGGGAGAGAGGGAGGGGGGGAGAGAGAGGGAGGGGGGGAGAGAGAGGGAGGGGGGAGAGAGAGGGAGGGGGGAGAGAGAGGGAGGGGGGAGAGAGAGGGAGGGGGGGAGAGAGAGGGAGGGGGGAGAGAGAGGGAGGGGGGAGAGAGAGGGAGGGGGGGAGAGAGGGAGGGGGAGAGAGAGGGAGGGGGAGAGAGAGGGAGGGGGAGAGAGAGGGAGGGGGAGAGAGAGGGAGGGGGAGAGAGAGGGAGGGGGAGAGAGAGGGAGGGGGAGAGAGAGGGAGGGGGAGAGAGAGGGAGGGGGAGAGAGAGGGAGGGGGGAGAGAGGGAGGGGGGGAGAGGGAGGGGGGGAGAGAGGGAGGGGGGGAGAGAGGGAGGGGGGAGAGAGGGAGGGGGGAGAGAGGGAGGGGGGAGAGAGAGGGAGGGGGGAGAGAGAGGGAGGGGGGGAGAGAGGGAGGGGGGAGAGAAGGAGGGGGAGAGAGGGAGGGGGAGAGAGGGAGGGGGAGAGAGATGGAGGGGGGAGAGAGAGGGAGGGGGAAGAGAGAGGGAGGGGGAAGAGAGAGGGAGGGGGAAGAGAGAGGGAGGGGGAGAGAGGGAGGGGGAGAGAGGGAGGGGGAGGGGGGAGAGAGGGAGGGGGGAGAGCCTGCCTGTGCAGGGTTTTGGAGTCATGTGGGTTCGTGGTATTGGGGACTGACTGAGCTATGCAAGCCAACTGAAATTTCCAGTATCTTTTTTTATCCCCCAGATGTTTTGATATTATGGTTTTGTTGATTGGCAAGTTTCGATGACGCCGCAGGTAAAAGACATGTGTTACCACAATCTCGGACTGGTACTGGACCCATTCTTGTTTCTATGCTAAATAAATGATCTCCCAATGGCTAAGGGACAGTTCTCTTTCTTGACTTGCCTGTCTGCTTTAAGAGCTCTATAAGCTATCATTCAGTGTCCAAGAATACCATTTCCAGAATTATTAAAATATCATTCCAAAGCATCTTTGTGGGTTCTTGTAACTAAACTTGTATTTATATACATTTAGATTATTATCTGTATGGTCTGAAAGGTATTTTTGTAGAATGCCTGTTTCTCTGAAATAGCTAATTTAATTTCTGGTGTCAAAACCTGTAGTACTATTTTCTTCTGGCATTTATTTTGATTCACTTGCTGAGTTTTTCATTGTTCTCTCACTGTCTGACCATTCCTCTTCAATGTAGTCCTAATTATTTAGATGTTGAGCTATCTGGGTGAAGGGAAGTGACCGATTCCTGTCGATGTTATAAGTGTAGCAAAATTGGGAAATTTGTGGTGTTTTTATGTTGTCGTCCTGTGTGGTTTGGGATTGTGGTGGGTGTCTGTTGTGTTTATATTTGTTTTGTCCCCACCCAAAATCCCCCAATTTCCCACACTGGTCCCGTTAGTTTGATTATATTTTTGGAGAGAGATTTGTGTGTTGGTTTTATATGTATTTTCATGCTTGTTGTCATTTATGTAATGAGGTAATAGAAGCCATATTCGAGACATTGAGAATGGTCATTTCTTCTATACTGGTGACCTCATGGGTCAAATCAGACGGGTGGAATCGGACGCTTCTGTATTCCCGAACCTGCCATATCTTCAACAGGGAGAAGTGAAATCCCCTGACAAACTTTCATAGGTGGGATCAAAACAAGGAAAACATTTCCAGTAAACACAGGCTCTAAAATGCATACCTTAAGAGCTATGAACATTTGTTCATCTTCGTTGTGGTGAACTACATCTCCTCTATTGAACAAGTGCCCATAGCTCTTAAGGTATGCATTACTGAGCCTTTTTTTAAAGCACATTTTTGTTGTTTTGATCTATACTACCTACACAAAAAGTTTGTCAATGGATTTCTGGTTCTCCAGTATATATCCTTGTATTTCTTATTTGTCCTTGTGCCTAATCATTTACCCTTAGGTAATATGTTACTGACTTATATAGACTTTTTGTGACTAAATTAATTCACAAATAGAAGAACTCTTGCAAAGCTCAGTTCATTTCTGTACCCACCAACAGACAGTATTAAAGAAACTATATTTGCGTCCAGAATGTGAATTAAAACAGTACCTCATGCATTATCTATTAAGATATTCAGTGTGCCCTTGAGAATGGACTGACAATATCTCTAGAAACATTACAATCTTCTCCACATAAGGCATATTTGCCATTGATTTGCATTGTCTAACCCAGCAACAGAACACTCATCAATTGGTAGGCTATAGATGGCTGCTCAGCTGATTGATTTGGCGAGATCACAAGCATTATTCCAAACACAGAAACAAAAGAAAAATCTTGTATCTATATCTTCAGTTACACTCATCTGACAACAATGAAGACAGTGCTTAATGTATTATACACACAATACAACTTAATCCTTTTGAAGGGGATGAATGAAATGCAAACATTCCACCAATGAATAGTTTTAGGCTGTTGCGGAGGTAGGAGACATTTAGGGGAAACAACTGCTTGTTGTACTGTTTAGATGCTACAGCACGCAATAGGCGGAAACATTTCATACTGGTCCTGAGTTGTGCTGATTCTATAGATTTTTTTGTTCCCAGAAAAAGGCTAAGTTATGTTGTGCATACAGTAATCAAATGAATTGTTTACATTTTCTATTCTTCAGCTGACCAGATCGTTAATATCTGCACTTTAAGAGGATACGACAGTAACAATATGCTAATTGACTAGGGCATGCCTTTTATCGAGGCAGCATCAAATGTCAGCCTCTGTGGCACGTTTCTGATAATGTATCTGCTGGCAGTTATCTGAAGCCATTGCCGATCCATATTTACAAGCTATAAATCATTATGCTTTAGTCACAAATATGGTGACTAAACGTGCAGAAAGAAAAAGATATAATAAAATTAAAATGTCTCTCAACGTCTGGGACTGTAAATGAGAGAACAGTTTGCATTGAAAGTATAGTGGCAATCAGACCATCTGGCACATTAATGTAAAAGGCAAAATAAATATGGTATGATTTTAGTCTGGAGAAATGCTGCGGAAGTTTCCATGAAAGTAAAATGTTCAGCCTTACCTACTTCCATACCACAAAGATGTATATGACTCTGTACTAGATCAGAGGCACACTCTGTCATGAAACTAAGAAACTCACATCTACACAAATTGAAGAAAAAGACATTCTGCTTTCCACGAGTGAACTAATTATTTTGTAAGATTCCCTATTTATGGTATGAGAATTATTAATCAAAGTAAAACTCATTTCACTCATGTTCAATATATAGTTTTGTATCTCCAGTTACCTGAAAACCCTGCTTTTTCACGTGCCACCAGTAGCACATTCTCAGCTCTCTTCCCCAATCACTAAAAAGAAAATATTAATGAATAGGAAACTGACATGATTCAGGTGGTATTCATCTGAACTTTAAGATTTTTTCCCTAATTTGCAACACTGAGCATTGACTTCACTGCATTAGTACTTTACTGTTACCTTTAGGTATTTCCCAGCGAACTAGCGTATCTCAGAATAGATAATGGCATATATCAACTTGAGCTGCTGCACACAACGGACAGATTTACAAAAAAGGTTGTCTCGCAATCAAGAATCAATCATTTTGCCATCACCAACAAAGAACTCTCTACATGTGATGCTGAAGAAGGGAGTCTAAGAACCCATACGAGTCCCACTTACCGGTATATACAGACTTATTTTACTCTACACAAATTCTTCTACAACACTTCACAACACATTTAAACTGATTTAGTATCCATGAAATGGAATCCAACTGATGCAACGCATTAAAGATATCTCCCAAGCCCCTTATTTTTGGTACGCTATGTTCGGAAGCGTCTGAAAATGTAACACCACAAGACAAACTAACTGAAAAACAACAGTCAATTGTTAATGAAATGCTTAATACCTTCCGTACACGACCTACCTCTCTCAAACACTACGGCAAAACTACAATGCCACTTCCCGCCTCGAAAATCAAAACAGGTGTCACCGAAATATTAACAGTCGATATTGTCCGTTATCGAATGCATATTAATCGACTCTGCTGACCAGATCTGGATATGGAAATACATTGTTTCCAATTAAAGTGTGTGATAAACGCCAAAGAAAAATGTCAATGGAAATTGTTACCAGATTCTGTTTCTGGAAACGATGTTTAATACGTAAAAACAAATGTATCTGTATACAACAATTATACGCTTGATGAGGGAGTGTCTCACGACAGGATCGGATGTGGTGCATATTACAACGTTACTGTATGAACTTCCCTTCACTAATTTGGATCCTATTAACAGGGTGTGTAGGGCACGACTAGGACTTCAAAATATGCAAATAGCAAGGTGCAACTCTCAAATATTTTCGAGAAAACGGAGTTTGAACATTTTACGCGTGCTTACATACTTCGTATGGTGGCTAGTAATCAAGGATTCCCCGACCAAGCGTGTAGGCGCTTAGTTTATAAGCATGATATTTGTGAATAAAACTCGCTTCTGGTACTCCTTTTTATTTAATTTCTACGTAGTTCTAATGATAGATTAGAAAACCATGCACATGCAAACATTCGGCGTTCACTACATGCGCTGTATGTCGCAATAATTACACTTTCCCTTTTTTCTATGATCCGTGTCATACTAATTCGTACAGTGCTCCATAGATCACTAGACAACAGGTTCACCTCCCTAAAGAATATTTCCAGCACTGTAAAAAATACTGAAACAATCACTCACAAGACAGATTTTAACACTCCAAATATCACACACACCGTATGTCACAAAGAAAAACAAACAACTGGAAAGAGTAACATGGGAATTTTCACAGACTTGACAATCTTCCATCAAAACATGCAATCAATAAAAAAATAAAATGCAACTATTAGAAGTTGAGCTCCAATCTTTGAACTGCACAGTACTTTGTGTTACTGAGCACTGGTGTAGAGACACAGAAATCCAGTGTGTAGTATTATCATCATATGAAAGGGCAAACTCTTACTGCAGAACTGCTTCAAGGGGAGGAGGATCATGCATTTATATCAGAAAAGGAACACAGTTCAAATCAAGACATGACCTCAGTATAGCAAGTGAAGAAAAACACTTTGAAATATCAGCTATTGAATTAACAAGGCTTGATCTCAGCAAGAAATTAATCATTTTATGTATGTATAGATCTCCCAGTGGTAGTGTACACACTTTTTTCAATAAATTAACAGAAGTTCTAGATTAAGTCTCAAGTACAGAGGCCAACAGAATTCTGTGTGGAGATATTAACAACACTAACATCATAAATGAATCCAGCAGCACCATCACAAACATCCTTCAACGTTTTGGCATGTCCCGATTGATCAATAGTGCAACAAGGGTTACTACAATGACTGCATCAGTAATTGACCATGTGGCCACAAATATGGACAGAGAAAACTGTGTTGTAGCTGTAAAAGGTCTCGGACTATCAGACCATCTCTGTCAAATAACAACAGTAAAATCAGGCATCGAATCATTCCCAAACTACAAGCCTAGAAACGACATCTATCAGAAATCAAAATAAAAGATTTTTCAAGCAAAACAAAGTTGGGATGAAGTGTATAAGGAAACCAATGTGAATACGAAATTCTCTAATTTCTCCACACTATTTAAATTGAAATTTGAAAAGGCATTTCCAAAAGTATGCATGTCTATATCAACATCACACAAAAGAGATGGATAACAGCAGGTATGAAGGGGAGGCGTTGATGAAAAACACACACTATTTCACAAATGCCCCAAATCCACAGTTTTGGAAACATGGCATCACACTTTACATGGAAGTAACACATTTACATACAAAACTCTTTGATTATATATATTCAACTTTTTAATGAAATTTGAAGTTTTATTTTCAAAAAATAATGTATGTTCCTTTCTCTCAGAAAGAGATTTCTACAAAAAATTCTCTGTTTCATCTCTTTATATGTTGTAAGCTTCTCTCATGAGGTTTTTGGAATAAGTTAAATAGGAGAATCTTCATAATTTTTTAATTATAATTCTACAAGTACAATTTTAAATTCATGCAAAATTCCTAGCACTTTGCACTATGCCATATCTCAGCTCGCAATCAGAAATTCAAAATTTGCTTTTGAGCCAACGTTTATTAGAAATATGTGTACAAAATTTTATAATTCTAGCATTCATAGAATCTGAAGAAAAGGTACATAAACTATAAAAAAAACTTTTCAGAAAACGCAATTTAATGGAAGTAACACATTTACATACAAAACTCTTTGATTAATATATTCAACTTTTTAATGAAATTTGAAGTTTTATTTTCAAAAAATAATGTATGTTCCTTTTTCTCAGAAAGTATACAAGAGATTTCTACATAAAATTCTCTGTTTCATCTCTTTATATGTTGTAAGCTTCTCTCATCTTTTTTCCTTGTGTCACTTCTTCAGAAGGCACCATATTTGTATTCTGGGTCGTCTTTCCCTTCAAGGCTTCTCTTCTGGTTTCTTGTTGTCTTTCTTCTTTCCTTTACCAGGTCTTCAACTGACTTTTCAGCTGCAGAGACGCACTGTAAATCTATTTTTCCCAGGATGTCTTGAGTAAAATTTCCTATCTTGGACCCCATTCTTTCTAGTACCTTCATCCTCCTTACCTTCCCATCATTATATACAATAACTCCATCATAAGTAGCAATTCTGACAACTGTGGCATATGCAAATGTGTTTTTAGGGCATCGTTTACGTATGAGTGAATTTAGAGACACATTTGGATTTTGGGTTTTGCCATGAACATACTTTATGAGAAGTGCAGGATCGGACAGAAACCTGTATGTGTGCTTGAGAAGATCCAGGATACAATTTGGAAGCCTCTCCTTGCGAATGTAGGGGTAGTTATCCCTCTGAGCTTGTAGATATTTACACCAGCTAATGTGGGACAGATTATGAATAGGGTGTTCATCTGTTGACAACATGTGGAAATATGTAGACCAACTGCACTTTTCATCTCATGTACACTGGATAGGTTGTGTCTGATAGCCTTGCCATAATACACTTGAAGAGAGTCTATCATCATCTTTGCGAGTCTGTTGTGTCCACCAATGCCCTTTCCATCTTCCAACTTTTTCCCTTCATGTCACTGACAAGTTTCCTCAGTCCTGAGCCAATTATCTTCTAGATGTGATCTATGTATTCAAGTTTCTCAATTGAAAGTTCTCCATAAGGTTTACTCTCAGTCACAGACTTGAATGCACTGGAGTCTCCATCCCCAAGATATTTCACATATCCAACACGATGTTCCTTGATAGATCTCTTAAAAATAATTTGCATACCAGCTCCTTCCATTCCACCACTAGAACCAGAAAATGTTTTGGTGCAGTTATGTTCTTTTACATCTTCTTCACACCCTCCACTAAGTGCACAGTTATGACAGAATTTACTTATAACTTGAACATTTAGTACCTTCCATGCGTCAATGCTTATGACACTTGACACACCATATAAAGACATATGCCCTCTTTTCATGAATGTACCATCATATGACACAACAAGATATGTTTTAACATGAACAGAATCATTCTCATCTAACGGGTCATTGTCTGCAATAGCTTCTAGTGTAGCTGCTATCATGCTGTCCTCACACATGTCAGAAATTGTTTTCCAGTACACAGTGTATTTCTGTAAGTCTCAAACATGGCGCTGGCATATTCATTATTCCACATAATAAATTTCCCCCTTCTCTCCCACCTCCAATGGACCTCAATCCATAGGTAAACCTCATATTAGCTTCATAGTACCAGTTTTAACATGTAGAAGCTTCGAATGAGTTATCAGCATCGCATTTTTGCACACACCATGCAGACTGGCTGCCAAGCCTACTCCCTTACCATCATCTATAATCTGAATGCAGTCTAGTGAAGCAGTGGATACAGCTCATCAGCTTTGACCAATGACGTCAGAATTGGCCACAGAGCATTTATTACACAGATGAAAGAGCTGACCAGACTGTTCAGAAACAAAGGAATATGAGAGACGAAAAATATAGTTGACATATATCAAGGCAAGTAGTATTTTTACATTAAGGATATCGCGTGTTTGTATTGGTTTATTGCTGTGGAAAATGAAGGAGAAAAATGTATGGAAATATTGGTAGCATAAAATACCTCACGCCACTTATATATGGGTTGTATCTCGAACCTCATTCGAACTGTATTGGTTAACTGGAGTACGGGATACAAGTTTAGCGTATGTCGATTTCTTTGTTTTCATTAGAATTAATATCCTGCCGTTCAGTTGAACTATATAGGTCAACTGAAGCACAGGATTCAAATTTTAGTTGTGTTGATTCTTTCGCCTCCACTAACACTAATAGTCTGTTCTTCCGCAGATAGTAGTACTACCAATGGCAGAAGGAGCTACATACATAATATTTGTACCCAATACTTCCGATGACATATATATATATATATATATATATATATATATATATATATATATATGTGTGTGTGTGTGTGTGTGTGTGTGTGTGTGTGTGTGTGTATACTGCTAATGAAAACGTAGAAATGGATGTACGTTACATTTGCAGCTTGTACCTCAGTTAAGCTACGCAAAGAGGCAATAAGACGACACATATGCAATTTGTATCCTGTACTTCATTATAGGCCATAATTTTTTTCCGCCTTCGATGCAAATAGTATCGACTGAAAGTTATAGTTTTGATCACAGCAGTGACAATAGAATTCCATTCTTTAGTTGAGCTATATAGCTGTACACAACATTTGTATCCTGCTCTCCAGTTGACACACACACACACACACACACACACACACACACACATATATATATATATATATATATATATATATATATATATAAGCATGCACAGATACACACATTCACCCCCCACCCCCACCCCCCATTAGCTAGCATACTTAGGACGGTACATTTGCCCAACCCATTTTACAAAACATTTAAATGGGCAATGTGTTTGGAGAATACTACGCCTCCATGAATATTCGTCTAAGTGATGGCGTTTCCCCTTCCCTACAAGAGATTCCCACCTAGCAAGTGTGGTGTCTGGCGGTGACACCACAGGGTACTGCTTTAAACACTACATCATCACACTCTTGACCTGAAACTACAGCCCCCCCAAACCCATAATCCTACCATAGGCTCCCCCCTGTAGGTCTAGTGAAGCACGGGATACAACCTGTCGGCTTTGACCAAACTCATAGATAATGATGTCTTCACTTTCAGCCATAGATAATAAAACAGTTCTGTGTTCTGGATAAGCGCTATCACTGTACATTAAAATAATTGAATGTGGTTTTAAAAGAGATCGCTACATATTGCTCAAAATATTCTTTGTGTGCATTTATTTAATAATTGGTTGTTTGCAATTCATTCGGTACTTACTTTCATTCTTAGTGATATTGAGGTAATTTGGACTGTTAGTTTCTTATTTTAGGACAATTTTTAGTAGGATTTATCTGTCCTGATGAACCTGAATGATTTGAGAATGGCCATGGGCGCAGACATGTTGGCCACGATTTGTTTTTTACAAATGTGTGGTCTTGTATGTTCAATGTCGTGGGTGCAGAGAACATATGCACCTCGCAAGTAAACCTCATCACCATAGTCAGACTTATTCGTATGGCGCTGCAGCAAAGAACGGTTGTAGTGGTCCATTAGATGAGGGATGTGGTTCGAAAAATCTAAGCTTGCCTTGAGAGTCTTTATGAAAATCACATACTGTTGGTGTTTGAGTTATCTTGTGTGGCTGTGTGTCGATGAATATCATGTGAGTAAGTGTACAGTTGTGGACTGGTACTCTTTTCGTAGGGAAGTTTGTGTGGAATACATGAAATATAGGGAGCCATTGGGTGGGCCAGGTGTTATGGTCGACATTGATGAGTCGCATTTTGGCAAAAGGAAGTAGAACAAGGGGGAACCTTCGGTGGGATTATAGGTTTGGAGTCTGTAGTTTCAAGTCAAGAGTGTGACGATGTAGTGTTTGAAATAGTACCCATTCAAAGGAAGGAAGTTTTGGCCAGCTTAATTGTAGATCACGTTGCAGAGCGTTCCATTGTAATTTCAGATGGTTTTTCTTCATATAGGGATTTAGGGGAAAGGGGTTATCAGCATCTCATAGTTAATAACAATACTGAGTTCAGATCATTATCCACAGGGGCTTGCACAAATAGCAAAGAGGATTATTGGTCGGCTGTGAAATCTGTTGTAGGGAAGGAGAAACGCCAGATTTCCACACTTCAAAGTAACTTAGATGAATATTCATGGAGACGTAGTGTTCCCCAAACATATTGTTAAACGTGTTGAGCAAATGTACTGTGCTAATTTCACATTAGGATGGGGGGATGGGGGCGAATGTGTGTGTCTGCTAGAGATGGGGGATCCGCTCTTGAACTAATTCATAGAGTTGAATCTTTCAAAGGAGTGAACAATCAGTGATTCAGAAAAAAAGAATGGTAGCTCCAAACGTTTCCCACGGCAGAGAGAGAGAGAGAGAGAGAGAGAGAGAGAGAGACGGAGCATATCAGCAGCGCCTCTGCTGGTCAGAGCACAGTGCATGCCACACAACACAGCCAGCGCCGGCCTCTGCCCTGCTTCTACCTTGGCTGCCTGCATTGTGCAGTGCCCCATTGGATTTTGTGTTTCACATATGCCGTGCCGTCTCTGTGCGTCGTCTGCCGCATGCAGTTGTCTGGCGCAGCTTAACTTTTTATCGCACTCTGTCGGCGATCGTTTCAGTCGCACGTCCTGCCCTCTGGGCAGTTGATGCGAGCAACAGGACAGAGAGCCACCTAGCGGATAACATAGGAACTACTTGCAACAACCTGCTCGCAAGGGAACGGACGATTTGTCTCGGAGCGGGTGAGTTCACCGCTCCCCCCACCCTCGGAACTCGCCCGCTCAACGCTCACCCCACCGTCTCGACTCTAGCCAGAGCGTTGAGCAAAGCGACTCAGGTGTCACTCTGGTCTCTGTGGTCTCAGCTCATGCAGTTAATACAGCTCAGGGCTCGACCTGCTCGACTCAGCGCCTCTGCATCAGAGTTCGTCCCCACTGGATATTGTTCTTCGTAGTAATACCACTATGTATATTACATTATTATGTTATGTATACATCAATTGTTTTTATTTTATTTTTATTTGTTTAAACTGATTAGATTAGGTTCCTGATGACTCCTCTTACTATAGGATTTTTATTATGGACACTCGAATTTACGCTTTAATTACGAGCGAACTGATAAACGTATCTCAAAATGTGATACACCAATATTTTCCTTGTTTTATTCTGCGTAAGGCTATATGCAGCACTTTCGTTTTACAGTCAAATTTATATATATTTTTTTCTTATTCTGGTACGGATTTTGGGATTTTAGGCGTCTTCGGAAGGAAACGTTCACTTTAAAAATATATGGCTTGCGATGTATTTGTATGAGGTTAATGAAATTTTAATACATTATAGCCAAATATATTGTTAATGTAAATCTCAAGTTACAACATTTTCCGATCACCCAAAAAACCACGATAGTGCAAAATAAATCAATAATCAAAAAATTTGTCATATCGTGGAAATTTCAATAAACAATACAAAATTCTTACTCATTATCTGTGTTACTTCAAAATAGGATCAAATAAGATCAAAATACAGGTATAGTACTCGAATAAACCAAGTTTAAAGGGCAATGTGCCTTCCATTTATTTTCTATTGTAAATGAGTGGTGAGTCATGAAAAAGAGCTAATTCATTTCAGGGAGTGAACAGTTCTGATCCAATCTCTGAAAAGAACAGTTTTGCCCATCTCTAGTGTCTGCGTGTGTGTGTATGTGTGTGTGTGTGTGTGTGTGTGTGTGTGTGTGTGTGTGTGTGTGTGTGTGTGTGTGTTTCTGTATGTGGGTATGTGATTTTGGTTGATGTCTTTCTAGGCGAGCCTCGGTTCTTTTAAGAAGTTCCCCTCTGGTAACTTCAGTTTTCCCTTTTTTTCTTTTATTGTGTTTCACTATTTTGATGTATTCCATTGTTGTATTACACCACTACATATGTACTCGTCTACTCCTGTACGTAACAGAAATTTCGCAGCTGTCTTTCTTTCATTTCCCATCACTAATATCAGTACGATTTTTTTTGAATCTGTACTAGCAAATATTAAAGGCGAAACGCGCGACACAACTAAGAATTGTATGCTGTCCTTCAGTTGCCCTTTACACGGACACTACCTATTCGAAAAGAACGACATATGTAACACTGATGAGATTTACCCATATATGTCAACTGGAGAACAGGATACGAATGCTGTGCACAGCTATATAGCTCAACTAAAGAGTGGGATTCTATTGTCACTGCTGTGATCAAAACTATAACTTTCAGTCGATACTATTTGCATCGAAGGCGGAAAAAAATTATGCTTAACTGCTTAACTGAGGTACACGTTGCAACTGTAACTTATGTCCATTTCTATGTTTTCGTTAACAGTGTATATATATATATATATATATATATATATATATATATATATATATATATATTCATGATTTTAAACATGGCTGCGGCAGCAACTGTTAAAATTCTTCACAATAAAGGATGACAGCCAAAAACAGTTGCAGGATAAAATTTTATTAAAATTCTTGACCAAGGTTTCGGTACATATAAATATACCTTCATCAGAAGTAAAATTTCTAAAATTACATCCTGCAATGGAGAGTAATAAAAACAATTATGCCAAAGGCGTCGTCAGTAATTAAAACATCATCTCCATTTGTACAACATGTGTAATGGGCACAGTTTCAAAGCGAACAGTATTAGCAGCATTACTTCACTTTTACGTATTGTGATGTTTGTTGTTATTAATTTCAATGTGTATGTATGGTTAAATGACTACTATGTTTTATTCATAGTGACAGATGTTTTCGTTTTATTATAACATTTTTGGTCGTTTCGCTAGTATGTATTTCACTGCCTATGTTACGCGAGACTCTCGCGCATTACACTAGTGCCATCTCTTGTCAGATGTTCCAAGCGCAAGCTTTATAAAAAAAAAATAATAAAATAAAATAAAAAAGAAAACGAATAGTTCATAAGTGAAGTAATGTTGCTAATACTGTTCGCTTTGACCCTGTGCCCATTACACATGTTGTACAAATGGAGATGATGTTTTAATTACTGACGACGACTTTGGCATAATTGTTTTTATTACTCTCCATTGCGGGATGTAATTTTAGAAATTTTACCTCTGCTGAAGGTATATTTATATGTACCGAAACCTTGGTCAAGAATTTTAATAAAATTTTATTCTGCAACTGTTTTTGGCTGTCATCCTTTATTGTGAAAATATATATATATATATATATATATATATATATATATATATATATATATATATAGTTCGAATGAGGTTCGAGATACAACCCATTTGTATGTGACGTGAGGTATTCTATGCTGCCAATATTTCTATCCATTTTTTCCCCTTCATATTCCACAAAAATAATGCGGTAGGAACACACGATATCCTTAACGTGAGAATACTACTTGCCTTGATATATGCCAACTGTATTTTTCGTCTCTCGTACTCCTTTGTTTCTGAACAGTCTTGTCAGCTCTTTCATCTGTGTAATAAATGCTCTCTGGCCAATTCTGACGTCATTGGTCAAAGCCGAAGGGTTGTATCACCTGCTTCACTAGACCCCTAACCTGCGGTACTTCCTTTTGCCAAAATGCGACTCGTCAATTTCGATCATGACAACCGCCCCCCCTCCCCCAATGGCCCCCAATATTTCATGTATTCCCCACAAACGTCCCTACAAAAAGAGTACCAATCCACAACTGTACACTTACTCACATGATATTCATCGACACACAGCCACACAAGATGACTCAAACACCAACAGTATGTGATTTTCATAATGACTCTCAAGGCAAGCTTAGATTTTTCGAACAACATCCTTCATCTAATGGATCACCAAGACCGATCTTTGCTGCAGCGCCATACGAATAAGTCTGACTATGGTGATGAGGTTTACTTGCGAGGTGCATATGTTCTCTGCACCCACGACATTGAACATACTCGGCAACGAGACCACACATTTGCAAAAAACAAATCGTGGCCAACATGTCTGCGTCCATAGCCTCTCTCAAATCATCCAAGTTCATTTGAACAGATAAATCCATACCTACAAACGAAAATGAGATACTAAAAATTGTCGTAAAATGAGAAACTGATAGTCCAAATTACCTCAATATCACTAAGAATGAAATTAAGTACTGAATGAATTTCAAACAAGCAATTATTTATATAAATGCACACGAAGAATATTTTGAGCAATATGTAGTGATCTCTTTTAAAATCACATTCAATTACTTTAATGTACAATGATAGCGCTTATCCCGAACACAGAACTGTTTTATTATCTATGGCCGAAAGTAATGTATGTCAGTATTGGTCAAAGCTGATGGGTTGCATCCCCCGCTTCACTAGACCCAGAGCGTCCCAAACATTTAAATACCTCAGTTCCATGAAAAAGAGTAGCAATGCTCCAGAATTCTTAAATTTTTATCATAGATACAAAAAGATCTATAGGAAGGTGCTGATTGCTGTAAAAAAGTCATTTATTGACAAAATAATATGTAATGCAGAGAATAAAAGCAAAGCAGGCTGGGTTGTTATAAAAAAGGAAATGGGGAGAGGCAAAGAAAAGCAAAATAACGTACTGCTAAGGGAGGGGAATAAGGTAATAAATGATCCACAACACTTAGCAAACTATGTAAATCAGCATTTTTTCAAGTATTGCTGAGCAAAAATTCCCCAAAACAAATATGACACCAGTAAATGATGTCGCACTAAATACAATGATGTTACTTCCATCCACAGAGAATGAAGTCAATAAAAGTGTTCAATAAAAAGTCAGTAGGCTTAGATGAAATACCAATGTGTGTTCTGGAACAATGCATAGAGATTATACAAGGCATCTTAACAAATACGATAAATAAATCCTTAACATCAGGAACATTTCCAGAGCAGTTAAAAGAAGCAAGAGTTGTACCTAAGTAATGCAGAAGACATACAAAATTACTGGCCATTTCCCTGCTGTCACCATTCCCAAAAATAATAGAAGCAATTGTGAAAGACAGATAAATGAATTGCCTGATTAAATACAATCTTTTAAGCGAATCACAATTTCGTTTCTGAAGTGTCAAAAATATGGAGTCAGCCATAGTAGAACTCATGAACGTTGTACTTGATGCTCTTGACAAAGATGAGTGTGTCACAGCCATATTTTTGGATCTTTCTAAGGCCTGTGATACAGTTAACCACAAGATTCAATTAAGTAAAGTAGAAGCATTAGGAATAAGAGGGGTAGCTAATGACTGTTTTCGATCATATCTAGCAGATAGGGTACAAAGTTTAGACATAACACATACTTCAAATACACCTAAACTTATCAGAACCAAAATACATGAATATAGGGGATCCATAAGGTAGCATATTAGGACCAATTCTCTTCCTGGCAAACATCAATGACTTTCCCAGTAGTGTTACTCATGGTGAAAAAAATCTCTTCGCTGATGACAGCAATATTATAGTCACTGAGAAAACAAGAGAACTCCTTGTAGAGAAAGCAAATGAAGCTCTCAAGAAAGTTTACAGTTGGTCAATAAGCAATAAAATGACATTGGACATAAAGAAAACTAATGCCCTGAATTTCAGTTTGAAGAGGGAAAATCGCAATGTTAAATTAAATGTAGATGACATCTCTATAGACTGTGTCACAAACGCAAAATTTCTAGGAATGAATATTGACTCTCATACTTTTCATATGTACACTCAATTCTTAGCTATGGCATTCTTTTTTGGGGAACAAATGCACAAAATATGAACAAAATTTTCAAACTCCAGAATGGAGCCATAAAAATCATAACCAAAAATGGTAGTTGAGCTCATTCTAAAGATCTGTTCAAAACACTAGGGATTTTAACTGCTCCCTGTGAATACATTTACCAATCATTTGTACACATAAAAAATAACATTGGTTATTACTGCACAAACAGTTCTGTCTATGACCATGGAACAAGAGCTAGACCCCACTTACATTTACCAAGAAAAAATAAACATAAAACTGAAAACAGCATTTTTTACCAAGGAATAAAACTGCACAATAAATTACTAAACGAGATTAAAGAAATTGCAAAAATATGCTTACTTAAAATGGCAGCTAAAATGATCTGTTATGCAATACATTTTATACATTGAAGAATTACTTAGACAAAACAGAGTAGGGGTTATAAGTTTCCTTTAATTTACGTCTATGGTCACAAACTTTTCTGTTTAACAGATTACCGCTTTCGGTCTTTAATGACCATCATCAGATCTGTCTCATGTCTGGTGCTGATTCTGCATTTAACAGTTGACTATGCAACTATGGCTGCAGTGCATCAGGACTTTGTTTTTATGAGACAGATCTGAGACAGATCTGATGATGGTCATTAAAGACCGAAACCGGTAACCTGCTAAACAGAAAAGATTGACCAAAGACATAAATCGAAGGAAACTTATTACATATACAGGTCACTGTGTTTTTTCGCGACGACGTCGAAGCTTGTGAGAGTAGGGGTTTGCTAAAAAAATGTTATACAAATAAATAATAATAGTAATTATAAAACACTCAGCATTCCACATAATACCTTCAGACTAGGCTTTTTCCTTAATTTTTTCATTTTCTAAAAATACTTACCCCCAACCTACGCATTGCACAATAATAACACCTCTTCCTCTTTCTGAGCTCAACATCTCACTCATTATAGAGATATGCTGACTTTTTAGGATAGCAAATGGGAAGGGGTACAGAAAATGGCCCGGAGATCACCAGTATGTGTGGGTTTGTGTGTGTAGTGAGTGAAGTGTTATAAAACAATGTGTGTATAGTGTGTGCAGTGACTGATAGTGAGATATGAGTGAACAGTGTGGCATGACATTATTTAATGAGTTATTTGTAAAAAAAAGTATTGTATACCAGGAGAAAATCTAATGATTGTTTCTAACTAGAAGTCTGTAAATGTATGTGTATAAAAATTAGCTTATTTTCAATCGGTCTAAACGTATAAATACTTTGAGATGTCCTATATTCTTGTAAAAGAGATCTATGGGTGAATAAAGCTACTACTACTACTACTACTACCACTATTACTATATTATACCTGCCACACACACAAATAAAATAAAACTGAATATACTGATTTAACTGAAAGTTCTTGTTTATTTGTTGTTGTTATAGTCTTCAGTCCAAAAACTGGTTTGACGCAGCCCTCCATGCTACTCTATCCTGTGCAAACTTCTTCATCACCGAGTGACTACTGCAACCTACGTCCCTCTGAATCTGCTTACTATATTCATCTCTTGGTCTCCCTCTACGATTTTTACCCCACACACTTTCCTCCAGTTCTAAGCTGGTGATGCTTTGATGGCTCAGAATGTGTACTACCAACCGATCAATTCTTTTTGTCAGGTTGTACCACAAATCTCTCCTCTCCCAAATTCTATTCAGTACCTCCGCATTAGTTATGTGGTCAACCCATCTAATCTTCAGCATTCTTCTGTAGCATCACATTTAAAAAGCTTCTATTCTCTTCTTGTCTAAACTGTTTACCGTCCATGTTTCACTTCCATACATGGCTACACTCCATACAAATACTTTCAGAAACGACTTCCTGACACTTAAATCTATACAAGATGGTAACAAATTTCTCTTCTTCAGAAGCGCTTTCCTTGCCATTGCCAGTCTACGTTTTATATCCTCCCTACTTCAACCATCATCAGTTATTTTGCTTTCCTAATAACCAAACTCATTTACTGCTTTAAATGTCTCATTTCCTAATCTAATTCCCTCAGCATCACTTGGTTCAAAGATTGATGCTATTCGTAATTTCCCTCCTCCACAAAACTGCAAACAGTAAAATCATTCTTAGGATTATCTTCTTTCTTTCGGAAGTTTTTTTCACAACAGCTTCTGAACAGCTCTCACTTGCTAACTCTACTGAAAAAGAACGCAATTTGGAGATGGACAGAGTTTTCGCAAGCTGATTTTCAGGCTATTAAAGATGCATTGGTGAACGCACCCCTCCTCTGCCACCCTGACATGACGTTAGATTTTTGCCTAGCCAACGATTCGTCATCATACGGCCTTGGAGATTTTCTATTTCAAATTCAATCTGAATCAAGCCAATCTGTCATCAAACCGATAAGTTTTGCGAGCCGCACGCTCACTGAGTGTGAGAGGTCGTACTCGGTGACGGAGCGGGAGGCTCTTGCCATTATTTGGGCATTCCGTAAGTTTCGCTACTTTCTTTGGGGTAAACATACTCGCATATACACAGACCATCAAGCCCTTTCTTTCTTGCTATCAGCAAATTGCTTCATTCATGGCTCACCCGGTGGTGCCTTTCACTCCAAGAATACAGCTTCGAAATTATTTACATTATAGGTAAATCAAACGTAGTAGCTGATGCCCTGTCCCGTTTGCCGCAAGGCATACAGGATTTTTCGGAACTTTCCGAGCAAACATCAGACTTTAACATCTTACGTATGTATGATGGTACGTACGCCTCATACTACCGCAATATGTGCAATAACTTTGCTTCACTTCAGGACAGCGACCCCAGGTGGTCAAACATCAAAAATAAATTACGTACAGATCCTTCTTCCCACATTTTCAACCTTTTCTTTTCTTCTCTTTTTCTTTTTTTATTAACCACTACATATGTCCCTCTGAATCTGCTTACTATATTCATCTCTTGGTCTCCCTCTATGATTTTTACCCCACACACTTTCTTCCAGTTCTAAACTGGTGATGCTTCGATGCCTCAGAATGTGTACTACCAACTGATCCCTTCTTTTTGTCACGTTGTACCACAAATCTCTCCTCTCCCAAATTCTATTCAGTATCTCCGCATTAGTTATGTGGTTTTGTTGATGTTAATCTTATATCCTCCTTTCAAGATACTGTTCATTCAGTTCAATTCATTCCGTTCAACTGCTCTTTCAGGTCCTTTGCTGTCACTGACAAAATTGCAATGTCATTGGCAGACATCAAACCTTTTATTTCTTCTCCCTGGACTTTAAATCCTACTCCAAATTTTTCTTTTGTTTTCTTTACTTTTTTGCTCATTATACAGATTGAATAATATTGGGGACAGGCTACAACCTTGTCTCACTCCTTTCCCAACCACTGCTTCCCTATTGTGTCTCTCAATTCTTATAACTGCCATCTGGTTTCGATACAAATTGTACATAGACTTTCGCTCCCTGTATTTTACCCCTTCCACTTTTAGAATTTGAAAGAGAGTATTTCAGTCAACATTGTCAAAAGCTTTCTCTCAGTCTACAAATGCTATAAACGTAGGTTTGCCTTTCCTTAACCTATCTTCTATGAGAAGTCGTAGGTTCAGTATTGCCTCGCGTATCCCTACATTTCTCCAGAATCCTAACTGATATTCCCTGAGGTCGGCTTCTCCGAGTTTTATTTATTTTTTTCAATTCCATTACGAAAGCTTTTTTTATGTTTTTTAAGAATAAAAATCATGAAAATAATAAATGAACCATTCAATGACAATTTGCAGAGAGAAAATAATGACGTGAGAATGAAGTCATTTCACGTTGGCCATCACAGCACCGTCACGTCACGGAACCGGAACGTGAAGGTGTATTCACACTGTCCGTTACCTCAAGGTACATCAAGTCAATTCAAGCCGCATGATCTCAACTCGCATGGCTATCCTCGCTGTTTGTTTTGCAGTCTTCGCTAGACAATTTTCAATTGTTTTTACGCTCAAAGTGCACATACACAACATTATAGCTTATATACATGGATTCTAGAGTCCACTTTCGTACGAAAATGACATTTGTTGGACTCAAATGGTTTGCATCTTGCAAGGGAAGACAGAAGTGAAAAACAACAGCAAAACCAGAGTGGGGTCCAAAAATTGTCATTACGGAGGATTTTCATACACTATACTCTGTTCATCATAAGAATAAACTTGATGTAAACATTACGTCATGTCTTCTTTCATGTTGACTTGAATCTCATTGTCTTTCGTTTCACGTTCAGCAGAAGCCAATTTGGGTCCAGTACAGTCAAGTACGATCATAAGGATGCGTTTCATGCTGTGTTACATGCACATACAGTAGATTGAGTGATAATGGGGGACAGCAGCTTTACCAGCGCATTAAATTTGTACAGCACTGACCACCCAGCTGATCCAACTATTCTGCAATAATGTGAGCAGTTGCAGTTTAGACGTTATAAAAGACAAGCAAAGAAACAATATAGCTTCGAATGTCATTTAATTTTTCAAGAGAAGTAAATAATGTGATTCTTTAATTCCTCCAAGCGTATTTTATGACGAAATAAATCTCAGGTGAACAGCGTGGTATGAGTGTGCATAGGACACAATATTTCGGCAGTCGACCACGTTGCCATCATCAGGTGCGCTGATGATGGCAACGTGGTCGATTGCCGAAATATTGCGTCCTATGCACACTCATACCAGGCTGTTCACCCAAGATTTATTTCGTCGAATTAAATAATATTTCGCAAAACTCCAACACTACTGCATGCTTCTTAGGTGACCAGATGGAAAGCACAAAATGCTTTCGTCCTCACCTAACTCAATGTTCTACTTACAAAAAGGAGTGATCAAAATTCCAAACTTAACACAGGGTAATATTTCTGAACTGAATTTTTTGGACTATGTGTTATGTGAAAGTATGCTACAGCGATTTCAGCTTATTGTTGAATATGGTAACTACTGAAAGTATTAATCACAGTCAGTCATCTGGTAATTTCTTAGCTCCTTCCTTATCTGAATCCGAGAAATATATAACAAGGAGCAAGAGGAAGAGGAGTCTTCATTTCATATTTTAGATAGCGACAGTTTTTTCATTTGTTACATCAAACTGCAAATAAAATTACTTAAAGGAACAGTGTTAGGAGCTACCATCACATCCCATGAAAAAGTGGTTTGTTTAAGGTTAAGTTTCACTGCTAGTCCAGTGCAATTTTCTTTTGCCATAGTCAAATCTCCCTCAATACCTTTCCCTTCAAGATTTATAGGTTTGCTTTAAGTTATGTATTTGGCTTTTAATAGTTGAAGTGCCTTATTTGTACTGGGTTAGCTAGTGAACCACATAAATATTGACCACTTATATCTGTTAAACTGTTTTACAGAGATCCAGAGAGCTAATTAATAATAAATAAGCATGCCACAGGGGGCACATATTTAATAAACAATTTGCAGTGTCAGAAGGTTTCTGTGCATTTCTTTATGAAGCCAAAGAAATTCCTATCAACATACAAATAGCTTCCATCTACTAATCAGATTCTACACTCAGTACTTTGTTCACTTCAAGTTGTAGTCATATTGCAATGCATTTCATTGTAAAATATTAACAACCATACCGCTATGTATAAAAGTCCACTATATAAATGTAGCAGAGGGCAAGTAATTTAGTATGCTCATGTCATATAGTTCAGTCTCCTGCCTCACTGCTCCAATTAATCTTTCGTCATTTAATATGAATTTTAACGAAAGAAGTAACGAAATAAAATAAGTTATAACAAATAATGAACAAGAAACAACTGATACTAACCACGAAAACTACAATGAAACGAAATGTGGAGATCTACATATGAGCAAGTATCAGTTGCAAATGACCTTGGAGGTCACGTGATGAACAACAAATGGATGACATCAGCCATCAAATCTTTTTTTGTGAGAAACCTTGACGGTGCCATGACATGATGTGACAGGACGTGATGGCCAGTGTGGATGCCGCCATCTAATATGCATTGCAGAATGTTTTGACGGGTTGTGACGTGACATGACATGGCAACCAGTGTGATTTGGCCTTAAGAAGAAGGAAAAAAAGTGCACACAGGTTTAACTCCTTAACACACCTGGCTGCGAACTTCTTGAGTACTAGCGGCCATACAAAATATACAAATATGAGAAAAATTTTTACACTCGATTTTCTCGGAAATGGTTCTGAATTGTGTCTTCCTATTTATATATGTTGAACTCGCAATCGCGCCCTACACATCCTGTCAGTATAAATGAAATCGTTCGGGAAAAGTTTGTACAGTCTGCTTGTTAGTAAATGGATGTTGTATTACCATGTGTCTTGTTAACAGACACAACACTGTGTGGTTCATTTCTAGAGGCATTCTTTGTTGCTGTTTATCTTTGTTATTATTTCGTCATTGCTGTTTATTTTTGTTGATATTTCGTCTCGAGTAGTATTGGACCTAACATCCTTCCCTGAGGAACTCCTATATTAATGTATTTTTTTTCTTCTGAGAAATGTTTCACTAACGTTTTGCAACTGAGCAGCGCCACCACATGGCGTTAGCAGTCAGTGCAGGCCAGGGCTATGATGTCACTTCTGGTGTAGGGCCTGCCAGTTATCGATAAAATGAATACTGTACTATGGAATAGGCACATAAAATACCACATCAAAATCCTTTTCTTTGTAATGGGAAACAAAACAACACTTTCCACCGATCTGGCCATCCCATGACAGACATGACAAGCAGTATTTCTTTCAGCTGGCCTCAGCAACACATTCCAAAAACGAAGTTGCAAATATCTGCCAAACCACCAGAGAAAATGCTCCTGATGACATTTAGTAGGGACACTCTCTGTGTTTCCTCATTGAGAATAAACACAGACAGAGAGTGGTAAGAGAGATTGAATATGAGAGGTTAGGTCAACTGGCCTCCATGTTCTCATCTGCAGAGTAGAATCAATTTGGGAGAAATAAGATCACGACACTTTTCCTAAAGGAGTAAGAGAGATTGAATATGAGAGGTTAGGTCAACTGGTCTCCATGTTCTCATCCGCAGAGTAGAATCAATTTGGGAGAAATAAGATCACGACACTTTTCCTAAAGGAGACGTTTTCATTTTCTGTTAAATTTAACAGCTGATTATAAAGCAAGCTCGCCATTCATCTCAAACTATTCAGACCTTTCCCTAACCTATTTCCTTTTAGGTGTATGTTGGGGCTCAAGTACGAAGGCAACGATTCTCATTGTTCAATTGCAAGAAACGCATATTCTTTTTCACTAACATGATTGTCTAAAAAACAGAAATACAAGAGACAGGTAAAAAATTTAATGCCTTGAACTTTGGTTGTGCCGTAGTATGAGGTGGTCATTATCCCATAATCGTTGACATTCTTTTCTGCTTTGCAAAATTCCTTGTTTGCGAGAACCCCAGGAACATATGCCATAATATATAATTGAAAAACTGACCTACAGGTAAATAAGTCACAGTTTTGTTAGGGTATGCCCTACTCTTACAGCACAGCAAAAAACTGTTCTTTCTGTAGCTTATCACATTCCACTGTGGAGAGCTTGTATCTGTAACACAAGGAATTTTTCTACCATATATGGGTGGTTCATCTACTAAGTATTGGAATAGATATGGGACGAATACAGAACTCTACATCTACTTCTACATCTTCACTCTGCAAATCATGTGAAGTGCGTGGCACAGGGTACATTCCATTGTACCAGTTGTTTCCTGTAGGGTCTCTTCCAATACCATTCTCTTATGGAGTATGCAAAGAATGTTCATTTAAATGCCTCTGTGCATGCTGTACTTAATCTAATCTTGTGCTCACAATCCCTACATGAACTATACATAGGGGGTTGAGGTATATTTCCAGAGTCATCAGTTAAAGCTGGTTACTGAAACATTGTAAGTACAATTTCTTGGGATACTTTACATCTATCTGTAAGAGTCTTCCAGTTCAGTTTCTTCAACATCTCTGTGACACTATGCTATAGGTCAAACAAACCTGTTACACCTGTTGTTGCCCTTTCTGTATATGTTCAACTTTCCCCGTTATTCCTCTTCGGTATGGGTCCCACAGTATTCTAGAATGAGACACATAAGTGACTGTAAGCAATCTCATTTGTGGACTAATTGCATTTACCCAGTATTCTACTAATAACCCAAAGTCTACCACCTACTTTACGTGTGACTGAGCTTATTTCATCATTCCTTTTCATGTCCCCACAAGGTATTACATCAAGGTATTTGTATGAGTTGGCTGATTCCAGCTGTGACTCACTGACATTACAGTCATGGAATTCTGTGTTTTTTTGGGTTATGAAGTGCACAGTTTTACAATTCTGAACATTTAAAACAAATTACCAATCTTAGTACCTGTTCTAAATCTTATCAAGACCTGACTGTATATTTATGTAGTTTCTTTGAGACAGTACTTCATTACAGATAACTGCATCATATGCAATAAGTCTGAGTTTACTCTCAACATTCTCAACAAGATCACTAATATATGACACAAACAGCAGAGGTCCCAAAACATTTCCCTGGAGCATACTGGAAGTTACTTCTATGTCTGACAATGACTATCTTTCCAAGATAATATGCTGTGTACTCCCTACGAAAAAAATCCTCATTCCAGTCACAGACTTCACTTGATATGTCATATGATCTTACTTTTGAAAATAAGCATAGATATGGTACTGGCATGTGAGTCATATGCTTCTCTTAAATCAAGAAATACTGCCTCTACCTGACTGCCATGCTCAAAAGCTTTCATTATGTCATGTGAGAAAAGTGTGAGTTCCGTTTCACATGACTGATGTGTAACTTCTCTTCAGTTCTCTTCACTGTTGTTAATTATTCTTTTATTTAATATTGTATCATATCACTAACTCCATACCCATGTTGTTAACAGATAAGTAACAACAGATCCACAGAACCAACTAACTTGTAAGGTCACATAATATTTATTGGAGCTTCTCATCATTATGTAATTAAATGTGAATTTTATGCAAATATTTTCATAGAAGACTTATGGTGTGGTTTTTATCCTCCGTTAATCAAATACGCTGATGCAGTTCAACTGCTGGTTTGCATTGCCTCTTCTCCATCAGCTCCCTGGCAGCACCTGAATCTATAGTCGTGAAGCTGAAAAACTTAACGAATACTGCATGGAGTTCGTGCAGTAATGTACAAAAGACAACAATTCTGCTTTCACTTTTCTACACATTTATTATCCTCAGTGTCCTATTACTGCATCAATGACCTGTTTCTCAGCTTTGTAAGATTAATACATTCAAACTGGATCAGCTCTCACAAACAAACAAGAGTCCAGTGGGCAAGATTTATCGAAAAAATTATAATCCTAATGAAGCAATTTTTTTAGAAACTCTTTCCAAGACTTATTAGCAGATGTAACAAGTCACTAAAAAAATCAATTATGTGTATTCAACATGCAGTCCCTATTTACTCTATGCATCACACTTTATATGCCATCTTGTAGTAATTTATAAGATAAATGAGCACAGCCACATTTCACTTAATCAAATTCTTAACAAACGTTACTACATACAACAGTCAATTGCTCTAACAACATTGGTGGTCTAACCTTCTATCAATCACAACACAATTCAGTAAAAATATTACCAAACTTGAATTTAAAAAAAAGTTCTTAGGCTGTTGAGTTTTCGCTGTTGGTGGCACATGTAGTTTCACAGACTGGTTCCACATAGCTGTTACATGAGTAATTACTGGGAACATACAGAACATAGATGTTGCTCATTTATTCACTTGACTGGGACACTTCTACTTTCAGTGATATCCAACTACTTAAAGAATGGTGTGCTAACAAATAATTATTTTGGAAATTACAGAATCATTTAAAAAACTGCTAAGTCGGATTTTGATACTCCAGATGGACTATAAGTATGGATGAAAATTTGGTTTGTGAAATGTGCAGTTGTCTAATAATGCAGAAAAGCTCGTGGAGCCATTTTATTTATCTGTTTTAGGAATGCTCTGTTTATGAGTACAAGCACCATGTTGAAAGGTACACTAAATTATGCAATAATCTTTGTTTGTGGCTTAATCACTCACTGAAGTATGCAACCATGTGCATAAAAATCAGGTCAGCAAAAATATAATGGCAAAGGTGGAAATCTAACAAGCAATGGTGTTTCCTCTGCAATAGAAAATGCAACTGCTTCTGAAATTTACTGTTAATTCTTTTGTAGGTTAATTAGTTTCACAGAATTTGAACTCCATTACTGAAAAGTCAGCATACCTGTCCTTATAATAAGTGGTGTCACTAAGTCCATAAATATGTATTAGCTCATACAATATCTGCTGAATCGCACTGCACTAAAAATTTAATTGTCAATATCTTTTGATCAGCTGTTCTTGTACACCTCCTAACTCCTCTTAGAAATTTCATTTCTTTCACTTGGATTATATTTTCTTGCTTTTAGCAGTTGTCCAGGTTTCGCTTGTAAATAGCAATGTTGGTTGGACATTACCTTATAAAACTTATTTTTGTGTCTATTCTCACTTTATTTCTCAGTATTCCATTGATTGTTCCACATATCATGTCATGTTTCTGCAGTTTGTTGTCAGTGTCAATTTCCAAGATAACTGAAATGACTAACGTGTTCAATGTTTTTATTTCCTATTATGATCTTAGTGCTTAGCGGTTTTGTCCCTTTGAGAGTCATCGCTTTTGTTTTCAGAGTGGATTATTTCATATTATATTCTTTAGAAATTTGATTCACTCCTCAGATGGGTCTTTGTAGCGAAGTCTCGCTATCCTGTTCAATAGCAATGTCATCTGTGAAAAGCATCCTATTAAAAAATATGTGATAATTCTAGTCCAAATAAAGTTTTTCTTTCCATGCTTCAATCATATCATCATGAATATATTAAAAATTTGGTGGTAAGCTACACCCTTATCAAACACCTTGGTTTTCTACTGATATAGCATGATTAGTCTGTATTCTTATTTTTGTATCTTTATATAGGCTTTCTATCACTTTTAGTATTTGCTGAGAAATCCATTCCTGTGTGTAATGTACCATAACATTTTCCTGTTTACATGATCGAAGGATTTCTCTAATCCTATAAATGCATTGTGTGTTTCCCTATGGCACCCTCCTTGTTTTTCTATAATTTGGTTACGTGTGAAAACATTATCAGTACAGTATTTTGCTTTCCTGAAACAGTTTTGTTCTTCAGATAATAGGTTTTTGGCAATAATTTGTAGACATTGATTTATTATATTGGCGTAAATCTTATGTGCTGTATATACTAATTACACCATGATAATTATTTTGTTTACCTTTTTGAAAGGTTGAAAATACATCTGCAACTGTCCATGATTTTGGAATCAGGTGCCGCTGCCAGCACACTGTAAAAATGAAGAACACTAAGTTTTAAAAACAGTCTCCAATATTTAAGTAACTTATGTCACAAGGGCCTAATGTTTTCCAGTTTTCTATTTTATTCAGGGCTTCGTTTACTTCTTGGATCGTTATGAGAATGTCATCATATGGTTCATCCATTTCAGGGGAGTAGGGGGGGGGGCTTCCTCTAAAGTTTGATTTTCTATGTGCAGTCCATTTATATTCTAGTATTATATTTAGGTTTGTTGTCTATATTTCAGTTTTATTTAAACACTTTATCGTCTTGTAAGCTATGGCCTGTCTTCAATTGCTGTCATGGCCAATCCTGCTCACAAAGTTTTTCTAAATAAATGGCTCTGAGCACTATGGGACTTAACATCTCAGGTCATCAGTCCCCTAGAACGTAGAACTACTTAAACCTAACTAACCTATGGACATCACACACATCCATGCTCGAGGCAGGATTCAAACCTGCGACCGTAGCAGTCCCGCGGTTCCAGACTGCAATGCCTATAACTGCACGACCACAGTGTTGCAGTTAATTTTGTTTCTGTTATTCACATTAGATACACATTTTTGTTCACAGGATGTGCACACTTTTTGTCACTCAAAATATTTTTACTGTTCACTGCAACTGTGACCTGAAGTTCATACTTTTCAATGACCCCACTAGCCTCATCTTCAATGTCGACAGGTCCATAAATTCTCCCACTTATCACTTTCTTAAATATGTAAATTCGTTTTTAATTGTACTAGGTGGATCAGTTCCTCTACCAGAAAGTTAACAATTGTAAGTAAGTTCATTAGCCTATTTTCTGTAGTCTCCACTCTGTCGCCCCTTCAGCATCACATCAGTCTGTAGTTGTGAAGCTGGGAAGCTTAATCAACACTGGCTTATGATTGTTCAGTCATGTACAGAAACCACAGTATTGGCTTCACTTTGCCACACATCTATCATCCTCAGTGTTGTATGATTGGCCCGATGAACAGTTTTTCAACTTCAAAAATTAATAGCACTCCAACCAGGTCAGCACTCACAAACAAAGAAGAGTCCAGTGGCAGGATTTATCGAATAATTTATAATCCTACTGAAGCACATTTTTAGAAACTCTTTCCAAGAGTCAGTAGCAGCTCTAACAAGTCATTAAAACAAAATGATTGTGTAAAACAAAATGTAGTCCCTATTTACTCACACATCACAGTTTATATCGGATCTTGTAATAATGTATCAGAGAAGAGTGCACAGCAGTATTTCATTTAATCTTATTCTTAACCATAGTCAACATAGGTGCAACAATCAGACACTGCAAAGACAATGGTGGTCCAACCCATCCACCGAGCACAATACAATTCGGTAAAGGTATTCTCAGACTTGAACTAAAGAAAACGCTTTTAAGTTCTTAGGCACTAACATTACTGAGCTTTTGCTTATGCCATTGCGTGTATTTTTGGAGACTTGTTGTACATAGCTATTATGTGAGTCATTACCAGGAGCAGACTCGACATATATATTTCCAATTCCTCACTTGACTGGAACTGACTATTTTGAGCGGCATCTAACTATTTATGGACACATATGAACAAATGGCTATTTCAGAAACTACTAGGTTAGATTCTGTAGCTTGAGATGAATTATAACTATACATAAGAATTTGGTTTGTGAAATACGTGAGTGCCTGAGAATTTAGAAAGTTTCTGGAACCACTTCATCTATCTGTATTTCGAGTACCATATTTACGAATACAAGTGTCATATCGAAAATTATGGTTATCTAGCTTAGAGCCTGCTGTTTCACTTGGATAGGATGTATGGCCCGCATAGCTTTTTTTCCCTTTAATCGAATTTTTATGTTGTTCACAAACTGCAATGACTTCTAAACAATTCACACTAATTAAGGGCATAGAAGAATTATCTTTTCTGAATGTACTTCTGTCCAGAAAGCGATTTTGCTAATAGGAGTTGGAGGTTTTTGTTAATCCTGCCTTTTAAGTTCTCATTGTGATAATTCCATAAAAACTTTCATCCCCTAATACATTTCTTTATATCTTACCAAGAAGTGAAATGCCAATTTTCGTATATGTTAAAAATATAAATATAAAATATATGTTACAAATGTTGTAATGAATTGGTAACAAAACAGACCCACAAAGTTTTGTTCCATGATACACCCCCTTTGGTGTTGAATTTCCAAAAACACTGAAATGCATATTTTTTCTTTCTAACTGAAAACCCAAACAGACATTTTCTTAGGTTTAGCCTCCCACCCTCCATCCCCTCCAGGTTAAATTGCCAGAAATACCAAAACATGTGATTTTGATTTCTGACATAGAAACTAAATACCAATTGTTGTAGTTCTAGCTTCAAAAATTCCTTAATAGCGACATATTTTCAAAATCCTTTCATTTCCTATTTCATTTCCTTAGCGGTTTAATTTTGAAAAATGTACTCTTAAACTGCGTGCACAGTATAAAATCAACACCCACTCAAAATTTCAAGTTTCTGTCCTTATCACCTTAGGCTGGGTGAAAATGAATCAGCTAGGCCCTGTTTCCAACCGTTAGGGGTTGAATTTACAGAAACAGTGAAACATACAATTTTTTTATTTCTATCTGAGAAGCCAACTATCAATTTTCGTAGGTTTAGTTTAAGAATATTTTCATAATGAAATATTTCACAAAACATTTTTTCCTCTTTTCACAGCTTTAGGGACTGAATTTCCAAAAATACTGAAACACTTTCTTTTATTTCTACCTGAGAAGAAAAATACCAGTTTTCATAAATGTAGCTTTAAAAGCACTTTACTAGTTTTTTTAACAATTATTTATTTTAAACCTCTCACCCACCATTCAATCCCTAGGAGCTAAATTTCCAAAAATGCTGAAACATATATTTTTTGACTTCTGACCTAGAGGCAAAATTCCAATTTTTGTAGGTCTTGCTTCAAAATTGCATCAATAGCAACACTTTTTTTTAAAACATTTCATCCCCGCCCTTAGGGGTAGGGGTTATGACAACATGTGTTGATTTATAATAAATTCATCTCTTATAGCAATTTCTTCACTATACCTTAACAGGTTAATATGATTACCTTGATGCGCCCATGCAGTGATATGACCATAATCAGAGGTCCTAATGAGGTCAGAATTACTTTTTTGAATCTTGTCAGTTGTGACTCATTTGCCGCTTTCAAAGTATTTACTGACAGGCCTTGATTCAGGTACCTGGTATCAGGTGGATCATGGGGCATTTCATTATTATTAGGACGAGCATTGTTCATATCTCTTTGGTTTTGGTCTAGAGTATGTGCATTCCCATAACTCATGTTGTTACCTCTATTCAATTGTAGAGTCCCATTTCCCTGCCAAAGAGGATGATACTGATTTTTGTACCTTGTTCTCTTCATATTATTATGGTTTGGTGGGTGCTTATCAGTATGCCATGCATCAAATTTGGGTGATGTGAGAGGTGACTCACTTGGGCTGTGTGAAAGTCATTTGACCAGCATGGATTGCGATTCTGCGTTATAACTCAAGTATGTTATTCCATCATAAAGACCTGGAATTGTTTACAGTTAATTAAACTTCCTTCAAGTAACGCAGAGGATAATAATGCCGCTATCCCTACTTCATACGGTACTTGGTTTTGCGATAAATCAGTAGAATTCATTTTTTTACCATATATCACGTGATACACAGAAGAACTGTTGCAACTATCACATACTTTATCAGCAGATAATTGGGTGCCTTGAACTATACCCCTACTTATACACATTTCCTGTTGTACTGTCATAAATTGTACAGTAACTTGGTCATTGGTCATCCCATTCTGAAAAATCTTTGCTTTAAGTGACTTTTATCTTTGCTAATTAGGATTTTACTAATTCGCCAGAATTGTCTTGCTTAGGCACAGTGGCTTTGCCTGTTTCACTTACAGCACCTTCAGATTCTGAATTTAGTTTGTCATTAATTTAAATACCCTTTTGCGACAGCCATTGTGAAAAGTTATGAATAATGTGCTTGCAGTGGTCATTAAATTGCTTTTGTACTTTAGCATCCTGTTCTTCCACAAAAGTATCGTAATTCTCTAATTTCAGTATAGTTGCTTTTAATTGTTTTTGTTCTTTAGACAAAGTTTGTATGGCTTCTGGAAGGCCACAAAAACATTTTTAATTGTGAAACATCATCTGTTAAAGTATTAAACTGCACTGACAAAGTATTAAAATAAGCAACCAATTATGCTAAATCACTGGATTGTTTTTCTAATTCCCCTGAATTTTTTGTTGTTGCGCCAGTTGCTTCTGTAATTGTATTGATATATTGTCTTCCATTGCATTAAAATTTTGTAACAATAGTGTAATTCGATCAACTGGCTGATCACTTATTTGCATATTCGTTTTATGTGAAGTATCATCCATTGCAACATTTATTTCACATGAAGCATCATCCTATTGAAAAATTACATTACATGAATTATTGTCTAAGTCAGCATCAGCTTCACATAAAAGATTATCGGTTAAAGTGATTACACCACTTTCAGAGTACAACTCGAGGTCATATTCTGAAATACATGAATTTTCAGTTTCCCTATTACCAAATTTACTTTGTTACATGCTACGTTTTATGTTACTATTTTCTTCCACAGCTGTTTTTGAGTTCTTTCCTATTTTGACCATAACACAGAATTCAGAGAAAAAGCTTTTAAAAGAATTTTGAATAACTAGAGACCTGCAAAAGTACCTACTTGGTAATAGTGCTTCAGATTCAGAATTATCAGAATCAAGAATTAAACAACAAGTATACAATAACATGGCGTAATTTTAACATTACATAGAGTATGTTGCTGGAATGGCCATCTCATGAACAGAAATAATCGTTACATAATGAAATTTATCTTATATGCAGATAAAAGTTTTACTTGTAATGAATTAAGATCTTAATGTCAAAAGCTTTATGCACTTTAAATGTAAAGAAATTAAGCCTGTTTCCTTTACCTTATGCACTGATGTCTTGCTAATTTTGGAAGAACAGTTCCCTTATATTTCCTTCCTTTTGGCTTTCTTTTATAATTTAGTATCACTCTATCTTCTTGTTCAGTTTCCCTTCTGAGATTAGGTCAGTACTTTTTCTCATAATACTGGTTCTTCATAGGGTAAAGGGTATATCAAACTTTACAGGTAAAACAGACAATGTGAGATATCTAAAAGTCCAGTCATGATCTCATCATTATAATTCCTCCACCTCTTTGGTGAACAATCAAATGTTGTCTTACATGATTAGCAAAAAGAGAAAGCAGAATTACCTTAATGATGGGAGCAGCTGTAAAATCGGCACAATCAATGGTTGTTAGTCTGTTGTTAACAGAATGATATGTGGCCTTGAAAGAAATATGAATATTTAAATCCCAGTATGTGCACTGTGTAGTAATGCTTCTTTCTGAAACGAATTTTGAATAAATGTAGGTTCTTTTATTGATCAAGCAATGTCCATTTGAGGCAGCAGCAATGATGGCCAATAAATTCCGTCACAATATTTGTAACAACCAATTTCATTAGGTGTTCACTGTAATAAGGCTGTATGACATTTGAAACTACTGTAAGGCAGGAAATATTAGTAATACTTAACATATGTAACAGATATTTGGATTGTATGTAATTTATTTAAGTTGTACCACGTCCTCACCTTCTGCTTTCTGTGCAGGCAGAAATAAGTGAATAAGATAAGATAAGTAAGTGATACAAAAAGAATGGAGCCAAATCTAACCATTGTTTTATAGACAAAACCGTAACGAAAATATTACATGGAGATTATAATTTCTGCATCATCTCAGCTCTAAGGAAGCTGTGGATTTTTGTTTCATAATGTTTCTTTCCAGAAAATATTACATTTTTCCACTATCAAAGATATCTTATACGTCTATCAATTAAACTATGTTATTTACACAGTGGGACTATAATTCAGTAATGACACAAATGTTAACGTAGACAACTTTCCAAATAAGTCTGCAGATCAAGTATCACAAATGAATTTTATAATTGAGTGGATAAGTTACCAAGCACATATTCCACTTATACTGTATCTGTTCCTTGTTCATATCCAATGACATGTACCAAACAAGGTTGAATTTAAATTTTAAACAACAATATTTATATGATAATAGAATGTTATTTACCTAGACTATGTTTACCTCAAATCTCATTACTTGAATAACCAGGGGGTATAAGTTAAAGTATTGTTTAATCTATGGAGAAGACAATAGAACTTCACTCACAAATGAAACAGCTTTTAACTGTAAACAGACTTTAGATTATGTTGCAATTTTCACTGGTCAAGCTAATCTATGAAATGTAAGACTTTTCCATTTATAAGAAATTATCTTTTCTGAGTGCAGTTAGTGAATTGAGTGGTAATAACCAGGTACAAGTGCTCCAAATCAGTACGAAATGTGACCTTTAGACTGGCAATCATATTCGTTGTATAAGCTACACACAGATGTGTACAAAGTGATATCTTCCATTTACAAAGTGAAATGTAGCAACATAACACCTGATTCTGGAAAGTACGCTTTAAACGTGAGATAACAAATGTGAATCATGGTTCAGTCACCCAAACAATTACACCACAATGGTTCTGGTGTGGTTTAGTTTTTAAACAAATCATACAACAATTCATTTAATAAAAATGCAAGTGAATAAGCTAATGCTGACATGAGGATCATGAAGGTTCGCAGAAACTTTCAGGTCACCTACTATGAATTAGGTGAGTGGTACATATGTCATCATTCTGACTATAATAAAACGTTTTCTAACCATCAATATTTGACAACAAGCTTCTTTCAAAATCCGAATTGTTAGTAAGTGCAGGGAGAATCACAACATGGAAAGATCATACAGTAAACATTAAGAAAGCTACATGCTATATCTTGACATAATGTAATGTTGTCAAAATATGAAATATTTGCAATGTGACATGAAATATTGCACAATGATCAGTTACGTTTTCATCTGTAATCTATCATAGCTAAATTTGATGTCATATGGGTGTTCCAAGAAGTTTGCTGGACACTAATGCAGAGTTATGTTCCCTACTACATAATTGGTGCTGTAAGAATTGTCCTAAACATTTATTTGTGTGTTACTTTCAGTACTCTTGCTGTTTTTAAACTATTCCAAGTGACTAATTACCACAGGGTGTGTATTCGTCCCGTTTTTTTTTCAGGTTGGCACCATTTTCTTCCAAAATGTCCCACAATCGAGAAAGTTATTTGGGAATGCTCAAATGTCCTGTTTTTTGCTGATTTAGCTTGACTAAAGTATTTTTCTCTATCGAATGTGATTTGCAATTTATTGTGAAATTATACATGCTATGAACTGCCACCTGTAGAACTCAATCTTAAACTTTATTTATTTACTATTCTGGGTACTACATTCCACAATTAATTAAAGGTGCATCGACTTTTAGCACATTACTTCCCTGTTAACTCGAAAATAGTCGGAGAGAACAATCCAGCACCCAAAACAACCACATAAAAATAAGTTACATATAACAACAGAGATTATCCTCTTGTAGTCCATCTTTTTTGTGCAGAGATATTTTACACCACAGCTACTTGCTTTCGTCACAAAACCGTTACCGTTTTGCACTGTTGGTAGTACCGATTTATGTTGTATTTTCGATTGTATGTTACAAGCAGTCTGAGGCATTACAATGGATATATGACAGTTTTAAATCTACACAATCACTACTGCTTCATCATATCAAAATGGAAGTGAAGTTTTAAAAGCAGTATAAACAGTGAGTTTTCTGATATCACTGGTAGTGGAGAATATGTAGAATGTACATTGTGCAAATAAAAATTTGCTATTGGACATGATGGAAGGACTGGCATTGTGAATCATATTAAATTAAAGAAACATTTCATAAAAGTCCAAACGAAATGTGCAAATATGTGTCTGACTACTATGTAAATTTAAAAACAGTAACTGAGATAGATAGGCAGTTGGCAGTGCAAGGAGCTACATTTGCCACAGCACAGTGCATACCCATAGCTTTAAGTCAATGGATTGTACTACATCACTTGTTAAAAACATTACAGTCCTAAATTCACATGTGGACACTCAAAATGTAATGCAATCATATAAATGTTACGGCGTCATATACAGCTCAGCAGGTTTTAAATGAAACGAAAAGTGCTTGATTCATTTCTGTAATGATTGATACATCTGATCATCTGTATTTGAAGTCAGTTAGTTTCTTTGTTAGGTCTTTTCACCCTGAAAATGGAATCATGGTGGAACTTGAATTGGCGGATTCGTCTGCAGAAGCTTCAGATTTACTTCATGATTATGTGCTGGAGGTTTTAAAAAGATATGAACTTGAGGGAAAAGTCGTTGCAGTTTTTGCAGACAGCACTAACAGCAATATTAGTGGTAAACAGAGGAAAGGAAAAAATACTTTATGCTCTATAAACTGCAACAGAAGACAGTGAATAATATTACAGGTGTTGGCTGCCCAGTACATGTGGAGCACCATTCTTTACAAATTAGCTCACATTGTTTACCAATGGACTGCCAATTAATTGTAAACAAAGTCTACCAGCATTTCCACATATATACAATGAGGGCTGAGTCTCTCAAGTCATCCTGTAAGTTAACTGATACCAAATACAAAACTGTACTCAGGCACAGTAAGACGAGCTACCAGCATTGGAAAGGATTATAGAGATACTTCCTGATTTAAAATCTTATTTCATTTCCCTTGGTAGGTATTCTGTTATACTTAAACAATCCTTTGAAAATCGTCTCTATTTCTCCTATGTACAGGGTGATAATAAAGTTAGACTTTCAAAACGCTGTAGAAATAACACCACTGGTCAGAATGACGTCAAATTGCAGCGGAATATTATCGGAGATGGTGGAAAACACATGGCAGAAGGAAAAATTGTGTAAAAATTTATCAATAGATGGTGTTGTATGTTTCAGAATACGCAAATGAAAACACCTGTCATATGCATGACCCACTGTAGTTGGTATAAACACGCCAGTTACACGATTTTTCCTCTCTCGCGTCTGCAACGTTCGACATGACAGCCTCAATGCAGGAACATGCACTGCTTGTAAAGCTTTATTACAAGAATGTTGATTGTGCACACATCGCTCTGCAAAAGTTCCAGACACACAAGGAGTTGGTCTGATGACTGGCGTGGGTCTCGGGAAATTCATTCGGAAATTCCAAAAGTCGGGTTCTTTTGGGGTGTAACTTAGTTGAGAGAGGAAATGCATTAATTCGATCGACATCAGTGGAAGCAGTGGCCACAGCATTGCAGGAGGAGACGAGCAGTGGTATACAAACGTGTATTGTACGGAGAATTGCGCGAACATTGGACATACCCATGAGCACCATGCGTAAAATCCTACAAAACAGCCTTCTTTGCTATCCATTCAAAATTACCCATGTGCACGAGTTACTTCCTGTTGACCTGCCAGCAAGAGAGACCTTTGATTTAGAATTTCTTGTTCTCATGGAAGTGGACAATGATTGGCCGTGGAAGATTTTGTGGACAGCCGAGTCCACTTCCATCTGACAGGATATGACAGTACACAGAATTGTCAAATATGGGCAATGGAAAATTCACACGCAAATCAACCAGCACCACTTCATCCTGAAAAGGTCACTGTGTGGTGCTTGTTTATGGCATTACTTACCATAGGGCCATAATTCTTTGAAGAGATAGTTGGTTCCAGTCATGTTACCCGTACCATTACTGGTAAGCACTGTGAGTGTCTCTTGCACAACCACGTCATTCCAGCTCTCCAAAAGTGTGGATGTACAGATGAGATCATTTTTATGCAAGATGGTGCATTTCCAAAAATCGCAAATCCAGTTAAGCAGGTGCTGAAGCGCCATTTCGGAAATGTTAGAATTATCAGCCACCATTTCCCTGCAGCCTGGCGTCCCAATCACCTGATCTTAATCCATGTGACTCCTGGCTGTATGGCTATCTGAAAGATGTGTTCAGAGTTCCGATTGCAAACTAAGCTGTATTGAAGGCATGCATTGCCGAACACATTCTGAACGTGACCCTGGAAACACTTTGATCAGTTGTGGAACATAGTATTTCTTCAGCTTGTCGCAGAAAACGGTGGACAGCATATTGAGCATGTCTGCGCCAGTCACACGGACATTACTAACTCGATTTGATTTTGATTTATACTTTTTATATGGTTTTTGGCCTAAGGACAATTAGAAACCGAGTTGATTGATGTTCTTTATGCGGTTTTTGGCCTCAGGACAATTAAAAACTGATGTAATTGATGCTTTTTATGTGATTTTTGGCCTCCCAATCCAATGGGACATGAAATTGCCGTTGTGGCTGGGTTTACGTAACTAACAGTATCACACCTGTACACCCAAGCACACTGAGTAGTACAGTTGTTTAATGGCAAACGTACACCTTAGGCATTGATTCATTTGTCATTTGTAGTTGACCACCATTAAATTATGATGCTTACAGTGCCATCTATTGCTACATTTTGTAACTATTTTTCTTCTGCCATACGTTTCCTCCCTTCTCTGATAATATCCCATTGCACTTTGACATCATTCTGGCCAGTGATGTTATTTCTACAGCGGTTTGAAAGTTTAACTCTAATTATAATCAGCCAGTATTTCCTTGTCAGCCAGCTAAAGCTTCTCTCCACAACAATTAAATGTATTGAGAAACGAGAAATCACAGTTGTGGAAGTATAACAAGAAATAAACAAGTTATTAGACAAATTACAGCGTAGAAAATCTGAAAGATTTGTTACTCGCTTTGTACATGAGCAGCTAAGAAACCTGGAAGAAGGGGGCGAAATTACTGCTAAGGAATTTCATAGTCATGCTGATACCTTCTATGACTCTTGCATTGAGTATATTAATGAATGGTGTTTATCATTCCTCACACCTATTTGATTAGGTGATCACTGAAAATGAGCAGCTACAGTGGAAGGATATTCAGGACTATTGCGATTCTGTCACAAGTATTGTACCAATTTTTTCTATTGACAAAGACGAATTCTTCGATGAATTTACGTGACAGAATCTTATAAAAAATGAAAGGAGAAAACAATGAAAGTGTTAGCGCAATGTGGCATAAAATGTCTGCCTATTCCAACAGTAAAAACATTAACATGAAGAACATGATTCATTTGGTGGAATTTTGCCTGGCATTTCTGGATCAAATATTGCTGTGGAATGTGTGATTTCTTTAGTGAATTCTTTGTGGTCAGAGGGAAAAAAAGAAAAGAGAATGGATTTGGAACAGTGAAGGTCTTGCTCATTGCCAAAAAACACTTTAATGGTATATCATATGCTGACTTACTGCACAATATCAAACTAAAATGCACATAAAAGTGACTATTACGCTAACAGTGCAGCAGAATAACTGTAAAAAATTATATGATGTAAAGGTAAACTATACCCACTGAAATTTATCAGTACAATCTGTGTCACATTTTTTCCATATTTGTCCCAGATCTTCCCCTAAAATTTTTAAATGTCCCCTTTTTTGATAAAAATAAACCCCTAATTACCAGTACGTTCACCATAACTACTCCATGAGTGTAAGCAACATTTAAGTGATATAATTCATATGAATAATTCCTGGGAGTAACTTTATGGACTGAGGAAAAATATGTCATTCTCAACTTTCTCAACTTATTCAGGTATTGTTTTATCCCACTTAGTACTCCTAGTAATTTGCTCAAATATGAACATACAATACAGATAGATTCATTAAGCTGAAGAAGTTGCATAATTTAGATACAGAGATCAGTATGAGAAAACGTGACAGCAGCAAAATGAAAGGAGGAAGAAAATGTCACATGGCTGGGGATATTGCATTGCCAAACACGTAATGCACAATTCAGAGTGCAGCTGCCAAGAGAGTTTTCATCAACTGTAGTTCCCTTTCGACCATTTTCCTTTTGCAAATTGATACTCCATAATGCTTCATAAAGAACGGATTGTGTTGTCTCAACATTTGGTTACTCTGATAATTTCTCACTCTCCCTGGTTTTTCATCAAAAATGTCACAGAAAGTCTACAAAAATTTATTTAGACCCTCTTTTTCCTTTAAGATCCATTTCCCAGCTTCCCCACCTGTTCGGCTATTAATTTGCTGTGTGGTTCATTTACCATATCATTATCGCAAAAATCCACATAATAACCCCTTTCATCCAAATGTTCCATCCCCTGATTTGGTTATTACTATTACTATTGTTTATCATTACTATATTAGTTTCAGAGCAAGTTCCACTTTCTGGATCTGTGAATAATAATTTTATGTAACCACAATTTGAAACCAACTTTTGCTTTTACAATCCAGTTTATTCCTAAAATTAAAATTTCATTCAGGTCTTTTATAATCAAACTACCTTCCACAAAAGAAAAATGGTTCGTACTGAATAGTAATGAAACTTGTCTTTTGACCAACTTAATGTACTTCACTGTGGCCCCTTTGACTCTAAAGCCAGTTATTAGAAATTCAGCAACATTTTCTCTGCTCTCTATCCTACCCCTTAATTCTCCTGATATTCCACTTATAGGATCTCCAGTATCAACCAGACAGTTCCCTAAAATTTTCTGTGTGTACACAAATCTATGGGCTCCATTGCACACCACACTGACATCTACAGATATGAGCAGATTTTCATGTACCTCCCTAACACTGTCCTCTTCACTGCTACATGTAATTGTGTTTCTACCATTTCTTCCTCCTTCACTTCTACATAAATAGACCCATCTAATTCTTCACAAAATAAAACATCTTCCCATTCTTCATTTTCAGAAACATCACTACTAACATTACTAACATTACCATGTGTAACATAACTATCTGTCTCTGTTTCTTCTTTGTCCTTGGTAGAAACATCAGTAATAATTGACGCACAACTCGCTGAAGTGGCGTCAAATCGAAAGACTTGCACCCGGTGAACAGTCTACCTGACGGGAGGCCCCAGTCATATGACATTTTATTTTATCACTAATAATCATGATATTTTCCTCACAACTACTATTTATCCTATTTTATTCCCCACCTAGTACATGATTCTCAGTTACATTACTCCCAGCCTCAGCAATAGCACATTCACAACACCCCCCCCCCCCTGAACATTTTCATTTTCTATTAATCCCACAATCCCATTTTCATCATAACACTTATTCTCTTTCTCTTCTACAGATAAAGTTTGGCTACTTGATGCATCAAAAAGGTTTGAAAAATATCTTCACTCAGTTTTAGTTCCCTATCCTGGTACCTATCTTCCTCATCTCTCATTTCACTTAACATGTTTCCCCAAAATTCCCCATCTACATTAACTCTATTAAGCTGGAATGTCCTCCTGTTATTCTTGTGGTGGAATCTAGTTTGTGAATCGTCTCTTCCCTACTTTTTCTATGCCTATTAGCCTAATTTCGATTCATTCTTCTCACCCCAAAGTGACAAGCTCCCACTGGGGCGTCCCTCAGTTTACCTAACCATTACTCCTATTTTCTATCCTCCTGTCACCACACTGTCTCCTATTTCCTTCCAACGATGTACCTCTCTGTACATGTTCCCTACTTTCATTTCTATATCTATTACTCAAATAATTTTTCCTTTTAGCATTGTTATACCAATAAATATTCTCTTTGTCTATATCCCAATCTTACATTTCTCTCATTTGGTCTACATAGTTCATCTATATGCCTCAAAAACTGTTCAGCAGAATCATCAGGTCCATATACAAATCCCCATTGGAGTTTATTTGGCAATTTCCTATTTAAGTCATCAGTCTGAATCAATTCACCAAGTGGTTTACCCAAACATAATAATATTATAAATTCTTGCTAACAGTAACTCTTCAGTCAGCCACTACTCTCTCTGAAATTAGGTATAGTTAGTAATTAACATTTTATTCTAGCTTGCTTAATCTCTCCCAAACAAAAATTGTTCGGAAAACATTTTTTAAACTTACTGAAAGTCATATATGCGCTAATATTTTGGTTGGCCCCAGATAATGCTTCCCTATGCAAAAACCTTTTTACGAATCTAATTTTAAAGGTTTCAGACATTCCAGATACGAAATTATCTTTACATTGATAAAGTCAACTGAGTGTACTTATTTTCTCCTGCAAATTCTTCATTTTTACATTTCCCCACACATTACCACAACTGCTACCAAAAATCTTAACAACTAAATCTTCTTGTAATTTAATTTATTACTAACATCTGATACACTAATTTGAGATACACCAACATTACTGCTTACATCTGTGAATTTATGGTAAATATTGTTAATTTGACCACATCTGCCAGAATCCTATCAACAGACTCTTTACTTTAAATAAACGTTTGTACAAACATTTGTCTTTTCTTACTGTTTCATATGTAAAATCGTTCTCTATATAACGAAGGTGGTTTGAAAAGTTCTCGGAATCACAACGAGAGGTCAGCCCTAGTGCAACGAGTTTTTCACGTGATATTCATTGGCCTGCTGCTTGCAAACACATTCCATGTCAGTGCTGTTGGAAGAGAGCTGTGGTGGTGACATGGCTATGTTGTTCTTACCGTGTAGTGATTTGCGAAGATGCAAAAAATCGAGATTCGAGCATTGATTAAGTGCTTCGTAAAGAAGGGTGTGAAAGCAAACGACATTCACGCCAATTTCCAGTATGCACTTGGGAACTCTGCTCCTTCATACTCAGCTGTTGCCAAGTGGACAAATGAATTTAAATTTGTTCGGGCAAGCTTAGATGATGACCCACGCAGTGATCGACCGAGATTGGTGTTACTTAAACATCTATACACTATTGATTAATCGATAGTATCTGCACTATCGTCACTATCAGTAATCTGGTTTAACCATCGATAGTCAGATCGTTAATAACATAATTCTTTTGTAATTGGCGCCCGAAAAATTGTCGGTTCGAATCACGTGCATGGCGCTTGGAATGTAGAAGAAAAGTAGATTGTATGGCGGTATTTAATCAACTCAAAAATGGTGGCACCTTAGCGAGCCTATGTTGTTTCTGAGCTATGTTGTTAATAGATTGGTCGCTGTGGGCCGAGAGGGCATGAGAGACGGAATTTAGATGCTTATGGTAAAAACTACACACGTAAATAACATGGATTCGTGAATCGCATTGTACAGATCTTCATCTTCAAATGTGTGAGCTTACTTACTTGTAGCTAGGAATACAAATGTAAATAAGGCTGTTGTAATGCAATGCAGTTAGTAGAGGAAACATGGTATTTTAAAATTTGTTAAGTGTTTGTGATTGTACTTACGGTGCATTTTAAAATAAATAAAATTATTTATCGTTATTAACTAAACACACCTGCTACTGTCCACTTTTGCATATGAGTCCTCATTGTACTTACAAGTGTTTTCAGTTTTACATGTTAACATGCAAGGTGCTTCGAAAACACAAGACACTGGCGCAATCCTAATGCCTCTGCATCACTTCTGCTTTTGTAGAAGTGCAAATATTATTCATATGTTGGTTGCCCGTGTTGTGTTCGATTAGTGGAGCTTGTTCTTTCAAGAACACACCAGCTCCCGAAAAAATGAATACAATAAAAGCGCAACTCCGTCGAGTGGCAAGTTTATTTATTTGTATGGTGCAGGGACATAATCATCCAAATGTACAGCTGTATTTACATGCAACCTGTTTTCACAGCATTGCAGTGCATATTCATTTCGCACGAAATGTGAATGTTTTTAGTGGATGTGAGACAGAACTAATCTCTTCTTGCCAACAGTTGACAGTGAAGGCCCGGGAATGTTTTTGCAAAAGTTCAAATCCTGTAGATATTTCTTAAGCTCTTGCCCATTAATGCTGAAAGACCTTGTTTGAAAACTTGTGCAGCGGATAAATTAGCTCATCATTATTTTTATTTTTTCGTGTTTATAGCAATCTGCAATCTGATTAATAATTTTTCGAGCATCAGGAAGAAGAACGCTGCCTTTAAAGCTTCCCGCTCTTCTGAGATTGTAGGAGGTGGCCTCAATGTGCAAACAGTGGTTTCTTCATCTCCCATTTCGTTATTTAAGCGCCATACAACTACAGACTTATTCTTTGTCAAGCAACTATAGTGGCACACCTTTCGAATCGCTGTCATTGGCAGCAGTGAGACAAAGAGCACAGTCACCATGAAAGTGTTCCAAATGGGGCTGACATGAAACCACCAGTAGTTTCCGCACACCACCAATAGTCTCTGTTGGGCGAGGAAATTCCGCGCTTCCAAGATTATTTTGTTTTGTAAGAGGTATGTAAATAGAGTTTTTTGTTATTGTTTTGAAGAAAGTGCAGGATAATAGTTTGAAAAGTGTACTGTCTGCTTTAAAGATTACAAACATGATCAGAGAATAGGACTAATTTAATAGACCACTAAAAAACTAGAATGGTGAAATCTAGAGAACCACGGATTATTAATAGAATTGAAAGTTGAGGGATCAACATGTGAGCTAGATCAAGTGCAAGAGGTGCAACCAAAAGTATCGTGAAGCTCTATAAAAATTATTGTAACAGAAGTCAGTTGCATGATGCCAGTTCAAAACCAAAAAAGGAACTTGATTTCTTTATTCACAAATGTTTGCTATCGATATGCTGCTGTACAGAAGTTCCGACCCTCAAAGTTTGAGAAAATTTGTTTATGCCTTAGATAGCAGTTATGAATTGCCAGATGAAACCACACTTAAATATTTATTGATCTCACAACTACATGAAGAGAGAAAAAATAAATTAGATGAAGCACTTACAACAGACATGTGGGAAAGCAACGCAAATGAAAGCATACTGTCATTGACTTTCCACTTCATAAGGGACAAAAAATTAGTTTCACCCACATTAAAAGTGACAAAACCGCAGGTCATCAGAACATAAAATCTATGCATGTGTAACTAACATTTTTAAAAATGTTTCCTTCTTTAACTTGTCAATGCCTTGCTGAGTTTCAGTTCATTCTTATGATAGGTACATGTCGCTGTAAGTCAAGTCAGTGTAACTTGTAAGTTTTTTTGGGGGGCAGTTTCATCCCTCCCTTCCCACCCCCACTCTCACTCACTGCTCTTGTCGATAGAAATCTGAAGCCATAGGGTTATTTGTGTTTTGTTTGCAGGTACTGCCAACCATGACAAATCATTGAATAATTGCGTTAAACCAGGCTTAATATATTTTCTTATTCATTACTGCAAATAAGCAACACATTTGAACATGGATGTCTCTATAATGTGCTTTCTCAAAACACCCGCACCCAAAGTTTTCACTTGGGAGATTGTGAAATAGCAGACTAACAAGTGAGAAACGAACGCGTACCCCAACACCATATGAACCAAAAAGCATAGTAAAATCAACTGGCAGTGGTGTTACAATTACTGTGCTGCTGTCTTCTGAGTATAAAAAACAACGTGCTCTGGTGTGCGATTTATGCGGAAGTGCTTCCACTGTGATAGCGAATCAGAACAGAATTAAAACTTTCGGTACTTATAAAATGGCGTTAATATTAATACATATATTTGCCAAAAAAGTCTAACCATAGCAAATTATGAATATAGGCCTTACTAACCGAATTGATACTTTCCAGTCGTGATGGAAAACTCTCAGATACTGTGTAATGGAAGCTGTTGTACCGCCACTACAGTGAAGACAACGAAACGCTATCTATCAGGTTCTATCAAGAGCAAACGATGAGCGGCGCGGGTATATTATAGGAATACGTCGGTATGATGATTCAAGGTGCCAGCGCTGCTGTCTCTCGCCGCACCTTTCCTTATCCCTCATTAATACCGTATTGTGCTCTTTGTACTTCTCCGTGCACTCCCCCCAACGAAAGGCGATACACCCAACAAAACTTCCACAAACTACGAATTTTATATCGACTGCACTAAGATCACTAGTACTGCCGGTCTCAGCGATGTAGCTGATGTAGCATTGCAGTAGAGTGATGGCCCTTTTGTTTTGTACTGAGTGTCAAATCAGCTAAGAAAATACATAATGAGTGAAAAAGCCACCCTTGATCTCTTCAATGCAGTTTCAATGTTGTTATTCCTGTGTGCAGTTTATACCATATCTGCTGCAGTTCATCAGCAAGCACACACACCTAAGATAGCAGCATTGCATGGCAGACCAGTAAACATTTCCCCTCTCGCATCCCTATTCCTTATGGTGACCTTCCTCTTCTTCTTCTTTTGGTCTTCTTCCTCTTCCTCTTTCTGCTTTCCCCGTGCTCGTAAGATGCTGAAACTCAACATAACATCGATAAGTAATATATTGATCCATTTTTATGAGAATTATTTTCTTTATATATGAAAGTAATTTTTCAGATAACAAAATGCTGAAAAATAGAAATTTTTGACAATATTATGCAAAATTTCTAACATACTGGCAGGTTACTTTAACATAAGATTTTTTCAGGGTCATCAGTAAAATCTTACTCGAATACAGTATTCGTGATAAGAAAATAGTAGGTGCTACAGACAATGCAGCTGTGAAAAAGCTGCATAAATCTTAAAGGTTCGACATTCACCCTGTTTTGCCCACTGCATCAACTTAACAGTACAAGATTGTTTTAAAGCAGAAACATATTCTGAAATCTTATTGAAAACAAAGTAACTTTCTTTCATTAATCTACACTAGCCAGTCATAAACTGCCCAATGTTCAAAGAAGAGCAAACAAAAAAGAACTGAGAGTGATGCAAGAAGTGCTGACTCGATGGAACAGCTCATGCCACACGCTCAACAGAGTTTTGGAAGTACGATGTGAGCTTGAGATTGTGATCAATTAAAGTTGAAAAGCACTGCCTACCCTCACAATAGAAAATTACTTAGCTGTACAAGAGATAATATATCTTCTTGAACCTTTTGAAGTAGCAACAACGACAGTCTCAGGGGAGTCATACATCATTGCTTCCTTAATTATACCTCTTATATGAGGTATTGCTGCAAAGTTTTTAGATTTGGAAGGCACATAAACAACTAATTAAGGACGAAGTGTTCTGTGTTCCTTGATTAAATCAGTCAATGAAAGAGAGAAATCATTTAACACATTGACTGTTAATATGCTTGTGACGTTATTATATCCTAGGTTTAAAAAACTTGTTTCAGGACATTTCAAGAGGCAGATAAGGCTGCACAAGTACTTCAGAAAGAGTATTCTGCTATCATTGCATCAACTACAAGAATAACACCTGAAACAGAAGCATCCATGAGCAGTGCTAATATGTCTAGCAGTTTGAAATTCGATGATCTACTTTGTTTTTGCCCAATTAGCAACAGTGTAACGTATATGTTGTTACACCAGTCAGTGATTCCATAATTGACCTACATCAATATTTTGAAAAATGTATAAACGACAACCATGCTTGCGTATCAGAATATTGTGCAAAAACTAATAGTATGTTGTATGTAATGGCCACTAAATTTTTGTGGTGTCCCAAGACTTCAGTTCCTGCAGAGAAAGTTTTCTGCAAGGCAGGCTAAATAATTGCTGAAACAGACTAAAGGAGAAGAATTTAAACACCTTACTTGTATCTGCCAATGTTCTATTTTATACAACAGACTAAAGGACAAGACTTTAAATACCTTACATATTATAAAACAATATTTCCATGTCTCGTATTGTTGTATTTTAAGCAATAAAAATTGTTAGAAAGCTATTTTTCATTTGATATAGCTGTGCTATAAATCGATAGTTAACCGATACATCGATAGATTTTAAAAATACTAATGATAATACTGGATGTTTCAACTATCGATGTTTAACTAACTCTAGCCAAGATGTGTCACTTCCCCAGAAATCATTGCAAATGTGCACAAAATGGTCATGGAGGATTGCCGATTGAAAGTGCGTGAAATTGCTCCTGCTTGTCAGTATCATCCCGAAAGGGTATATCACATTTGCACTGAAGAATTAGAAATGAAAAAACTATCTGCAAGATGGGTGCCACGACTCTTGAGGTGCGCCCGCACACATGTGCCGTCGCCATGGCAAAATTATATGAACAAAGATCTGAATTGTTGCCACACCCGTCTTTTTTACCTGATATTACTCCGTCAGACTGCCATCTCTTCCCAAAATTGAAAGTTTTTCTTAGTGGATGAAGATTCACTTCAAATGAAAAGTTGATAGGTGGAGTTGACAACTATTTTGCAGGCCTGGAGGAAACTCATTTTCGAGATGGGATAAGGCACTGGAACATCGTTGGACCAAGCGCATTAATCTACAAGGGGACTTACATTGAAAAATTAGAAAAGTTTCAGTGATGTAAGTACTGTTTTCCTAGTCCATTCTGAGAACTTTTCAAACTACCCTCGTATTTCCTTTATTTTCTGTTGCACTAACACGTGTCAATCACCTGGTGCTTGGTTTTTACAGAAAACTTAAAACTGCTTAATTTCCTTTCCAATTTGTCAACTTGTATGATTGTTTTGGTTAATTGTTTTTCCATTTCTTTTATATTCTTCACTATCCCTTAAGAACATAATTCTGTTTTTCAATATTTTTCCCATGGAACAGTTCTCTTTGTGCTGTTGGTCAAATCCACGAAAAGCAGAGCCTTCAAAACACACTATTCTGAGCAAATAAAATTGTATGAATTTCAAAAGTACTTATCTTGTTTGTGTTAACATTGATGATGTTGATTGTCACACATCTAATGTTGGTTCCAAAATTCAGTTTCCGTTATAAATTTAATTCCTTTATTTAGGATCCCTTCTTAATTTTACTTTCTCCTTTTTGTATATTCAACAAACCTGAAACTTAAAACGCCATTAGCACTTTATTCAGTATAACCTCAGAGCATAACACATGCAATATCTTCTTCTTTTCTACCAAATGTATTTTTATGCTTAATAGTGAAAATGATATAAACTTGTCGCAGTTTTTAATTTTAAAACAACAACATGCGAATGGTTCATGTGGGTGGTGTGACTCAAGTACTTATCTTGTCTTCTGCTTAGTGTCCTGCAATTTTCCCAAGAACAAGATTAAAATGTTTAAAATTAATCTTGCAATGCCTCATTTGCTCTTTTGTTGTCTATAATTCGATTACTTCCTGCTAGACGGCGCGAACCTGTTTTTGTGTCCACCTCATGGCTGCCTCAGTGTGTTAGCCATTTAGTCTGACAGTAGCAACTGTGTTATGCTGCTCTTGGCCCTAAGCAACCTTGTGGCTGTCGTATTCCATGGAGTATTTTATCTAGTTGTCAATCATGTTATACTTTTGCATATTAGTTTTTATTCCTGTGTCAATTCTGTTTGATGAGAGCACTTTCGCTCAGACGTTTTTAACCATGGTGTCATTACATGTAAGTACATTCTTTTTGTACATAATTTGGGAAAGTAATGCTATTAAGTGTATTTTATTTCAAGCCATGTCATATATTTTAGGTACTCGATGTAATTTTCATTCTAATGAAGATTGCCCTAGTGCAATCGAAACCATAGTCAATTCCCAAAAATTTTGTGCAACTAATATGACTGTATATACATCCTGTAATTAAATAATGTATGGTTACTGGATCACAACCAATCAAAATGTTTTAAAATTTCAAGATTCCTAAATGCAGAGGTATCTAAGGCTGTTTACAAAATACAAAGACTTGAAAATGAAAATTCTGAAGACAGGTATGGCAATTAATTTTAATAAACAATGTGAAATGTTGTCTGAACTTTAAGCAGTGCAAAAAAGAACCAAATACTTTCAAACATTTAGTGCAAAAAATCAAGTCTGAAAAAATAAGTGCCCTGGGCACTAGGAAGGATGTTAAATGAAAAGCTTGTTATTTGTTCGAATTGATGAGTTTTAGTCCCACATCAATTAAAGCTTAGACAACTGCAGCCAAAAAATACACATTAGACAGGAAAAAGAATTAAGCAAACTGCAATGCTTCCAGCTGTAAAATCATATAATCCACCCTGTTTTAAAAAAGTAATCATAAATTCTATGACATGTTTTCAAATAACACTGACATTAATTTTACCAAAGCTGAGATGTCCCAACTGGGGAAAGGCTTAAAGAATAATGTCATGCCTCAGTTATCTAACCAAAATGTACTAGAAAATTTTCTTGTTATTTAAAATCAGGCCTAGACAGTGTAAAAATGGACAGTTCCTGGCAGACTGGAGTAGCACATGACGTTTACAATATTGTCAGCAAAAACCTAACTAATTCTTATAATTTCGTTAACTCTGACGAAAATCTAATTAAAACCATAAATACCAAGCTTGTAGAAAAAGATGCTTTGGCAACGAAAGCTGTTAAGGGTAATGCCATTGTCGTTGCTAGTAAACAAGAATATTACTAAAACTCTACAGTTCTTTGAGTAAAACGATATTTCCGAACTACATGAGGACGCCATGCCAACTTTGCAGAAAGAAGCCAGAACCGCAACTAACGATGCCAAGTCCCTTCTTAAACCTTTTCAAAAAAACAGGTAATCAACATGAATCCTCAACCGCCTAAGTTACGATATCAGTTTAAAGTCCATAAAAAAGACCATTCGATCCGCCTAATTTCCAAAAGTATGAACAGTACCTGTCACGACTTAGCCAAATTTCTGCAAGACATATTGAAATAATTGTTCATTTTCCATAACATTTATTCTGTTTCCAATAGTCAAGATTTAGTTAATAAAATTAAAGATGTTCACTGTGATAGAGATACTAAATTACTTTATTTGGAGATTAAAAATCTTCATACAAAAGTGCCAGTACTTGCCATCATAGACTTAGAATAAAAAAATTTACATTCATTTAAAAAAGACTTATCTGAAGAGCAAATCACCGATCTTACGAATTTACTTCGTATTGTAGTGAAATAGAATTATTTTGAGTTCAATGGAGAACTATATCAACAACTAAATGGCCTTGCAATGGATGCAATGGGGGACCCCTTGGCAGGAACCCTTGCAGATGTATTCACTAATTCCTTAGAAGTAAGTTTTTCAATAATTTATCAGCATCACCTGTAGGTATTCTTTCATACACTTGGTACATCGACGACAACTTGATCATTTACAGAGGGCCTAACGACAGTGTTGATCGACTTTACAATATGTTTCACGAGTTTCACGAAAATATTTCTTTCACTTGTGAACGTGAAAATCAATTCCAGCAGTTAGACTTTCTAAATCTCACTCTCCATAATAGTAGACGACAAAATTAACTTGAATATCTTCCATAAAGAAGCCAGTTCTGATCAGATTACACCTTTCACTTCAGTACAGCCGCATTCTCATAAGAAAGCCTTTTTTCATTCAGCTATCCATTGAGCCATCTCCACCCTCCTTTTTAGTAATAGCCTCAGTTCTGAAATGAAATGAATCTGATTTAAACTATTGCAGTCAATAATGGCTGTGACCCTTCCATAGTAGATAATATTTTCAGTAGTAAAACCAATAAGAGAATTAACACCCGAGACATTTCTAACAATGAACATAATGAAAAGAAAAAATTTTTCTCTATATCATTTCTGGGTCCAGTTTCATACAAAATACAACATCTGCTTCAAAATAAGCATAACTGTATAGTAACCTTCTCCATTAATAATTATTTAAAAAATAACATCATACATAGCTTGAAATCTATGCTTTCCCCTTTGCAAAATTCTGGTATTTATAAAATTATTTGCTACAATTGTCTCGCCTATTACATAGGGAAAACGGGCGGAGCTATTTCGATAAGATTCAAGGAACACCTTCTAGGCATAAAAGGCACCAATGTTCACAATTCAACTTTCGCTGATCATTTATTAATCACAGGGCATAATCCTAAAGATGTAAAAGACGTCCAGATCTTGCACTCAGAGAAAAAAGACTTTAGGGTTAACAACTTAGAAGAGGTATAAATTTTTAAACACCTGTCTCTCAAGGACGGTCTCATTCTTAACGAACAGTCGCAATTACGCAACAAAAACTTTTTTAAAGGTATAGAACCGCCTATTAAAATTGTCTGAATGGCTATACTCTCCTCAATGTAGTCTCCTAAACATCGTTTTCCCTTCCAATTTTATGTTTTCTCTGTATATTACCCAAACTGTTTTTTCTTTCCTAAAAAGACTGTCATGTTATGTTGTAATTTCATACACTGGTTCTTGTTTGTTACCAATAATGTTTAAAATTGTCTTGCAATGCCTCAGTTGCTCTTAGGTTGTCTGTAATTCGATTACTTCCTGCTAGATGGCGCTAATCTGTTTTCATGTCCACCTCGCGGCTCCCTCAGCGTATTAGCCATTTAGTCTGATGGTAGCTGCTGTGTTATGCCACTCTTGGCCCTAAGCGACCTTTGCGGCTGTCATTGTTTCCATGTAGTATTTTCTCTAGTTAATCATGTTATACTTTACTTACTTACAAATGTAAGGATGTAGAGGCTTGTCTCACTAGGGGTAAGATAGATACTGCCTACAGGAAAATTAAAGAGACCTTTGGAGAGAAGAGAACCACTTGTATGAATATCAAGAGCTCAGATGGCAACCCAGTTCTAAGCAAAGAAGGGAAAGCAGAAAGGTGGAAGGAGTATATAGAGGGTTTATACAAGGGCGATGTACTTGAGGACAATATTATGGAAATGGAAGAGGATGTAGATGAAGATGAAATGGGAGATAAGATACTGCATGAAGAGTTTGACAGAGCACTGAAAGACCTGAGTCAAAACAAGGCCCCGGGAGTAGACAACATTCCATTAGAACTACTGATGGCCTCAGGAGAGCCAGTCATGACAAAACTCTACCATGTGGTGAGCACGATGTATGAGACAGGCGAAATACCCTCAGACTTTAAGAAGAATATAATAATTCCAATCCCAAAGAAAGCAGGTGTTGACAGATGTGAAAGTTACCGAACTATCAGTTTAATAAGTCACAGCTGCAAAATACTAACGCGAATTCTTTACAGACGAATGGAAAAACTGGTAGAAGCCGACCTCGGGGAAGATCAGTTTGGATTCCGTAGAAATGTTGGAACACGTGAGGCAATACTGACCTTACGACTTATCTTGGAAGAAAGATTAAGAAAAGGCAAACCTACGTTTCTAGCATTTGTAGACTTAGAGAAAGCTTTTGACAATGTTGACTGGAATACTCTCTTTCAAATTCTGAAGGTGACAGGGGTAAAATACAGGGAGCGAAAGGCTATTTACAATTTGTACAGAAACCAGATGGCAGTTATAAGAGTCGAGGGGCATGAAAGGGAAGCAGTGGTTGGGAAAGGAGTGAGACAGGGTTGTAGCCTCTCCCCGATGTTATTCAATCTGTATATTGAGCAAGTAGTAAAGGAAGCAAAAGAAAAATTCGGAGTAGGTATTAAAATTCATGGAGAAGAAGGAAAAACTTTGAGGTTCGCCGATGACATTGTAATCCTGTCAGAGACAGCAAAGGACTTGGAAGAGCAGTTGAACGGAATGGACAGTGTCTTGAAAGGAGGATATAAGATGAACATCAACAAAAGCAAAACGAGGATAATGCAATGTAGTCAAATTAAGTCGGGTGATGCTGAGGGAATTAGATTAGGAAATGAGACACTTAAAGTAGTAAAGGAGTTTTGCTATTTAGGGAGTAAAATAACCGATGATGGTCGAAGTAGAGAGGATATAAAATGTAGACTGGCAATGGCAAGGAAAGCGTTTCTCAAGAAGAGAAATTTGTTAACATCGAATATAGATTTAGGTGTCAGGAAGTCGTTTCTGAAAGTATTTGTATGGAGTGTAGCCATGTATGGAAGTGAGACATGGACGATAACTAGTTTGGACAAGAAGAGAATAGAAGCTTTCGAAATGTGGTGCTACAGAAGAATGCTGAAGATAAGGTGGGTAGATCACGTAACTAATGAGGAGGTGTTGAATAGGATTGGGGAGAAGAGAAGTTTGTGGCACAACTTGACTAGAAGAAGGGATCGGTTGGTAGGACATGTTCTGAGGCATCGAGGGATCACAAATTTAGCATTGGAGGGCAGCGTGGAGGGTAAAAATCGTAGAGGGAGACCAAGAGATCAATACACTAAGCAGATTCAGAAGGATGTAGGTTGCAGTAGGTACTGGGAGATGAAGAACCTTGCACAGGATAGAGTAGCATGGAGAGCTGCATCAAACCAGTCTCAGGACTGAAGACCACAACAACAACAACAACTTTACATTTTAATTTTTATTCCTGTGACATTTCTGTTTCATAGACACTTTAGCTCAGACATTTTTAAGCATGATGTGATTACCTGTAAGTACATTCTGTTTGTATGTAATTTATGGATGTAATCGTATTAAGTGTATTTTATTTAATGCCATGTTCCATTTAATGCCATTTAGGTGTTCCATGTAATTTTTATTCTGATGAAGATGGCCCTAGTGCAATCGAAACCATGGTCAATTGACAAAAATTTTGTGCAACTAATGTGGCTGTATATACATCCTGTAATTAAATAGTGTACAGTTGGTGGATCACAGCCAATCAAAATGTTTAAAACTTCGCTCATTGTCAAATTTCGTCCGATTGAGGCTGCAGTCGTAATATTTAATTGTAAGTACAGTGATCTAATATATATGTGGCCAATTTCCTAGAACGATTGTGTCTGGAGGTGCGTGGTGCACGGTGGCGTTGGTAGCCTGTGGCGAGAATGATTCACGAATCTAAAGGCTGGTTGAGGTATGGGAATATAGCTGACTTAACCATCTCGACCTCTATATGACTGAATAGCGAACTAATACTCAGTATGTGTTGGGCAGCCTTCGTGATCGCATATGTTCTCTGTGGAAATCTGAGAAGGTTAAATATGGACGTGTTTTTTGCGCTGGATCATTATTCCCTCCCATGTAAATTGTCCAGTTGACTGCTTCTGCACATCTCCTGTCTTTATTTGGTTGAGGGAACATAGATTATGGTGTGTTTTGTGTGCATCTATCAGGTGAAAGATGTGTGGGAGACATGTTTGCTGGTTGTCTAGACATGAGAAACACTTTAGTTGACTTTGTAAATTATAAGGCTGATTTGGGATCTGTTATATCACCGACATCGGTATTCGCGAGTGGAAATATGTTTTCTCTATTTTTTTCGAGTTTCCATGTAAACATCTTCACAGACGGGATAAGTCTCTAATCACTTAGTGGTTTACAGCACACTCCACCTCGCTAAAGTTTCGGGTTTCCAGAGAAATGATTTCCAGTCTGTATCTTCGGAATTATACTGTGCAAGCGATTGGTAGCATACTGCTATGTACTTGATACCAAGAAATATCGCGTAAATGGTATGATATTCTGGTAAACCATGTGTAGTCCCAGAGTCCGGAATGGGCATAGAAATGGGCATAGAAAGTAAGCAAGCCGGTCGGGGCCAGAAACGCTAGCGCCTTTGTGGTGATGGGAATCGACCCAGCCTTTGTACAACAGATCAGAGAGTGACCTCGGTCCGCTGAGGGTGCTCTGGTCATACGTCAGGCCAGTGTGTGTGTGGGGGGGGGGGGGGGCAGATGAGAAATATCTAGTGTTGCAAGGACCACATATGGTCATGTTCTTATGCTGTCTGTCTTCGCAGTGTATGTGCAAGTGTCTGATGGCCGATAGCTATATCCAGGATGCAGAAGTGATAATTTTGTTTGGTGCAGGATATGGTCTGTGTGTTTACTACACCGATACTGTATGTGGTGATATATAACTGGGTTGGAGATCGGTTTCACACTGAAATATTCCAGCTCTCCTCGACAATAGCAAAGCAGTGCAATTGAGGAAGTGTCTTTCCATATTTCATGATATGTAGATCACTTTAGCAAGGTTTAACTGTCAGTGCAATATGGCGATCTGTACAAAATAGTTTTGCTGCTGAAAGTCTTGTCTGCAGAAAGAAATGGTGGAAAGTGCTCCCACACCGGTAGCATCAGTAATTTGGTGGGTAAATTCAGAAAGCGCCAATCAGAATGCGCCATTCATTCACAAGACATCCTTTGTGTTGGGTCATAGGAGCCTCTATAGAGTGGTTCGAATAAGCTGGGCGCAAGGTATCTATGGAAAGTTCTGAGAGTAACATGATATCTTCTTTGTTCAAGTGTTCAAAGACAAGCTGAGGCAGACCATCCACCTCTCGCAGGATGCTGCCCCTCATCTGTCATTGTGGCATTAGTACATCTGCAGACCAGCAGCTGTAGGACACCGAAAATTACGACCATTTTTCTCTTTTGTAGGACAGTGTTTCGAATTCTGTTTTCATAATTGTTCTGATTTTCCGTCTGTGCTTAGACAGAGCTCTTTTTCCAAACAACAAGAATGCTTTTATGATTAACGTTGTTTTTGCAAGCATGCACAGACATGATGAAGGCTTTTAGCAGTGGGAATGTTTACCACTTCTGTTGAAAGCAGGATGTTACAATTTCCGTGAAGTGTAAAACGTGATGGATGGGGTGTCTCGTTAGCACCATCAGGAAGAACGAATTCGGTATTATTCTGCACTATTTTCGTAAACAGGTCGTGTTAGGACAAAAATTTGCATGCAAACAAGCTGAGACGTCACAAAAGCTCCTACTACAACAAAAGTGATTGTTAACTAGTCGCCGACCGGAGTGGCCTTGCGGTTCTAGGCGCTGCAGTCTGGAGCAGCGACCGCTTCGGTCGCAGGTTCGAATCCTGCCTCGGGCATGGATGTGTGTGACGTCCTTAGGTTAGTTAGCTTTAATTAGTTCTAAGTTCTAGGCGACTGATGACCTCAGAAGTTACGTCGCATAGTGCTCGGAGCCATTTGAACCATTTGTTAACTAGTCTGCGACACTTAACGGTTTCTGGGAAGGTTTGATATGTAATGGTTGGGCTGTCCCATTATGATCACTAGGAAGAATGTAGCCTATGTTATTTTTTAATATTTTCGTAAACAGTTTCTAAATGCATTGCAAAAGATTTCTATAGTGCATCCAGAGGGGGACTTGGCTGTTATTTACAGAGACGTGAGACTTCAGTATAACACTGACAACCTTTAAGGTGCGTGCTAGGGTGAGTTGCTATGCAAACATCTCACGGCTATTCGTTGTTTGCATGTCTGTACATCAGTGTACTGCATTATTTCGGTAATTTACAAGCATTTTGCAGGAGTGTAGGCTATTTGTTGTGACCCCAAGCATGTCAGGGCGACTGTTTTGTATCAGCGTAATAAATAAACTACGTGAAATCCGTCCCTAAATAAATTGTTCCAACTTTCCTTTCTCTCCAGCAGTTGGACAGAGACTGAGTGCTTTCCCCGCCATTTTTTCGGCAGACCACCATCTCAGATTACGGCACGGGAGGGACGACAGTGACCCCTGGTGGTCGTACTGTGTATTAGGTCAGTTTGAGTCTGGACCTCTTGGTGATCACACTGGATGGAGCTATTGCCTATGACAACTCAAATTGTTTAAATAAACAATGAATGCACAATGAAGACTTATATCCATCCTATCCAGCAGCCCAGCACAGGTTAAGTCCTTTTCCCACTAATTACAAGGAAGAGGTGGTGGTTGTATGACTTAGGTTAGTGGAAGTAGCCCAAGTGACCTTTTCTCCTACCATTTTTTTCCGCTATTTTCTTGAGGAGGGGAGGAGGTTAGGTTAGTGGAGGCAGCCCAATTGACCTATTGTCCCTCCAAAATTTGAACTACCTGTCCTGACATCATTCCGATGTTGCCACATTTATCACCGCCATGCTGAATAAATTTGGCAGAATGCAGAGTGGGGTGTCTGTCTCTTTGCACTACTACTATCAGAATGGTCTCTATCCAGCTTGTGCATCTGTCCACAACAATTAGCAAATACAGAGTGGACCCACTAAGTCCAGGTGAACATGAGCAGATCTTGCTGGTGATTCTGTGGAATTTTCAAGTTCCGCACGGACATGTCGACCTGTCTTGCAGCACTGACATTGTAGGCATGTGCGAATCCATTCCCTGGTATTCTTTTTAATTGATTTCAACACTAAGTAACTTGATCGTGCCATTTGCTCCTAGCTGTGCCGGGCCATGAACACTGTCAAATGCCGTCTTGCGAAATTATATGGGTGCAGCTTCCGCTGTGATATATCACACTATAAGTTAACTCTTCTTCCTGGCACTGGTATCGGCTGTAACTATAATAATAAATTTATTGCAGCGAAACTGGGCATTTAGTGCTGCAACTTGTTTGAGAGGAAACTAAGAGGCTCCCAAAGTTCATCTACCTGTTCTTGCAAGGCTGCTCGAAATCGGTCTTGGGTGGCATCATCTGTAATATTCAACAGTGCTGCAGGTATAGGAGGATGTGCAAATAACACTGCTGCCTCTAAGCTTCTTTGCAAGTCACTAAAAGCTCTTCTCATTTATGGTGTCCACTGCAGCTTTCACTTTCCTCTAGCGTTCTTCCCAGCCAGTGCATTCGTAAGTGGTACCTGTGTTGCGGCGGTAATTGACAAATGAGGATAGTGAAAGTTTATCATATCCAAGAAAGGTCTAAGTCGTTTTAAGCCTGTAGGTTTGGGTAGGTTTTCAAAGTGTGTCGGTCTTTTCTCGTGATGACTATACTGCCGAAAAGAGTTACTTGACTTTTGCGCATGGTGTACTTGTGTTCATTTAAAGGTACCCACAGGTATCGAGCCTCTGTCATACTTCCTGAATCCGTTTATGATGTGATTGCGCATCCTCTGAGAATATCAAAATGTGATCCAGGTATGCATAACAGAAACCCTGGAGCGCGTCAGCAACGAATCTTTGCCAGGATTGGACCACCTTTTGAGTCCCAATGGCATAAGCAGAAATTCGAAGAGCGCAAAGGGTGTGATCACCGCCTTGTTTCCCACATCAGCTGCAACCACTGGAATCTGATTGCATGCCTTACAACAGTCTAGTACAGAGGACATTTTCGCACCAGCTAGAGCGTAGATAATAAACTCTTGAATGTTCGGTATGTGGTACTTATCCGGTATCGGTCTCGTGTTCCGTCGGCGGCAGTCGCCACAGGGATGCCATGTGCCATCTATCTTGCGTACTAGATGGAGAGCGGATGCCGAAAGGCTGTCTGATTTTCTAATTACTCCAGCCCAGAGCATCTCGTCAAAAATCGCTTCCGTCTCCGTTAATCGCTTTGGAGCTAATCTGCGGACACGTCTTGATGCTGGCGGTCCTCGTGTGGTGTGTTATAATGCACTGTATTGTGCTTCACGGCTAGAGCCTGGATGGCTCCTTGCCGCGGAGACTGTATACCTGAGCTACTGACTACTCTATTATAACCTCCGCTCCACTGCGCTGAAAAAATCTTTTACCATGTCCCTACGTGATCCGGCGGCAAGGCAGAATTTGTCAAGCCCACGGTGAGGGAGAAATGAGACAAAAAATCTGCACCTAAGATAGGCTGTAAGAGATCTCCCACTAGAAAAGTTTCACTAGTAACGGGTAGGTATCCCGATATCGACCGTGAGCTCATAACACCCGCACGTGTTTATGTTTGAGTTGTTGACTGCTGGCAGTTGCAAAGGCTCGATCGTGTCCTTCGTACACAAAGTCGAGGCTGGTAGGGTACTCACTTCTGAACCTTTGTCTGTCAAGACGTTAAGGCCTGAGAGTCTATCAACCCATTGTAATCCCAGCGATGTTAGCTTATTCTTCCAGGATGTCACAGAATGGTAAAAGAATAGTATAAAGCTTGTTTTTCCATGGGCTTTACCTTGAATGTGCGTGTTAATGACTACGACTATCGCCTAGTTTTTTATTCTTTTACGGAGCCGTTTGTGAGTGACGGATCCCATTGCGCCCATAGCGGGCTGCTCTCATTATGTGGAAATCCACGAGGTTTTCGTGCATCTCGTACCTCGTGGGCCAAACAGCCTATGGTACCTGCAAAAATCTTTGGAGCTAACCTGATCCTGTTTGGAATGTGATTGCATCTCGTTACTGGTGGAAGTTTGCCGTTCCAAGTTATGTAGCCGAGTAGCCATATTTTCCATCCTGGCTTGTAGTTGTCTGATCCCCTCAGCGATGCATGGTTTTTGCCTGTAACTCGTGGCTGCACAGCTAAACTTCCATTCTTCTAATCTCTCTGATGAGTCACCGTCAGCTTCTGCTGCAGAAGTGACCAGTGATGTTGCTACGGACGTTACGAACGTCAACTGCAGGGTAGCAAAAGCTCTGTCTGTTATTTGCAGTAGCTTGCAAGAGACTGCCCTCCGTACGCGATCAACGTCGGCTGACTTGATGAAGAAGCCGTTGTCGCCAGACGTGTAGTAATAATTAATCGGATATTGTGGTTGCGTCGACTATAGCGCGTAAATATCTCAAAAGTTCAGATGAACATCTTTCTTCTGGTATTTCACCTCGGAAAGTCGTGGCTCAGTTAATTTCATGCAGCGAGTTATTAACGCGTTTTAAGTGTGATGTATACTTGTCGGAGCATCGATGTTGGATCATATTGGAGACTATCGCTGATGCCCTTTGATCCTGGTTATTAATTGCGAGAGTAAATTTTTCGCGGGCTTCGGTTATGTTCAAATGGCTCTGAGCACTATGGGACTTAACACCCGAGGTCATCAGTCCCCTAGAACTTAGAACTACTTAAACCTAAGTAACCTAAGTACATCACACACATCCATGCCCGAGGTAGGATTTGAACCTGCGACCGTAGCGGTCGCGCGGTTCCAGACTGAAGCGCCTAGAACCGCTCAGCCACAACGGCCGGCTTCGGTTATGTGTTGTTGTTCGAAGATGTTCTGTGGTATCGCAAGCCATATGTCTGGTTTCGTAGATGTGAATGAAGGGGCTCTTAGCTGCAGCCGTGGCGTGGTTGATACTGACGTTTTCGTACGCGTAAAATCTTCGGCATGTATCTCGTGGCGTGGTTGCTAGTATCGGAAGCTGTAAATTGATGGAATCCGTTCTGCTATCATCCTTCGGCGTTGCAAGCTCTAAAACCTCAGTCTCTTGCTTTCTCCATCGTATCTCTTCGTTTGTGGTTTGTAGAAGTTTGTTAGCTTCTTCCATATTTAGCGTATCTGTTGCATAATATTATCGTTGCGAGAGTTGTTCTTGTTTTTCCTGGGTCACCAATAATGTAGGCAACAAATTAAACCCACGTATGAAGTTACATAGGATACTTTATTTTTCCTACCCGCAACAGAATGTACAGTAGAATGTGAGACAAAGACTAAAAACTTAACTTTTTAACGTCCACTGCAGTTTCATAGTGTAAACATAGCGCACATCACTGGTTACTTACGAAAATATATGCATTTATCATTGGCAGTTGCTGTACACACAGAGACTGTTCATAATAGAATACATAGGGTGAGCCATGTGAGACGTAACACCCCTTGTATTTCGGGAACGGTTATGCATATCGAAACGCGGTTTTCGGCGAATGTTAGTGTGTCGAGGGGCACGATTGTTTTAGTTTGTTGTGTCTTCAGCGCTGGCATCGACTGAGACTTTAAAGTACTTTTTTTTAATGGAACCGTACACTTTTTATAACTGCATTCGATAGTTTTTGAGAAAACAGTTACAGTGATATAGCGTTTATTAATGTTGACGTTGAAACCTGTTAAAAAAAAATCGAGAAATGTCCTAGAATGTGATAGTACGTTGACCGGAAGCGGCGTTTGCGCCTGCAAACACTGCCAAGCAAGCGTCTCGGACCAGGCTGCTTAGTTGTATACCACAAGGTAGGCCTGCGTTACGAGAATAAGCTCTTTTTTCCCCTGAACCATCTTACGATCTGCGTAGATGTAGGTTCACTTAAGAACGTCGTACATGAAAGTACGACATAGTTTAGAATCTAGCGTATCACAAAGGGCTCAGGAAAACTATTTCACATTTGCGTATCCTCCTTAATATCTAAATGTCAGAAGGAAGATTTGATCTATATTTTCCCGTACGTGGCTGTGTACCTCTTAGAGGTAAAATACATTTTGTCGGACAACTGTTTCTATCTATACTGCTCTAAATTATATCACTTGGGGTACATTCAGTACAAGCTATCGACTTATTCGACATTGCAGTGCAGTTTCGTACGCACGTAAATGAAATAAGCACTTTACTAACAATAATTTCGTAACCACCCAAATCACATAAAATAAATTTTGTCTTCCAAAAAAATAACTTTATCCTTTATTTAAGCAAGTGTTCAATCAGTTGACCTTGGACTGAAAGATACATTTTCCATCGCCGTTCGAAAGAACGATAAACAGATGCATTTACAGTGATTGATTGGTAGAGTATCCACTGACGACTCGACGACACATATCGTCTGCCGTAGTTGGGGCTTCGTCATAGAATGCATCTTTGAGCGCTCCCCAAAGAAAGAAATCACGAGGAGTCGAATCGGCGGTGCTCACAGGCCATTCGTCAACAGAATTTCGTTCTATCCAACGTCCAGGGAAGTTTTCATTCAATATTTGCGTTCCAACACGGGACGAGCGAGCTGGAAAACTTTCTTGTTCCAGCCACATACACTGTCGAATTTCCATTCTACCTCTTCTAGAAGAACCAGCGGAATATTCGTGAATACGAATGTCCATTTAGAACGCCAGAGATGAAGTAAGGTCCCACAAAGTAATTTCCTATGATGCTGCACCATAGGTCTACGCTACACGGCCGTTGATGTTGCATATGACGAAAACGGTGTGCAAGTTATGCAAATTTTTTTAGTGTGATTAGTAAACGTTTCTTCATCAGTAAAGCGCACACGTTCGAAAAATGTAGGGTAGTCTCCGAGTTGCTAAAAGGCAAACCGAAAAAATTCTGTACGTCGTTCGAAATCAAGATCGTAGAGTGCCTAAAGCAGACAGATGATTGGGATTGGAAATTCTGTCGACGCGGAATGCGAATGACATTCCTCTAGCTGATTCTCTTTTTGACCTTCAACCAGCCTGTCAGCACTAGCGTCTTAATAACTCGTGCAATTGCTTGGCGCGTCGGACGCTGACGATCCGGATACATAACCCTATACCGAGGTATTGTTTTTACAGCATTTCTTTTACATTGGCCGCGTGGTCTAGGGAGCCTTGCCACGGTTAGCGCGGCTCCCCCAATAGGAGGTTCGAGTCCTCCCTCGGGCATGGGTGTGTGTGTTGTCCTAAGCATAAGTTAAATTTAGATCAAGTTATGTGTAAGCCTCGGGACCGATGACCTCAGCAGTTTGGTCTTTGGTTCCATAGGAACTTACCACAAATTTCTAATTTTTACACTCACCGTATAAAAGTTGTATATCCAACTTCTCCTCATTGGTGTACGTGTCTGCATGCAACGAATGTTGAAGCAGGAATGAGCGGCCTGCAGACCAGACAAGTAAACAGACGAATGTATTGACGTTCTGACAGCATAGCACGAGAGCTCTGCTTGGCGGTGTTTGCACATCTAATGCCGATTCCGGCCATCGTACTCTCACGTTCTACGATATTTCTCGAATTTTTTACAACAGGTTTCAATGTCATCTTTAATAAACGCTATATCACTGTAATTCTCTTCTAAAGAGCTTTCGAATGCTGTTATAAAAAGTAAACGGTTCCATTAAGAAAACGTACTTGCTTTAATATCTCCGTTGACACCAGCTCTAAAAACATTAACCAAATACGTGCCCCTCGACGCTGTAACGTTTGTCGAAAACCGCGTTTTGATATGTGCAACCGTTCACTAAACGAGACTTCCCCATTATGATGCTATTTCTACTTTGTATTATCTCTGTTAGCAGAAAAAGAAATATATTGTCATTGACAATACTAGCGAAATTTTCGAAGAATTTATTTGTTTTGAGATTGGTCTGTTCATTTAAAATAGTGTCAGCATGTTTCATTATACAGGGTTATTACAAATGATTGAAGCGATTTCACAGCTCTACAATAACTTTATTACAGGGTGATTGAAAAAGAATACCACAACTTTAGGAATTTAAAACTCTGCAACGACAAAAGGCAGAGCTAAGCACTATCTGTCGGCGAATTAAGGGAGCTATAAAGTTTCATTTAGTTGTACATTTGTTCGCTTGAGGCGCTGTTGACTAGGCGTCAGCGTCAGTTGATGCTAAGATGGCGACCGCTCAACAGAAAGCTTTTTGTGTTATTGAGTACGGCAGAAGTGAATCGACGACAGTTGTTCAGCGTGCATTTCGAACGAAGTATGGTGTTAAACCTCCTGATAGGTGGTGTATTAAACGTTGGTATAAACAGTTTACAGAGAATGGGTGTTTGTGCAAAGGGAAAAGTTCTGGACGGCCGAGAACGAGTGATGAAAATGTAGCACGCATCCAGCAAGCATTTGTTCGCAGCCCAGGAAAATCGACTCGCAGAGCTAGCAGAGAGCTGCAAATTCCACAATCAACTGTATGGAGAGTCCTACGAAAAAGGTTAGTTATGAACTACCTGAACGTCAACTACCCGAGGCGATGGATCGGCCGCCAGGCAGCCCGAGACAGAGCACTTCACCACTGGCCTCCAAGAAGCCCTGATCTTACCCCCTGCGATTTTTTTTTATGGGGGTATGTTAAGGATATGGTGTTTCGGCCACCTCTCCCAGCCACCATTGATGATTTTAAACGAGAAATAACAGCAGCTATCCAAACTGTTACGCCTGATATGCTACAGAGAGTGTGGAACGAGTTGGAGTATCGGGTTGATATTGCTCGAGTGTCTGGAGGGAGCCATATTGAACATCTCTGAACTTGTTTTTGAGTGAAAAAAAACCTTTTTAAATACTCTTTGTAATGATGTATAACAGAAGGTTATATTACGTTTCTTTCATTAAATACACATTTTTAAAGTTGTGGTATTCTTTTTGAATCACCCTGTATTTGAGATATTTTCACAATGCTTTGCACACACATACAAAAACTCAAAAAGTTTTTTTAGGCTTTCACAAATGTTCGATATGTGCCCCTTTAGTGATTCGGCAGACATCAAGCCGATAATCAAGTTCCTCCCACACTCGGCGCAGCATGTCCCCATCAATGAGTTCGAAAGCATCGTTGATGCGAGCTCGCAGTTCTGGCACGTTTCTTGGTGGAGGAGGTTTAAACACTGAATCTTTCACATAACCCCACAGAAAGAAATCGCATGGGGTTAAGTCGGGAGAGCGTGGAGGCCATGACATGAATTGCTGATCATGATCTCCACCACGACCGATCCATCGGTTTTCCAATCTCCTGTTTAAGAAATGCCGAACATCATGATGGAAGTGCAGTGGAGCACCATCCTGTTGAAAGATGAAGTCGGCGCTGTCGGTCTCCAGTTGTGGCATGAGCCAGTTTTGCAGCATGTCCAGATACACGTGTCCTGTAACGTTTTTTTCGCACAAGAAAATGGGGCCATAAACTTTAAACCGTGAGATTGCACAAAACATGTTAACTTTTGGTGAATTGCTAATTTGCTGCACGAATGCGTGAGGATTCTCTACCGCCCAGATTCGCACATTGTGTCTGTTCACTTCACCATTAAGAAAAAATGTTGCTTCATCACTGAAAACAAGTTTCACACTGAACGCATCCTCTTCCATGAGCTGTTGCAACCGCCCCGAAAATTCAAAGCGTTTGACTTTGTCATCGGGTGTCAGGGCTTGTAGCAATTGTAAACGGTAAGGCTTCTGCTTTAGCCTTTTCCGTAAGATTTTCCAAACTGTCGGCTGTGGTACGTTTAGCTCCCTGCTTGCTTTATTCGTCGACTTCCGGGGACTACGAGTGAAACTTGCCCGCACGCGTTCAACCGTTTCTTCGCTCACTGCAGGCCGACTCGTTGATTTCCCCTTACAGAGGCATCCAGAAGCTTTAAACTGCGCATACCATCGCCGAATGGAGTTAGCAGTTGGTGGATCTTTGTTGAACTTCGTCCTGAAGTGTCGTTGCACTGTTATAACTGACTGATGTGAGTGCATGTCAAGCACGACATACGCTTTCTCGGCTCCTGTCGCCATTTTGTCTCACTGCGCTCTCGAGCGCTCTGGCGGCAGAAACCTGAAGTGCGGCTTCAGCCGAACAAAACTTTAGAAGTTTTTCTACGTATTGTAGTGTGTCGTGACCATATGTCAATGAATGGAGCTACAGTGAATTTATGAAATCGCTTCAATCATTTGTAATAGCCCTGTACAAGTGAAAATTTCTATTTCTTCCAAAATATTTAGTAAGTTGCCTTTTCAGCGTGGTTTTGTTCTTACAAAAGTGTACTAAATGAGGGTAGGATTGTGCCTGTTAGGTTCAGATGCACTTTAAATTTTGTTTTGAGAAATGGTCCAGTTTGTCCCATGTAACTATTTTCAGTTACCGCATTTTAAGTTATAAACGCCTGAAAGTGCAAAATTACATGATTGTTTTATGTTACAACAAATATGTTATCGCAATATGTTCTGAAGCCTACTTTCAGGTCGGTTTCGGAGTGCAAGTCTGATTTTACCTGAATTTTTTTCCTAATATGGTATGACAGAGAACTGTGTAGTAATTTGTCCTAGTTAAGATAATGCTGTCAACTTTGTTTTCATTTATGTCTAGTTTTCTAGTATAAATTTTGTCAATTGTCGTAGGGCTCTAACCATAATTTTTTGCTATTCTTCTTAGTGACAGTAAGTCAGATGTTATGTTTTCTAGTTCTTTTGTACGCTTCACGTCGCTGGGTCCACAGGCTGTATTGCTTGTGCTGTGCGTAGCTTACAAGGGAACCTCCCCATCGCAACCCCCTCAGATTTATTTACAATTTGGCACAGTGGATAGGCCTTGAAAAACTGAACACAGATAAATCGAGGAAACAGGAAGAAGTTGTGTGGAACTATGAAAAAATAAGCAAAATATACAAACTGAGTTGTCCATGGGCAACATAAGCAACTTCAAGGATGATGTGAGCTCAGGAGCGCCGTGGTCCCGTGGTTAGCGTGAGCAGCTGCGGAGCGAGAGGTCCTTGGTTCAAGTCCTCCCTCGAGCGAAAAGTTTACTTATTTAATTTTTGCAAAGTTGTGATCTGCCGTTCGTTCATTGACGCCTCTGTTCACTGTTATAAGTCTAGTGTCTGTGTTTTGCGACCGCACCGCAAAACCGTGCGATTAGTAGACGAAAGGACGTGCCTCTTCAATGGGAACCGAAAACATTTGATCCAGGAAAACACGTCTGATATATTCTATACGACACTGGTGACGGTATGTGCGTCACACGACAGGAATATGTTGTCGACCCACCTAACTTGCACACTTGGCGAATGGGTGAAAAGATTCTTCTACCTTGCCCGATTTAGGTTTTTTAGCCGGCACGGTAGCTCTGCGTGTTCGGTCAGAGGGTTAGCTGCCCTCTGTAACAAAAAACTGAGTGCACCGATCAACAACGAACTGAAACGGATGTCTTACGGCGTCCTCCCCGAGCCAATGCAACGGACGAAAGCGAACAAAATGAGATTTAAAAAAAAAAAAAAAATTGCACACTTGGCGAATGGGTGAAAAGATTCTTCTACCTTGCCCGATTTAGGTTTTCTTGTGGATGTGATAATCACTCCCAAAAAAAATGAAAACATAAGTGTGTGTTACATAAACTGCAATAAATGAATGCAACAGTATCACAGTCGCACAGTTTTCTCTGTGCTCTGTCAAAACATGTTTTTAACGTTTTCAAATTTTTCCGTGTGTAGACCGTCAAATCCTGCATATCTCCAACCAAATCTGAACATGTCCTGGAATTTTGGAGAGCGAAGTTGATTATGTATGAGTGCCTGAACTCTGAATTTGTCTGAAAATAAAAATTAAAATTTTCACTCGAAGGAAGAGTTGAACCAAGGACCTCTTATTCCGCAGCTGCTCACACTAACCACGGGACCACGACACTCCTGAACTCTGACTGTCCTTTATGTTGCATATGTTGAACGTCGACTACTCAGTTTGTATATTTTGCTTATTTTTTCATAGTTCCACACAACTTCTTCCTGTTTTCTCGATTGATCTGTGTTCAGTTTTTCAAGGCCTATCCACTGTGCCAACTTATAACGAAATCTGAGGGGGATGCGATGGGGAGGTTCCCTTGTTAGAGCTGCCATCCGTCCCGTTATATTGGGGCCGTCATCATTGTAGACCTTCTTGTCCCGACATCCCGACAAGACCCAATTTTGTGCTGGTTTTGCGAAATAGTATTACGTGCTTGGCTCATGTAATGAAGTAACGCCGTCTGTAGCGTGACATGTACATGCAGCCACAGATAGTTTTATTTATGTCAACAAGTTTATGTTGACAAGGTCGTCTCACAGATGGCGTCGCATTTTGCGTATCCTGCATTGACGATGAAAGCACCTTCTAGATATAGCGCGATCATTCGAGTAAATACCACACTTCTTCAGTAGCACGGGGCTAGGACTATTTAAGCAGCGCCTCGCGAAAAAATCGGGCAGTTCCCATTTGAATAGAGATCTGATAAGACGATTCTTTCCAAACGTAATAGATTCGCGGTAGCATCGACATCAAATTCTATTTCTACATTCATGATTAGAAAAGATACCGAGAAGTAATTGCTTGTTGCTGCTGCAGAACCAACAAGTACTTATAAAGCTCTCAAGCATCATCAGTTCTTCTGTTCTGTTGACCGTAGAGTAAAACTTAATGCTGCAATGTAACCTGACTCCACTCGCTGCAAAGCAGCCTACTGCCAGGACCAAGGACAGTGATTGTCAAAAATATTCTCGCACCACATTCCTTGTCCGAATGCGTAAAACAATTGCAGGAAGTTTTATTTTATAGCATAGGCACCTACGCATCGAAATACATCGCTGAAAAGATGTTTCCTTTAGTGGTTCAATACTTAACCTGAAACTGACAGAATTCAACCAATGCTGTTGAAGTTTGATTTGCTGAATAACGAAACATCAGAGACAATTGCAAACTTCTGTCTAGACAGTTTAAGACAACTGCAGATTCAATTAGATAAAATAATCGCTTTTTGTGGAGACAATACCAGTACCATCTTCGGAGGGCTTCATTGACGCTGCCAGCAGAATGTGTTTCACCAAACTAAAGAACTAGAAATATTGTAGAAGGAATTTGACACCTTGCCCACATTCTCCACAATACTATATCAAGTGCTACTAGAGTCTTAACTGTTAGCAGCGTAATAATCGTCTTGAAAATATTTCATTATTTCTCAGTACACACGCCAAAGGCAGAGAAGGTGAAGTGTTCAGCTTATACGTTGATGTCCATCATCAGACTCTTCTATCTCACACAAAAACTAGATAATTGTCGGCAATGCCCGCAGGTGAGAGAATTCTTAAGCTTTGGAGTCCATTACAACAATTTTCTGACGCTGAGGACAGACCACCTACAATAATTTCAATTTTTTTTCAGTTGTCTGATCAGTGAAATTTACTTATTAAGTGACGCCAAACTTGACTCTGTTTGAAAAAAAATCACAAAGTGCGTGGAGAAGAATAAAGTCTCAATAGTAGTGGGGCAACAGGGGTACAAGCGCGTTTTGTTAGTGTGCGTTGCCTTCATCAGGGGCCAGTATACACTCGGCAGCAAACCTGTTGTTCTCTTTTGATTGATTAAGGACATACACTAAGTGATCAAATGTATCCTGACACCCCCAAAAACATACTTTTTCATATTAGGTGCATTGTGCTGCCACCTACTGGCAAGTACTCCATATAAGCGACCTCAGTAGTCATTAGACATCGTGAGAGAGCAGAATGGGGCACTCTGCAGAACTCATGGACTTTGAATGTGGTCATGTGACTGAGCGTCACTCGTGTCATACGTCTGTATGCAAGATTTCCACAATCCTAAACATCCCTAGGTCAACTGTCGTCGATGTGATAGTGAAGTGCAAACGTGAAGGGACACATACAGCACAAAAGCGCACAAGTGGACCTCATCTGTTGCCTGACAGAGACCGCTGACAATTGAAGAGGGTTGGGTAATATGTAATAAGCGGATATCTATCCAGACCATCACACAGGAATTCCAAAGTGCATCAAGATCCACTGCAAGTACTATGACAGTTAGGTGGGAGGTGAGAAGACTTGGTTGAGCAGCTGCTCATGAGCCACACATCACGCCGGTAAATGCCAAACGACGCCTCGCTTGGTGTAAGAAGAGTAAACATTGGACGACTGAACAGTGGAAAAACGTTGTGTGGAGTGACAAATCACGGTACACAATGCGGCGATCCGATGGCAGGGTGTGGGTGTGGCGAATGCCCAGTGAACATCATCTGCCAGCGTGTGTAGTGCCAACAGTAAAATTCGGAGGTGGTCGTGTTATGGTGTGGTCGTGTTTCTCATGGAGGGGGCTTGCACCCCTTGTTGTTTCACGTGGCACTATCACAGCACTGGCCTACATTGATGTTTCCCACTGTTGAAGAGCAATTCAGGGATGGCGATTGCATCTTTCAACACGATTGAGCACCTGTTCATAATGCACGGCTTATGTCGGAGTGATTACACGAGAATAACACTCCTGTAATGGACTGGCCTTCACAGGGTCCTGACCTGATTCCTATAGCACACCTTTGAGATGTTTCGGAATGCCGACTTCACGCCAGGCCTTACCGACCAACACTGATACCTCTCCTCAGTGCAGCACTCCGTGAAGAATGGGCTGTCATTCCCTAAGAAACCTTCCAGCACCTGATTGAACGTATTTCTGCGATAGTGGAAACTGTCATCAAGTCTAAGGGTGGGCCAACACCATATTGAATTCGAGCATTACCGATGGAGCGTGCCACAAACTTGTAAGTCATTTTCATCCAGCTGTCCAGATACTTTTGATCACATAGTGTAGCACACAACTGAGCTGAAATTGGAAATTTTCATCTACCTCCAGTGTGATAGACTTATTACCGAATGACGTCACTGTGCTGGTATCCATTGATAGGGGGCAAGGGGGAAAAATCAGCTGGATTTAAAAACGGCGTCGTTGCAGGATTGAATCGCGTCAAATATTCCAGTCCCAGTATCCACCAATAGGAAGCAGGAAAAATTGTCCCACACAATTGATTTATTGTTCTTCTAAGAGGATTATGATCCCTGGGGATAATCTGTCCTTCTGACAAATCCTATCTCCACCCCTCCTCCTCCTCCTCCTCCTCCTCCTCCTCCTACTCCTCCTCTTTCTCCTCCCAACCCCTCTGGAGACCACCAACCCTCCCCTTACCCCTTTCAGATACAAGTACACTTTCAGGCCTTAGTTATTCGAATAGGCCCCTACCACTCTATCAGTTTGATTGGCTATTTAATTAAACTGATCAATTAATTACATAGCAGAGGGTGTATTGCTTATTTATAAAAAGTTCCAATTGCAGCAGTTGGATCTCTCTTGCTCATCATTCTCTGCTGTTTGGGAAGACGCCGGTCTTGTAAAATACATCGAAAAGAAGTAATTAAATCGATCGCCTTTTTATTCCGATCGCACAAGGAATACCATCATCACACGTAATTACACTGTTAAAAATCTTTAAAAAATGTGTGCGAAATCTTATGGGACTTGACTGCTAAGGTCATCAGTCCCTAAGCTTACACACTACTTAACCTAAATTATCCTAAGGACAAACACACACACACACGCATGCCCGAGGGAGGACTCGAACCTCCGCCGGGACCATAAAAATCTTTACATCGTGAATGTGGCATCCCATGTCTACAGAGCACTGGCTTGCACCACCACACGAGCAGCCTGCTCGGGACCCACAGAGCGGCGACGCGTCCATCAGCGGCCGCACCACACGCCAGTAACCAAGAGGGCCCTGCAACTGACAGACCGGATGTTGCGCTAATCCCTGAACGAAAGCTTCAGGTGGCGGCAATCATCTGATATTTCATACCCAAGATATTCGTGGTGAAACACTTGCTCTCTCTCTCTCTCTCTCTCTCTCTCTCTCTCTCTCTCTCGTCCTGTAGCGAGCCACTGCAGGTCAGATCGAACCGCAAACAAAGCAGCGTTTACCTGGTAAACCGTCGGCTATAGGTTACGAATGTCTTGGAAATATTCCCTCACTCCATCAGATTGATTGACTTATTAATTAAATCGATACCCTTTCTGTGGAACAATTTTTCGTTGCTTCCTACTGGTGGATACTAGGACTGGAATATTTGGTGCGATTCGATCCTGCAATGACGCGGTTTCCAAACCCAACTGATTTTTTCCCCCTTGCCTTCCATCAAAGGACACGAGCTCAGTTAGGTCATTCGGTAGGAAATCCAATTCACTGGAGGTAGGCGAAAATTCCAAATTTCAGCTCAGTTGCATTCTATGACCTTAAACAATTTGCAGCAGGGGCTGGACAGATGCATGCTCGCAATACAACTATGGGAAACAACAAATTGATCAGTCTAGAATTTGACTATTTGGGTTTTAAAAGCACTGTAGGATTCCCAAATTGGCTTTGCACCACATTCGGAAAGAGGAGGAAGGGTCTAAAACATGAAGGAATAGTATCAACAACAACAAATATCTCTGCAAGACAGAGTCCACTGCAAAGTATTGGGAAGCAGTAAACTCGACACACTTAAAGCACACCGGCCGCTGTGGCCGAGCGGTTCTAGGCGCTTCAGTCCGGAACCGCGCTGCTACTACGGTCGCAGGTTCAAATCCTGCCTCGGGCATGGATATGTGTGATGTCCTTAGGTTAGTTAGATTTAAGTAGTTCTAAGTCTAGGTGACATGACCTCAGATGTTAAGTTCCATAGTGCTTAGAGCCATTTGAACCATTTGAACTTAAAGCACGATCCAGTCCATAGCAATAGTTGTCATGGCCAGATGTAAGAGATCGCTATCAATCGGGAATATGACGTCGCAGTTGGGTCTTTAATGCACTATAGAATTCCTAAGCTGGCCCACTTCAGCATGCTGGTCCTGGGGCTGAGTGGACGGCTGTTTAGATGGACAGATATGTTGCTTTGACATGCCACCGCTGGCGCTCGGACGCTCGCTTTCTAAGGCGCTATGGGATTAGTTTGAGCATTTAGTACTTGTTTTGGAACGCTGAAGTGGGCTCTCCCTATACCTGCTCTCCAGCTATTCTCTAGCGACATACAGTGCACAAATGGATTCTGAATAGCGCAGATCTCTATCCCCCCCTGCATCTCCAACTGGACATGTAAACGGTGTCTCTCCTAGCCAGCGAACCCGAAGTCATTCACCCTTCACTGACAATTTCCACTCACAAATCTTAAACACTCGCATATATAAAGCCATATTCACTCCTGCCAAACCTCACTTAACAATAAAAAAGCACTCTCCCTTTCTAAGCATAGATGAGTATGCATTTATCTTCACCCATCTGATCTTTGCAATTTAAGTCAGAGAAAGACATATCCATTACCTTCTGCAGCCTGTCTATAAACAGAACGACCTCAGTTACTGCAACAGGACCTTGTTTTGACCATTCGCCGGAAATGCGCGCAATGTTGTACATCCCAAACAACAGTACAACAGATCCTCAACACGCTATCATCTTTATTCTCTACCATCGAAAAGTGAAAAAAAATTACCATCTATAAAAGCTCATCGTATTTACAAGTCACGAAGGCACCAATGCAATCCACCTTCAGCGAGGACAAACCGAATTCACAATACTCTCCCCAAATAACTCAGAGTGCGACCATACAAGAATTCCTAACAGCTCGCCAAGTCCGGCACCTCAAACTGCAGAGGCCTATATGAACAAGATCATATTAAATATACACACGCTGCAGAGACCACTTTAAAGTTTGATGACCCATACTCTAAGCAAATGAGAAGCTGCCTCTGACCCTTGTTCAAACAGTGTTTTCTAACACGCTTTTGCACACTGCCGAACATTTCATCTTTCTGCCGTGACTTCGAAGTCCGTGTCAGATTCTAAACAGACATTAACACGGACTGGTGCATGGCCTCTCACAGGAAACTGTACCTTGCACATTGTAAAGCATATTCTTACAGTCGATAGCATAACATTGAATGATTTTAAATAAAGGACAGCCACAACACAAGGAAACTAGAAGAGCCTGGTGGCGTTGTGGCGACTTTCCAAACTACCCCTCGAAAGTGATTGACCACCGCTACATTTAAACTCATATGTCGCAGTGACCGAATAGTTGATAACTCTGCGTTCCATTTTTAGTGATTGGTCATTTTTGCACACAAGTAAGGGATCACCGTTTTCGGTGCTAGCAACCCCAGAAGTTGCAGTCCATCAACCAAAATTTGTTCCCCAACTCAAACAAGCATAGTCAGTCAATCATTATGTCGTACCCAATGCAAGGATGGGATGGATAAGACACCACCGATCTACTGTAATATTATCCATCACAGCTGATATCGCAAAAAATTTTACAGTAAGTCCAACACTGGCCAATCATGTGGCAGCTTGTTTTCCTAATTTCAGTATCATAGCTAAACCATACCTCCTCTACTTTGCAAGTATCATTGCGAACATTCATAGATGACTGCTCTGTACGTCCATTCACACTTAATTCTCTAACACATAAAAACTATCAAAGTATTCGAGACAACGCTATACATATTTCTAAGACCTCGCGCATAGTACTCGGTCAGTCTCTCTGCGTATGGCAGTCACAGAGCAATCTCGCCCTCTTACGTTAAAAGACCATCCTCACCTCGGTATTGACCAACCTACCCCACAACATCGCTACCCAATTATTCCTGAACTGAGCAGATGAATGCAGCTACACGCCACCTCTCTTGACTGAATAGAGCTTTCCTAGTCCTAACCCCTCCAAGTGCACCACATTTCTCTAAATATAACCAAGTCTTGGAGCTTAGCACACCATATCGATCTATAGTAACAGATCTCAGATTGCCTTAATTTAATAGCATACAGTTAAGAAGAACAACGACGGAGTGATATTTATACACAACATAGTTCGACGCATTTTTACGTAAATCATCCAATCTATCATGTGTAAAGTATTGTTCTAGAGTCTAGGATCGGCGTATCGAAGGTTCTGGTAAGAGAGAGAGAGAACATAAACACTCGCACTCCTAAGACTAGAACGTTCAGCCCTTAAAAACGGGCGATAATCTTAGATCGCCTACTTTTCCGTCCTGTCAGACATACACTCCTGGAAATGGAAAAAAGAACACATTGACACCGGTGTGTCAGACGTGGGGCGTGAGGTCTCCACAGTACATCGATGTTGTCGCCAGTGGTCGGCGGAAGGTGCACGTGCCCGTCGACCTGGGACCGGACCGCAGCGACGCACGGATGCACGCCAAGACCGTAGGATCCTACGCAGTGCCGTAGGGGACCGCACCGCCACTTCCCAGCAAATTAGGGACACTGTTGCTCCTGGGGTATCGGCGAGGACCATTCGCAACCGTCTCCATGAAGCTGGGCTACGGTCCCGCACACCGTTAGGCCGTCTTCCGCTCACGTCCCAACATCGTGCAGCCCGCCTCCAGTGGTGTCGCGACAGGCGTGAATGGAGGGACGAATGGAGACGTGTCGTCTTCAGCGATGACAGTCGCTTCTGCCTTGGTGCCAGTGATGATCGTATGCGTGTTTGGCGCCGTGCAGGTGAGCGCCACAATCAGGACTGCATACGACCGAGGCACACAGGGCCAACACCCGGCATCATGGTGTGGGGAGCGATCTCCTACACTGGCCGTACACCACTGGTGATCGTCGAGGGGACACTGGATAGTGCACGGTACATCCAAACCGTCATCGAACCCCATCGTTCTACCATTCCTAGACCGGCAAGGGAACTTGTTGTTCCAACAGGACAATGCACGTCCGCATGTATCCCGTGCCACCCAACGTGCTCTAGAAGGTGTAAGTCAACTACCCTGGCCAGCAAGATCTCCGGATCTGTCCCCCATTGAGCATGTTTGGGACTGGATGAAGCGTCGTCTCACGCGGTCTGCACGTCCAGCACGAACGCTGGTCCAACTGAGGCGCCAGGTGGAAATGGCATGGCAAGCCGTTCCACAGGACTACATCCAGCATCTCTACGATCGTCTCCATCGGAGAATAGCAGCCTGCATTGCTGCGAAAGGTGGATATACACTTCACTAGTGGCGACATTGTGCATGCTCTGTTGCCTGTATCTATGTGCCTGTGGTTCTGTCAGTGTGATCATGTGATGTATCTGACCCCAGGAATGTGTCAATAAAGTTTCCCCTTCCTGGGACAATGAATTCACGGTGTTCTTATTTCAATTTCCAGGAGTGTACATCCTTCTGCCCAGGTCCCCTACACTGAGCTCTCTCTCCTCCAATCGTAAGACTTTTCCTTTGTATGATACGAGCCCAGTATAGCCCTGCGGAAACATCTAGTGCCCACTGATCACATCCGATCACGAGTCAGAAATTATACTATTACTCCTTCAGGTCTATATAAAAATGATGTTAGTAGCAGTCGGTACATCCTACAAGCAAACAGATACGCATAACAGCAGCGTCCAACATGTGAAAATCACAAGTCATCCTGTCACCAACTCTGTAAACAGCCCATCTGTCGGGTAAGTGTGTACACAATGATTACAGACCCTCACAAATACCCACAGCTAACTTAATTATGACACTGAAGTCTCGATTTTACACCAAGTATGCGACAGGGTGGGGATCGCGTAAATCAAAGTGCGTTTAGAGGAATGTGTCAGCTTTCATCACATATGAGATGGAAGTCCTCTGATGACCGACAGGTTCACCGTTAACGATCGCAAGTAGACAGTGCTTTAAACTACATACAGAACACGTAGCTGCATATGACTAAAACGCAGGCTATATCACGTGATTAAAGCATCCAAACAGAACACTGGAAAACGGAAGGCAGCAAAAAACTCGCCACGTCCTGATGGGATTCCAATTCGGTTTTACAGAGAGTATTCTACTGCACTGGCTCCTTACTTAGCTTGCATTTATCGCGAATCTCTTGCCCAACGTAAAGTCCCGAGCGACTGGAAAAAAGCGCAGGTGACGCCTGAATATAAGAAGGGTAGAAGGACGGATCCTCAAAATTACAGACCAATATCCTTAACATCGATTTGTTGCAGTATTCTCGAACATATTCTCAGTTCGAATATAATGAATTTCCTTGAGACAGAGAAGTTGCTGTCCATGCACCACCACGGCTTTAGAAAGCATCGCTCCTTCGAAACGCAACTCGCCCTTTTTTCACATGATATCTTGCGAACCATGGATGAAGGGGATCAGACGGATGCCATATTCCTTGACTTCTGGAAAGCATTTGACTCGGTACCCCACTGCAGACTCCTAACTAAGGTACGAGCATATGGGATTGGTTCCCAAATATGTGAGTGGCTCGAAGACTTCTTAAGTAATAGACCCCAGTACGTTGTCCTCGATGGTCAGTGTTCACCAGAGGTGAGGGTGTCACCTGGAGTGCCCCAGGGAAGTGTGGTAGGTCCGCTCTTGTTTTCTATCTACATAAATGATCTTTTGAATAGGGTGGATAGCAATGTGCGGCTGTTTGCTGATGATGCTGTGGTGTACGGGAAGGTGTCATCGTTGAGTAACTGTAGGAGGATACAAGATGACTTGGACAGGATTTGTGATTGGTGTAAAGAATGGCAGCTAACTCTAAATGTAGACAAATGTAAATTAATGCAGATGAATAGGAAAAAGAATCCCGTAATGTTTGAATACTCCATTAGTAGTGTAGCGCTTGACACAGTCACGTCGATTAAATATGTGGGCGTAACACTGCAGAGCGATATGAAGTGGGACAAGTATGTAGTGGCAGTTGTGGGGAAGGCGGATAGTCGTCTCCGGTTCATTGGTAGAATTTTGGGAAGATGTGGTTCATCTGTAAAGAAGACCGCTTATAAAACACTAATACAACCTATTCTTGAGTACTGCTCGAGCGTTTGGGATCCCTATCAGGTCGGATTGAGGGAGGACATAGAAGCAATTCAGAGGCGGGCTGCTAAATTTGTTACTGGTAGGTTTGATTATCACGTGATGCTTCAGGAACTCGAGTGGGAGTCTCTGGTGGAAAGGAGGCGTTCTTTTCGTGAATTGCTATTGAGGAAATTTAGAGAACCAGCATTTGAGGCTGACTGCAGTACAAATTTACTGCTGCAAACTTACATTTCGCGGAAAGACGACAAAGATAAGGTAAGAGAGATTAGAGCTCGTACAGAGGCATATAGGCAGTCATTTTTCCCTCGTTCTGTTTGGGAGTGGAACAGGGAGAGAAGATGCTAGTTGTGGTACGAGGTACCGTCCGCCACGCATCTTATGGTGGATTGCGGTGTACGTATGTAGATGTAGATGAAATTCACTAACATGTATTGAATTCTGTTCACAGACGAACATTATTCAGAATGTGTCTAGTATTACCTATCAGCAGCTGAAGGTTCACATTAATCAAACATATAATATTGTTCGATGACCACCACGTCCGTCATAGATAGACACGAAGGCGGACAAACATTTAGTCCACAAATGGGCAAGACAAAAAAGCTATTAAATATGAGTAATGGGCTTCATTTTCTACATGGATAGACCACTGACAGCTTCACACTGACCTTCACAAAAAATCATTAAATGCACAATGATTGCAGAGGGCATTTCAGCATCATCCTACAGCTTGTACTGCCTAGCTAGTACAAGAAACAAGACCCAGATGAGAGGAACCAGTAACCCAAGTGACTTTGCGGTGATATCCGGGACGACATGTATCTCGGAGAAAGGTGAAAAGTATCGTACCCTGGCCACGGGATTTATAATTACGATAACTGGTCTATGAGTGTCATTATAATTGTCATTATTAATCGGCAACATGGCGACCGAATAGTGTACTTGCGCTCATGCTTACTGAGGTGTTAGCTAATGATCAAATATTTTAGTCTAAAGTGATAACTGTCATGATAAAAGTGATAATTTATGACTAGGAAATTGTGTCTCTCCTCCGCCACTAGTGCAGTGCGCTCCTATCTGTCCAGCCCCCACCACCACCCCCTTAATGTCTTCAGCATCATGCGGGGAGAGTGGCATTCGTAGTCTGTACCTGTAGCAGCAGCAGTAAATTCTGGTGGTGTTCAGAAATTTGCAGCACAGTATTGCACCCTGTGGGTCTATCTTAGTTTTCGCAAATTTCCGGCTGAGTATCGCACCCACTACTATTTTCTGCAGCACATGACGCTATTTATGGTTTTGGGGTAATTTTGACGATTTTTCAAGAACACACACGTAAATTTTGGAATGGGGAATGTATAAAAATTTCCACAGTGAGTTATTTAACAACAAATACCTTCTGTAAACACACCACTGCTATGTACGGTTTTACCGATTTTGTTCTCAGTACTCGTCAAATGGCCACTTTTTTCAGAAAAAGACACGTAATAAGTATGGGTCAAGCAATAATCACATCACGATACCTTAATATTACACGGCTATTCAGCGTTAAACAATTTTTATTTAACAACAGATAGGTGCCCGGTCTGCGTTTCACTTAAACGAACTGTTCACCCACACTAGTAGTTGGTGACACCACTATAACGCATATTCACGATATGCACGAATTAGTTCCATAAATAAACGAAGGTTTATAATATAGGTCGCCACCTCACAGTTCATTTAAAGACACGCACAGCTTGATACGTCCCTGAACGCTGCAGGCGGCTTGCAGCGGCACTTGTGTGAGTGGGTGTGTGGGTGGGTGAGTGAGTGCGTGGGGGCAGGTTGGAGCCGCGTATATGCAGAAGACCGTTGTTCCACACGGTGTACATACCTGTATGACCGGCGGAGGGGACTGTTTTTAGTTCTCGAGTTTCAGGCGTGACCATTGCGTCGTGGTAAGATATCCCAGGCCGTTTAGGCGCATGGCAGAAGATGTAAGCAGCACATCGCAGCAGTACTCTTCGCCGCGCTAGCAGGACACTATACTATGGAATGGTTGCTTAAATATAGACGTTGGAATTACTTGTGTTACCCTGACAGTGGCAGCAGTTTGCGCCCTGAAATGCGGAGCAACGGCAGGAACACACAGCGGTGGCGACGGATGTGTGCCGGAAGTGACGTCTATATCCTAGGCACGTGCAGTATCGTGGGCCACTTATACGAGGGTGTGCTCCCCTGGCATAGGGTGCAGGATATTGACGATGCCATACCTTTCTCTGTATAAGCATTTCCAGCTTATTTTTACAAGTCCAATATAGCCTTACACTGTCAGGGGATCTGATGGTTGTATCACACACTAACAGCACAGATGAATAGTTCGTTTAAGTGAAACGTGGGCCTGTTGCATATTTGATGTTAAATAAAATTGTGTAGCTCTGATTATCCGAGTGTTTTCTTAAATTATCGCGACGTGATGATTGAGTAATACTTTTTATATGTCTCTTCCTGAAAAAAGTGGCTATTTGTGGAATACTGGGAAGAACAGCTGCAATTTTCACGCTCACGAAACAACTACTATTTTGTGGGTTTCTACACAGTTTCTGAATCATTTCAACTTACAGTGTTTTAATTTATATTCAAAATACCCACGCGTTGCTGTCTCGCTTGCGGAAGTGTTTACATTTACCTTTCGTAGGAACCCTACGAACTTCGGACCATCATAAAAAATGCACATCGCGATTGTACAGTCTATTTCTCTCATTTTCTAGATTCTTATCACTCATCTAACCCTGTGTAAGACTGAGTGTTGACACTGTCAGCCGGTAATTTGACGAGAACATGTGTGTCCTACAAAGAAAGAGGCCGGGGCGCAGAGTAGTATCACAGCTATTCACTTTCAGATCGTGAAGTGACCTCATTACCTCTAGTGCTCCTCTCCGCGAGAGCTGCAGATAACGGGAGAGCGTCATTGGCAGTCAGCCACGGACCGCGTTGTCACTTTCACGTAAGTGGGCCACGTGGCAGCACAGCCGGCGCATTCCTTCGGTAGCTCAGTTGGTAGAGCGGTGGACTGTAGTGGGCTCGTACACAGATATCCATAGGTCGCTGGTTCAAATCCGGCCCGAAGGAAAATTTTGTAAATTTCAATATCCGTTCAGACAACTAAGCTCGCAACGATCCTCCGAGTGAAAATGTTACTGTTACTGCTTCTCTCTCTCTCTCTCTCTCTCTCTCTCTCTCTCTCTCTCTCTCTCTCTCTCTCTCTTATTAATATGTCACATTATATATGTCATTGACACATTGATATCCATTACATATGTTTCGTGTGCCAAAATGTAGTATGTTTTCAGCTTATGTTTCACATGGATGTTTTATTGTCTTACATAATGAAACGTTTTCTCCTTAACTATTCATATACATGTCCTTTCATATTCCTTTTTTAAACTTGTTTTAAATTGTTTCAATTTTTTGTCTTATCGCTATTGTGATACTCTTTCCCATAATTGGCTCAAATAATAAAAAATGGCTCAAATGGCTCTGAGCACTATGGGACTTAACATCTATGGTCATCAGTCCCCTAGAACTTAGAACTACTTAAACCTAACTAACCTAAGGACAGCACACAACACCCAGCCATCACGAGGCAGAGAAAATCCCTGACCCCGCAGGGAATCGAACCCGGGAACCCGGGCGTGGGAAGCGAGAACGCTACCGCACGACCACGAGATGCGGGCGGCTAAATTAATACCCCAACTACAGTCACTAGCACAAAAAACCAGAAAAATTTATGATACTGCAGACTACTAAAAACTAGAAGTCTTTAATATAACTAAATCAACACTCCACTATCAATAAACGAAAATAACAGCAATAAACGTAAAAACTTTATGCAACACAATGGGAAAATTAAGAAAATTGGTGTACCTTGTTGATTTCTTATAACAAAAAGACGTTTATAGCATCATATAAAAAATGACAAGACTGTCCTCTCCAATATATATACACAAGGTACACCAGTCTTATTAATTTTCCAATTTGCAATAGAGTTTTCACGTTTTTTGCGGTTATTTTCGTTTATTAATAGTGGAGTCTAGATTTAGCTATATTAAAGACTTCTAGGTTTTATTAGTCTGCAGTATCATAAATTTTTCCGGTTTTTTGCCATATTGACTGTAGTTGGGGTATTATTTTAGCTAATTATGTGAAAGAGTAGCACAATATAATTGTTGAAAGTAGATCAAGTAAAACCCAAAACTATCGTTCCTGTTGGCAACACGACTAGGTTCGTTTAGTCAGGAGTATGCAGACAGACAGTATTGATGCTATCTTGTCTCATATTTTAATTAATAGATGGGTAGTGCTGCAAATCCAAATGACAGCAGATAAGCGCAACATTAGTGTTAAACGAATTACTATCTCAGAAATGTGGAAGAAGGTGGCACTTCCTCGTATAAGCAAAAATTGGACATAAAATGCCACCACTAAAACATTACCTCTTCATATCTTTTACAAAGAACAGATTTTAGATCTACAAAGCAAATCAAAATTAGAAATATGTTTCATTACAAACCACGGACAATGTTTTATAGCAATAACTTTGACAGAATTTAAGTACCTTCAACAAAAGAAAATTATAATAGTAATAATAAGAAAAATAATAATAATAATAATAACAATAACAGGGAGAGAGGATAATCCCATGCGTAGCGCAGCGGGGCCCAAAAGAAGTCGGACGGCACTCAACAGAGACCAAATTAGAGGGAGCTCTTTATTAAGATGATCACGATTCAAAACGTGGCGCCGTAACAATGATAATGAGGGAGACAAGAGCCATGAATGTGCAAAAGTTACACAGCCGTCGAAGCATCTCAGCAATTACCTAACAAGCTATTTATACATGTACTGACCGACTCTGAAAATATAGATGCAAGACTTAGAGACTTTAACCAAGAAATCGATGGCTTTTTGGACAAACGGAACATAAATACTTTCATTACAAACGACTTGAACTGCATCGTGGAGAACGAAGATAAAATAACAGTTCCAAACAAATATGCCTAGCTACACGAGCTAATTAAGAAATTGAAGCTCACCGTCGTATGATAGGTCTCGTACTCGACCACCACAGATATCACTTACTATAACGCCAGAAGAACTCGATTACATAGCATATATGACCACATACTGTTGGTGGGTCTCAGTATTTTTATCGGAACCATAGCTAGCCAGATCTATCATGAAACTTGGCCGCTAATGAAATCGTCCAAATCCAGAGTATCCTGGAAGCTAAACACCAGTCATACGTCGGTCACAGTATTTCGTGATCAATAAAACGTTGCAGACTGTTTGGAGTGTAGAACAGATCATTGACTTCCACGGTGATGGATCGTGTACGCGGAGCCTAGAGAGGCAGCGTGCCGTGGCAGTATAAAGGAGGCACGTCGTACCGACTTCTGCTCTTTTACAGTCTGAAGGACGCACTCACTGCTCCTGTTGCGGCTAACGGAAGCGTCTTCTCACAATTCAGACGTTTAATGCCGAAGCTTCTGAACTTAAAAAGCAAAGGGAGTTGGCGAGGTATAAAGCCACACAGCGCGTCAGCTACGAGCAGAGCGCACGCTTATGGCGTGGGCGTTAAAAAGCTCCGGGCTGGAGCAGGTCTGTAGACTGTATCCACAGTCATGAAGAAGTGATCAGAGTGAAAATAAGTCGCGCGCAAAAATTTCTCTTCCTGACTACAAAAAAAAGAAATCATCATCATCATCATCGTTTAAGACTGATTATGCCTTGCAGCGTTCAATCTGAAGCATAGCCCCCTTATAAAATTCCTCCATGATCCCCTATTCAGTGCTAACATTGGTGCCTCTTCTGATGTTAAACCTATTACTTCAAAATCATTCTTAACCGAATCCAGGTACCTTCTCCTTTGTCTGCCCCGACTCCTCCTACCCTTTACTGCTGAACCCATGAGTCTCTTGGGTAACCTTGCTTCTCCCATGCGTGTAACATGACCCCACCATCTAAGCCTGTTCGCCCTGACTGCTACATCTATAGACTTCATTCCCAGTTTTTCTTTGATTTCCTCATTGTGGACGCCCTCCTGCCATTGTTCCCATCTACTAGTACCTGCAATCATCCTAGCTACTTTCATATCCGTAACCTCAACCTTGTTGATAAGGTAACCTGAATCCACCCAGCTTTCGCTCCCATACAACAAAGTTGGTCGAAAGATTGAACGGTGCACAGATAGCTTAGTCTTGGTACTGACTTCCTTCTTGCAGAAGAGAGTAGATCGTAGCTGAGCGCTCACTGCATTAGCTTTGCTACACCTCGCTTCCAGTTCTTTCACTATGTTGCCATCCTGTGAGAATATGCATCCTAAGTACTTGAAACCGTCCACCTGTTCTAACTTTGTTCCTCCTATTTGGCACTCAATCCGTTTATATTTCTTTCCCACTGACATTACTTTCGTTTTGGAGATGCTAATCTTCATACCATAGTCCTTACATTTCTGATCTAGCTCTGAAATATTACTTTGCAAACTTTCAATCGAATCTGCCATCACAACTAAGTCATCCGCATATGCAAGACTGCTTATTTTGTGTTCACATATCTTAATCTCACCCAGCCAGTCTATTGTTTTCAACATATGATCCATAAATAATATGAACAACAGTGGAGACAGGTTGCAGCCTTGTCATACCCCTGAAACGAAAAGAAAAGGGAAAAAAAATACATAACAGAAGAACACACGTCGTGCAGCACAGGATACAACTAGACTTGACGAAAATCTCTGCACAATACAGGCGACACACAGTGCACAGGATAAGACGGTTTCTTCACGCAAGTACCACCGGTATACTCGATCTGCGGCGATATGCTATTAAGCACCTCTTGGAGTTCGCGACCGTGATGTTTGGGTAATTATATCTTGATCGCGCAACTTTTTATACTAATTAAAGCGCATATACGACGCGTTTCATTAACTCAGTCGCCGGATCATAAAAAACAAAGAGATTTTCTCCGAGATACAAAGTAGCTCGCCGGACTTTCCCTGTTTTTCATTACTGTGTGGTGGCATTACTATTGTTATAATTATTATCATTATTATTTGAACCCTTCTGGTACACGAGATGTAGGAAAGGGACATTTTCAGAACTTTGTTCTTTGTTTTACTTTTTCTTTGTGGCCATAGTACTTTCATTCTCTCACAGTGGGATCTTTTCCGCTTGTCATTCCAAGTTTTTTGCTGTACTCTTCAATTTTTGTGCTTGTCCAACGACCGAGTTGTGAATTTTATGTCTTTTTTTCCGTCTAACATATCTAATTGTGTTAGTCCTGTTTCCATTAGGTCTTCTTTTACTGTTCTCTTACACTTTATTTTTTAAAGCTTAGCTTTACTACGACTTTCGTATAATTCCATAACCTGTGCCCCGATGGTTAATTCTTTCAAGATGCCCATAGTACTTTTAGCCCACTTTTTTTCGCATCCGAATTAACGGCGGCATACTTTTGAATTTCTTTATTATTTGCTCTTTGTAAACTATATTTTTTCTTCAATATAATTTGAACCTAAAGTTTTCCTGATTACTTTTCGTTCAGGAGGTCTACTTCCAAATTATATTGAAAGCATTTTAGAAAGAGAATTGTGATTTGTGGGTCTGCTGCTGATAGAGTATTTTTCCCCGGAAATAACAGTTCTATATCTGCGCTCTTTTTATTATTTCTCTGTTCACTACTAATTTAGGGGACGCAGCCGCGTTCTCAAATGACATCGAAACTTGGATCGAACAGATAAATAACTAAAAAATGGTAGATGTAAACCTGTTTCTTCCAGGAAAAATTTCCTGTAGGAAAGTAACTGGCAAACTACTTTGGCATTTAGGTTTGTCCAAGGAAGCACACAGCTGACGAGATATTGTGTGCCTATTTCTGCCAGAATATACTTTTTTGTGTTCTGACAATAGGGTTACTGAATCTCATCATCCATGGATTTTAACAAAAATATAAATTTGTGCTATGAAGACAGAACAGAGGGTGTACGGTTCCTGACGCAACTCATCAACGTGCCTAATGAAACGGGCAGTGGATGGCAGAGTGGACCGGCTCACACGGAGACACGAGATCTCCAAAATAGAGGGCATCTTTTCTCGCTGGAAGGAATAGAAGAAGGGCTGGGTGTAGTCTGCGAGCGGCGAAGATGAGCTTTGCGAGCACACATGCTCACTGGCGTCGGCAGAATGAATCATAACAGTATCAAGGCGACTGCGATCACGCGACGTCAGAAGAAGCATCAGTAGACATCACTCACAACCCAAGACGAAATACCTGAAATAACATCTCATCAAAAGAAGCTGTCTGATAAATCTAATGAACAAAATCGTCGGCAGTACTGCATGTACGCTGTACAGGGAACGTCGAAAACAAGATGGAACCGTAGTTCCCGTGTCTCAGCTAGAGGCGGGTTTGGTAAAACGTCACAGACTCCGCGATTCCAATCAAGGGGCAAGCGACGTACTACAAAGTGATAAACTATGCCGTGCCAACCGGACTTATTGCCATGTGCTATCTCTGACACAATTACAATGTCGTCGACAAACCTCAAGGTTTTTCTAGAATGAAATTTTCACTCTACAACCCTTGAATGTCATGAAGGATCAGTACGGTAAGTGTGGTACTAAGATCCATACGTAACCAATTTAGAACTGTGGCTATCCCAGGCTCTCAGCTAGTTTCCAAGGTACTCTTGCTGGAGAGGTCGTGTTGACGAGAGTACTTTCCTCGCAGTCGACGAGTCGCCACTAAGACGCTTACGTTGCCGCCGCCAAACATGTAACATGAAGTAGACAGCGCGAGCTCATCAAGGAGAGAATTTTAGGCATGCAGTCTGCCCAGAAGCTTCATCGTGACGCTAAGGGACTAAGGGTACCAGCAAACGCAAACACCTCAAATTAAACACATCAAAAAAAGTTTTGCGTCACCCCGGTTCCCAGAACTCCTGAAGGTAGATATTGACTGTGGATATTGCATCACAGACACAGTCCCTTTGACCGTTCAGAGATGTCACTAAACCCGCCCAAAGACGTAAACAGTCATGCATGAGCAGCGCCTATTAGACGGAGAGGGTCCGACAGCCGAACAGTTCCAGTCATTCCACCAGGAAGGAGGCACACGGTTCTTGTCGCCTGTAGTTCAACCATGCCTAGAAGGTCAATACCGCGGTTCGATCGCGTCCGCATTGTTACTTTGTAACAGGAAGCGCATTCAGCAAGGGAAGTGTCCAGGCGTCTCGGAGTGAACCACAACGATGTTGTTCGGACATGGAGGAAATACGGAGAGACAGGAACTGTCGATGACATGCCTCGCTCACACCGCCCAGGGGCTACTAGTGCAGTGGATGACCGCTGCCTACGGATAATAGCTCGGAGGAACCTTGACAGCAACGCCACCACATAATGCTTTTCGTGCAGCCACAGGACGTCGTATTACAACTCAAACTGCGCGCAATAGGCTGCATGATGCGCAACTTCACTCCCGACGTCCATGGCGAGATCCATCTTTGCAACCATGACACCATGCAGCGCGGTACAGATGAGCCCAACAACATGCCGAATGGACTGCTCAGGACTGACATCACGTTCCTTTCACCAATGAGTGTCGCATATGCCTTCAACCAGACAATCGTCGGAGATGTGTTTGAAGGCAACTCGGACAGGCAGAACGCCCAGCGAGTGCAGCAAGGTGGAGGTTCCCTGATGTTTTGGGGTGGCATTATGTAGCCGACGTACGCCGCTGGTGGTCATGGAAGGCGCCGTAAGGGCTGTACGATACGTGAATGCCATCCTTCGACCGATAGTGGAACCATGTTGGCAGCATACTGGTGAGGCATTCGTCTTGATGGACGACAATTCGCGCCCACCATCGTGCACATCATGTGAATGACTTCCTTCAGGATAACGACATCGCTCGACTAGAGAGGCGAGCATGTTCTCCAGACATTAACCCTATCGAAGATGCCTGGGATAGATTGAAAAGGGCTGTTTACGGACGACGTGACCCACCAAACACTCCGAGGGATCTACGCCGAATCACCGTAGAGGAATGGGACAACCTGAACCAGCAGTGCCTTGATGAACTTGTGGATAGTGTGCCACGACGAATACTGGCATGCATCAATGGAACAGGACATGCTATTGGGTATTAGAGGTTCGGTGTGTATAGCAATCTTGACCACCACCTCAGAAGGTCACGCTGCATGGTGGTACAACATGCAATTTGTGGTTTTCATGAGCAATAAAAAGGGCGGAAATGAAGTTTATTTTGATCTGTATTCCAATTTTCTGTACAGGTTCCAGAACTGTCGGAACTGAGATGATGCAAACATTCTTTTGAGTTGTTTGCTATTGCAGCATTTGCTCACTGTACCATTGATACCTCGTTGTCAAGAATTCTCTTGCCGATTTCGCTTGTTACCTACATGTGTGGGACTGAGTAGTCAAATGTCTCCTTTAGAGGCGAGTGCAATTTGTTCTACGCAGGATTTTCTCATGGCCCAGAAGGTCTCTGAATGCTAGTGACGCTCATAACATGTGTAGCAACACGTCGGACAATTTTCCAGCGTGCGCTTCACCCAAAAACGGTGGGATGAGCGACAAAAATACACTGAAGCGCCAGAGAAACCGCTGAAGGCAAGATTATTCAAATAAAGATATATGTAAATAGACCGAATACGGCGCTGCGGTCATCAACGCCTATATAAGACAACAAGTGTCCGACGCAGTTGTCAGATCGGTTACTGCTGCTACAATGGCAGGTTATCAAGATATGAGTGAGTTTGAACGTGGTCTTACAGTCGGCACACGAGCGATGGTGCACCGCATCTCCGAGGTAGCGATGAAGTGAGGATTTTCCCGTACGACAATTTCACGAGCGTACCGCGAATATCAGGAATCCAGTAAAACATCGCTGCGGCTGGAAAAAGATCCTGCAAGAACCGCACCAACGTCGACTGAAGAGAATCGTTCAATGTGACAGAAGTGCAACCCTTTTTTGGAAATTTGTGGTAAGTTCCTATGGGACCAAACTACTGAGGTCATCGGTCCCTAGGCTTACATACTATTTAATCTAACTTAAGCTAACTTACGCTAAGGACAACACACACACCCATGCCCGAGGGTGGACTCGAACCTCCGACGGGGCGAGCAGCGCGATCCGAGGCAAGGCACCCTAGACCGCGCGGCTACCCCGCACGGTGTGCAACTCTTCCGCAGATTGCTGCATCAACAAGTGTCAGCGTGCGAAACATTCTTCGAAACATCATGGAAATGGGCTTTCGGAGCCGAAGGCTCAGTCGTGTACCCTTGACGACTGCACTACACAAAGCGTTAGGCCTCATCTCGGCCCACCAACACCGACATCAGACTGTTGATGACTGGAAACATGTTGCCTGGTCTGATGAGCCTCGTATCAAATTATATCGAACGCATGGACGTGTACAGGTAGGGAGACAACCTCATGAGTCCATGGACCCTGCATGTCGACAGGGGAACCTTCAAGCTGATGGAGGCTCTGTAATGGTGTGGGGCGTGTGCAGTTGGAGTTATGGGGGACCCCTGATACGTCTAGGTCCGACTCTGACGTACGTAAACATCCTGCCTGATCATCTGCATCCATTCATGTCCATTGTGCATTCCGACGGATTTGGGCAACTCCATCAGGACAATGCGACATCCCACACGTCCAGGATTGCTACAGAGTGGCTCCAGGAACACTCTTCTTAGTTTAAAAACTTCCACTGGCCACCAAACTCCCCAGATAAGAACATTATTGAGCATAACTGGGATGCCTTGCTACCTGCTGTTCCAAAAACAGATCTCCACCCCTCGTACTCTTACGGATTTATGGGCAGCGCTGCAGGATTCATGATGTCATTTCCCTCCAATACTACTTCAGACATTATTCGAATCCGCGCCAAGTCGTGTTGCGGCACTTCCGTGTGCTTGTGGAGGCCCCACACGATATTAGGCAGGTGTACCAGTTTCTCTGACTCTTCAGTGTAGATTTTGTATGCTGGTGGTACATCGCGCCACTTCAGAAGTTGTTAAGAACACCCCTTGTTGAATTTACTCACGTGTAAGGTTATTTGTCACAAAGGATACAACATTTTTGTTGCAAGTTCAGCGCTTTATTTTTGTTACTCGGTCGCGTTTCGAGAATTTATCACATTGTGGGGTGCCTGTTGAGCTGCTACAAGTCCGATCCCTAGTGACCTACAGGGAATAGAACTTCTCCGTACGATCACTTAGATTTTAAGGAAACACTGGTCTCACGCAATGGAAACATCTTATTGAAAGATAATAGGGTTTGCCAATCAAGCGTGAAAATATGGGTACAACATACATGGATGTATTAGTGAGAGGATGTATCATTTGTCTATAAAAGAAACAAGCAGTTACTGTAACAGTCAGGTTTATTATCGTAAGGCATCAACAAATGAATTACCCACTGAGACAAGTAAGTGAGCATTTAAGAAATGGAAAACCGATTTTAATTATCAACTCTAATCTTGGCACAATTGGGTGAGCACAATAAAAGCATAATCATGAGCATAAATCGTGGATATGGTTTATGGCTGCCGAAGAGGTTGGTGGTTTACAGAAAGAACACGAAAAAATAAGTATGAATACAAGTATGAAGCAACTAACTGGCTGCGAATGTTAAAACTATGCAATTAGTCCCTGGAGAAAGTTAATCAGCATTGTGTCCCTATCGAACCGGTGAGCGTACTGGCGACTCGTTCTTCCCACTCTCGTACAGCGTGAATGCGCTGCGTGGCGGCGGTAATGGACCTCTCTACTCACTACTAAAGTGGAGACGTCCTCCAGTATGACAGAAAAGCTCGTCTCCTCGGCAACAAGTGTTTGCTCTTCCATCTCCCAGCAGCAAATGTTTATTCATCGATCGGATAACAGCAAGTGTTCTCGGAATCAAGCCTCTGAAACTTCGCTGTTTCTGCCAGTGTGGGAGTCTCGCCGGCAAATTGTAGCAGACCTTGGGTTTTTTGTCCAGAAATAGTTTTTTTAAATAAGTTGATCTCCTTCTCTTGCGGATTTACTTATGATTAACCACTGACACCGTATCATGAGGAGGAAGGCAGGAAACCTCTACCATTCCCTGGCAGGATTCTGAAGCTGACGAATCGATAGGCTCACACGTAGCCACATACGACAAATCGCGCACTCTACAGAATAAATATTTTGAGCTATTCAGCCTGTTGATACTATTTTAAATGAACGTTCTTCTGTAGCTTGGCTGGCGAGAAAAATGGCGGCTCTCACGCTCTACCGTTTCTGAAAGCTTCACCTGGATGACGTTGTGTCTCGACACGACCATCGGCCTGATGTGTCAAGAAACGTGATTCATCTGATCCACGATATAATTTCGATAGTCCCCACCCACTGCAACCGGAACTGTCGAAGTCACTGGGTCAACATGGGCGCGAGTAGGGGTCGTCTGCTGCAGAGCCCCGTGTTCAACAATGTGCGCTGAGCTGCACGGTTCGAAACCTCTGTGCCTGCCTAGCTCTGTATTCTGTCCACAGATCTTCCACAGATCACCGCTTACCTGGCTCTATAAAGTGAACAAGTCTCCGACCTCCACATTCTGTGATGATGTGCGCACGTGAAACATCTAGCCGCCCACTTGTGGTTTCATCGCCCTTCAAGCACTTTTCATAGATGCTCCCGACAGCAGCACGTGAAACCAGTATGCCGTGTACGAGATGTTCGTTCCAATATGCCGGGCCACAAAAAACTCATGTCAGTTGGTCTCTCCGTTTGGGGCTCGTATCGCCGCTAGGGTGACCTCTGCCCCGCTTATACATTCGTCTCACTATGTCCCGTGCCTGCATCGCCACCATGCGGTATTCAGTCTGGCAGTGGGCAGCTGTCACACGGTCATCAGTGCATCTGTTTAGGCACATCGTCTTGCACAGCGATAAACAGACGAATGGTATACGTTGAAATTATAGACACGCGATATACAGGGTGTTACAAAAAGGTACGGCCAAACTTTCAGGAAACATTCCTCACACACAAATAAAGAAAAGATGTTATGTGGACATGTATCCGAAAACGCTCAATTTCCATGTTAGAGCTCATTTTAGTTTCGTCAGTATGTACTGTACTTCCTCGATTCACCGCCAGTTGGCCCAATTGAAGGAAGGTAATGTTGACTTCGGTGCTTGTGTTGACATGCGACTCATTGCTCTACAGTACTAGCATCAAGCACATCAGTACGTAGCATCAACAGGTTAGTGTTCATCACGAACGTGGTTTTGCAGTCAGTGCAATGTTTACAAATGCGGAGTTGGCAGATGCCCATTTGATGTATGGATTAGCACGGGGCAATAGCCGTGGCGCGGTACGTTTGTATCGAGACAGATTTCCAAAACGAAGGTGTCCCGACAGGAAGACGTTCGAAGCAATTGATCGGCGTCTTAGGGAGCACGGAACATTCCAGCCTATGGCTCGCGACTGGGGAAGACCTAGAACGACGACGACACCTGCAATGCACGAGGCAAATCTTCGTGCTGTTGACGATAACCCTAATGTCAGCGTCAGAGATGTTGCTGCTGTACAAGGTAACGTTGACCACGTCACTGTATGGAGAGTGTTACGGGAGAACCAGTTGTTTCCGTACCATGTACAGCGTGTTTTTTTTTTTTTTTTTTTTTTTGTGGTTTTAGGGCGCACAACTTCAATGGTCATTAGCGCCCTGACTACTCTAAGAATGCACCGCGAGGCACAAGTTGACAACAACAACTAAAAGGGGAAAACACGATAAAAGAGACTGACAGGCATAGGATTAAAAAACAACATCATCAAATGTCCTTAGCGAGGTTCGTCAAACTGATAAAACAAAGAACACGAGCAGCTGCTCGTGGGTCATCCGCTAAAATTGCATCGAAAGTATTAGGCAGTTTAAGATCGAGGCGCAGTTGGTTAAGATCTGGACAGGACATTAAAATGTGTCTAACCGTCAGCAAGTGCCCACATGGGCAGAACGGCGCAGGCGCAGCCGTCAGCAGATGGCGATGGCTGAACCGGCAGTGTCCAATTCGTAACCTTGCTAAAACGACCTCCTCCCGCCGAGAAGGGCGTGAGGAGGACGTCCAAGCCACGGGAAGAGGTTTTAAGGCCCGAAGCTTGTTGTCGGTAAGTGCAGCCCAATCGGCATGCCACAGCGACACAACGCGCCGACAAATGACCCTGCTAAAATCGGACGAAGGGACACAACAAGAAGCTGTCCGAGGCTGGAGGACCGCAGCCTTGGCCGCGGCATCTGCAGCTTCGTTCCCAGGGATACCGACATGGCCAGGAACCCACATAAAGCTAACCGGCGGACCGACGTCCACCAGCCGCTGAAGAGAGCGTTGGATCCGGTGTACGAAAGGGTGAACCGGGTACGGATCACTGAGGCTCTGGATGGCGCTCAGAGAATCTGAGCAGATGACATAAGCAGAATGTCGGTGGCGGCAGATGTAAAGAACAGCCTGGTAGAGGGCAAAGAGCTCAGCTGTGAAGACCGAACAATGGTCAGGGAGCCGGTATTTGAAACTTTGTGCCCTGACAATAAAGGAACACCCGACCCCGTCATTGGTCTTAGAGCCATCTGTATAAATGAAAGTCATGTTGATGAACTTCGAACGAAGTTCCAAAAAACGGGAGTGGTAGACCGAACCGGGGGTGACCTCTTTTGGGAGCGAGCTGAGGTCAAGGTGAACGCGGACCTGAGCCTGGAGCCAAGGTGGCGTGCTGCTCTCGCCCACTCGAAAGGTTGCAGGGAGTGAAAAATTAAGGTGTTGAAGGAGGCGACGAAAGCGAACTCCAGGGGGTAGCAGGGCAGAGACATACAACCCGTATTGAAGGTCAAGAGAGTCGTCAAAAAAGGAACGATAAGACGGATGGTCGGGCATTGACAGTAGCCGACAGGCATACCGACAAAGCAGTATATCGCGCCGGTAAGTGAGTGGCAATTCGCCAGCGTCAGCATGAAGACTCTCTACGGGACTGGTATAAAATGCTCCGATCGCAAGTCGTAAACCCCGATGTTGTATGGAGTTGAGGCGGCGTAAGATGGATGGCCGTGCAGAGGAGTATACGAAGCTCCCATAATCCAGCTTGGAGCGGACGATCGACCGATATAGACGAAGTAGGACGGTTCGATCCGCTCCCCACGACATACCACTGAGAACACGGAGGACATTTAAAGAACGGGTACAACGGGCGGCCAAATATGACACATGTGGAGACCAGCTAAGTTTCCTGTCAAAGGTAAGGCCTAAAAATTTGGTGGTCTCCACGATTGGGAGAGCAACGGGACCAAGTCGTAAGGACGGTGGGAGAAACTCTTTGTAGCGCCAGAAGTTAATACAGACCGTCTTCTCGGCAGAAAAACGGAAGCCATTGGCGACACTCCAGGAGTAAAGACGGTCAAGAGAACGCTGAAGACAGCGCTCCAGGACACTTGTACGCTGCGCGCTGCAATAGATGGTAAAATCGTCCACAAAAAGGGAGCCTGTTACATCAGCTGGGAGGCAATCCATTATTGGATTGATCGCGATGGCGAACAGAGCGACGCTCAAAACTGAGCCCTGTGGCACCCCATTCTCCTGGCGAAAGGTGTCGGACAGGACAGAACCCACACGTACCCTGAACTGTCGATCCATTAAAAAGGAACGAATAAAAAGAGGGAGGCGACCGCGAAGGCCCCATGTATGCATGGTGCGGAGAATGCCCGCCCTCCAACAGGTGTCGTAAGCCTTCTCCAAATCAAAGAACACAGCCGCGGTCGGGCGCTTCCGCAAGAAGTTATTCATAATGAAGGTCGACAAGGTAACCAGATGGTCAACAGCAGAGCGGCGCCTACGAAATCCACATTGGACATTGGTAAGTAGGCGTCGAGACTCGAGCAGCCAAACCAATCGAGAGTTAACCATTCGCTCCATCACTTTACAGACACAGCTGGTAAGTGAGATAGGTCGATAACTGGAAGGCAAGTGCTTGTCCTTCCCTGGCTTAGGAATCGGGACAACAATAGACTCGCGCCAGCATGCGGGAACATGTCCCTCAATCCAGATGCGATTGTATGTACGAAGAAGAAAACCTTTACCCGCAGGAGAAAGGTTCTTCAGCATCTGAATATGAATAGAATCAGGCCCTGGAGCGGAGGACCGTGATCGGCCAAGTGCGGTTTCGAGTTCCCGCATGGTGAATGGGGCATTATAACTTTCACAATTCGAGGAGCAAAAGTCAGGTGGCCTAGCCTCCTCTGCCTGTTTGCGGGGGAGGAAGGCAGGGTGGTAATGAGCGGAGCTCGAAACCTCGGCGAAAAAGCGGCCGAAGGCATTGGAGACAGCCTCAGGGGCCACAAGGACTTCATTCGCGACCTTCAAGCCAGAAACTGGGGAGTGGACCTTAGTGCCAGATAGCCGGCGCAGGCTACCCCAGACAACAGAAGAAGGAGTAAAACTGTTGAAGGTGCTTGTGAAAGCAGCCCAGCTGGCTTTCTTGCTTTCTTTAATAATACGACGACACTGAGCACGTAAACGTTTATAATTAATACAATTCGCCACTGTAGGGTGGCGTTTAAAGGTGCGTAAAGCACGTCGACGAGCACGTAAAGCGTCTCTACATGCTGCGGTCCACCAGGGGACCGGTACGCGACGTGGAGAAGAAGTAGGGTGAGGGATGGAATATTCAGCAGCAGCGAGAATGACTTCCGTGAGGTGTGCGACCTGACGATCGCAGCTTGTGAAGGTTTGATCCTGAAAGGTCGCCCTGGAAGAAAAGAGCCCCCAGTCTGCCTTGGAGATGGTCCAACGAGAGGAGCACGGAGAGGGAGTATGCTGCAGGAGATGGATAACACACGGGAAGTGGTCGCTCGAATATGTATCAGCAAGTGCATACCACTCAAACCGGCGTGCAAGTTGGGGAGTACATATAGAGAGGTCTAAATGGGAATAGGTATGAGATGTGTCCGAAAGAAAAGTAGGGGCGCCAGTATTGAGGCAGACAAGATTGAGCTGGTTGAAAAGGTCTGCGAACAAGGAGCCCCTCGGGCAGGAGGCTGGAGAACCCCAAAGGGGATGGTGGGCATTGAAGTCTCCAGTTAACAAAAACGGTGCAGGTAGCTGAGCAATAAGTTGCATCATGTCTGCCCTGGTAACGGCAGAGGACGATGGAGTGTAAACGGTACAAAAGGAAAACGTAAAAGTGGGGAGAGTAATGCGGATGGCAACTGCCTGCAGGCCGGTGTGCAACGTGATGGGATCGTAGTAAATATCATCCCGGACCAGCAACATAACCCCTCCATGAGCTGGGATACCTACCACAGGGGGTAGGTCAAAACGCACAGAGGTGTAATGTGCCAAGGCAATGTGATCGCATGGGCGTAGCTTCGTTTCCTGGAGGGCTACGACGAGCGGACGATGCAAGCGGAGCAGCAACTTCAAGTCCTCTCGGTTGGAGCGAATGCTGCGAATATTCCAGTGAATAAGTGCCATCGTAAGAAAAGGAAGAGGAGAGAAGGGGTCACCTCGAAGGCCGCTTAGGGCCTGGCTTCGAGCGAGCACTGCCGCCGCTATCAGTTAGGCGGACAGTCATCGTCCATGGGGTCTATAGGGTCATCGGCCATCTCGGGAGGATGGCCGGGAAGGGGAGCTTCCTCCGCCGGTGAACGGCCAGATATACGGCTACCGGCGGTGCGGCCAGGCGAAACGGATGACGGTCTGGGGCGGCAACCGCTGGGTGGCGCAGGAGAAGAAATGCGCCGTGGCGGAGAAGGAGAACTGTGCTTCCTATGCGCCTTTTTGGAAGGACGTTTGGTGGAAGTACCGGTCGAAGGCTGGGAGGTCGAGGTACGTAGGAAGTCTGCACGGGATGGTTCCTTCTTGAAGGACCGTGCATCTGACTTCGGGGTCTTCGACTTAGCAGAAGCTGAGGAAGCGGCTGGTGTCTGTGGTGTGATGGGAGGAAGAGGAGACGTCGACCGCGCGATCTTAGCACTGGCCGAACGGACGACCGTGGTGCTGAAGGTCAGATCGCATGTCTGGGTTGCTACCTCCCGGGTAGTCCGAGGAGAGGCGAGGACAGTACTATATTTCCCCGCTGGGAGCAGCGTGGGCTTCCTACTAGCCAATAGCTTGCGAGCAGCCGAGGTGGACACTTTCTCTTTGACCCGAATTTCTTGGATGCAACGTTCGTCCTTGTAGACAGGACAGTCGCGGGAGGATGCGGCATGGTCACCCTGACAGTTCACACAGCGAGGAGACGGAGGTGGACAGTCACCCTCATGGGCATCCCTGCCACAAGTGACACATTTAGCCGCATTGGAACAAGACTGTCGAGTGTGATTGAAACGCTGACACTGGTAGCAGCGCGTAGGTGTCGGGACATAGGGGCGAACAGAAATAACCTCGTAGCCTGCCTTGATGCGCGATGGCAGCTTAACACTATCGAAGGTCAAGAAAAGTGTCCGGGTCGGTACAAGGTCGTTGTTGACCTTTTTCATGACCCGATGGACAGCCGTCACGCCCTGCTCAGCGAGGAAAGATTGAAGCTCCTCGTCAGTCAATCCGTCGAGGGAGCTAGTATACACTACACCACGAGACGAATTCAAAGTTCGGTGGGCCTCCACCCGGACAGGGAACGTGTACAGGAGGGTGGCCCGAAGCAGTTTTTGTGCCTGAAAGGCACTCTCAGTTTCTAGTAATAAGGTGCCGTTACGCAACCTGGTACAAGATTTGACAGATCCGGCTATGGCATCAACGCCCTTCTGAATAACAAAAGGGTTGACAGAGGAAAAATCCTTTCCGTCCTCAGTGCGAGAAACTACGAGGAACTGTGGGGCAGGCGGTAGTACTTTTGTCACTGTTGGCTGGTCACGTTTCCGTTTTTGGGTCGAAGTCGAGACAGATGGAGTAGAATCCATTGCGGAGGAATCCCCCATGATTGCCAGCGTCTCCGATGGCGCGCTCCTTCCTTGTGGGGACCCTCTCAGAGGGCACTCCCGCCTTAGGTGAATGTTTACACCTCAGGTCACACCTCCCGAGAAACAGACGGAGGGACCAATCGGCATGGTCAGAAGGTATCAGCTCAGGCAATCACCCCTCCCCGGGCCTGGCCTTTACCAGGGGGTACGCGCGTGCCTTACATGTCTACCCAGGGCGGGGACTTACGCGTTACCCCGTCACCGGCTACACGTGCGAACGCGTGGGTCGGCCTTCAGACACGCACAGGGAGGAAGGAAGAGGAGGAAAAAGAAGAGAGAGAGGGAGAAAGAGGACAGACTGTCTCAAACGCCAAGGCGGAGACCAGAGAAGGCAAGGAGAAGAAGGCAATGAGAAGGCAAGGAGAAGAAGGCAATGAGAAGGCAAGGAGAGAAAGGCAATGAGAAGGCAAGGAGAGAAAGGCAATGAGAAGGCAAGGAGAGAAAGGCAATGAGAAGGCAAGGAGAGAAAGGCAATGAGAAGGCAAGGAGAAAAAGGCAATGAGAAGGCAAGGAGAAGTCAAAGGAAAGAGTAAGGAAGACAGTGAGGTGGAGAATAGCAAAGAAAGGAACCAACAAAAGGAAGGAAGAAACGAGAAGTGAAAAACCAAAAAGACCACGATTATAGGTCGTGGAACCGTCCGTCTCCGGACGCAGGCGCTAACTACCCCCGTGAGGGGGATGGACTCCTTTTAGTCGCCTCTTACGACAGGCAGTAATACCTCGGGCCTATTCTAATCCCCGGACCCGCAGGGGGGATGTACAGCGTGTGCAGGCACTATCAGCAGCTGATTGGCCTCCATGGGTACACTTCTGCGAATGGTTCATCCAACAGTGTGCCAATCCTCATTTCAGTGCAAATGTTCTCTTTACGGATGAGGCTTCATTCCAACGTGATCAAATTGTAAATTTTCACAATCAACATGTGTGGGCTGACGAGAATCCGCACGCAGTTGTGCAATCACGTCATCAACACAGATTTTCTGTGAACGTTTGGTCAGGCATTGTTGGTGATGTCTCGATTGGGCCCCATGTTCTTCCACCTACGCTCAATGGAGCGCGTTATCATGATTTCATACGAGATACTCTACCTGTGCTGCTAGAACATGTGCCTTTACAAGTACGACACAACATGTGGTTCATGCACGATGGAGTTCCTGCACATTTCAGTCAAAGTGTTCGAACGCTTCTCAACAACAGATTCGGTGACCGATGGATTGGTAGAGGCGGACCAATTCCATGGCCTCCACGCTCTCCTGATCTCAACCCTCTTGACTTTCATTTATGGGGGCATTTGAAAGCTCTTCTCTACGCAACCCCGGTACCAAATATAGAGACTCTTCGTGCTCGTATTGTGGTCGGCTGTGATACAATACGCCATTCTCCAGGGCTGCATCAGCGCATCAGGGATTCCATGCGACGGAGGGTGGATGCATGTATCCTCGCTAACGGAGGACATTGTGAACATTTCCTATAACAAAGTGTTTGAAGTCACGCTGGTACGTTCTGTTGCTGTGTGTTTCCATTCCATGATTAGTGTCATTTGAAGAGAAGTAATAAAATGAGCTCTAACATGGAAAGTAAGCGTTTCCGGACACATGTCCACATAACATATTTTCTTTCTTTGTGTGTGAGGAATGTTTCCTGAATGTTTGGCCGTACCTTTTTGTAACACCCTGTATACTGTTGTTAAATTTTATAATCTGCCTGACGGTAACGCCTTATCGACATTATATGCAGAACAACAATAAAGATTTTAGCAGTTCTGTGGCAGTTATACATAAAAATGGCTATAGTATTAACAGTTTAGATTTTGCTACAGGCGGCTCTCACGAAGAGGCGGGTAGGATCGGCATAAATATACGACTGTTCGCTGACAATGTTGTTGTCTACAGAGAGGTTTCGTCATTGGAAACGCGCAAAGACTTGGGCAAAATCGGCACTTGATGTAGTGGATTGCAGGTCTCCTCAACCGTGGGAAAATGCATGGTAAATACCCGTAATAAAGAGAAAAAAACCCGATAGGATCCGATTTATAAGGTCGGTGGTCAACCTATTGAGTACATCATATCGTGCAACTGTTTAGCGGTATTATTAACAAACGATACGAAATGGGAGGACCGAGAGAGATGGCGGAGTGGTCAGCAACCTGGATTGCATTCGGGAGGACGACGGTTCAAATCCCCGTTCGGCCATCCAGATTTGTGTTTTCTACGATTTCTCTAAAATCGCCTCAGGCAAATTTCGGGATGGCTCTTTTTAAAAATGGACGACCAGTTTCCTTCCCCATCCTTTCCTAAACCTAGCTTGTGCTCCGTTTGTAATGAGCTCGTTGTTGACGGGACGTTAAACCCTAACCTTGCTTCCTCGAAACGGGACGATTGCGTAAAATCACTATTAGGGAGGTGAATGGATGACCTAGATTTATTGGAAGCCTAGAGTATTGTTCCAGCGTCTGGAGTCCTTATTAAGCAGGCATCACAACCGTCATCGAAAGAATTCAGTGACGCGCTGCTCGGACGGTAACATATCGATATAGATCATGCGAAAGTGGAAGATAAATTCTCGGGGAATCTTATCCGCAAGAAAAACAGTCTGGGTTGCTATGACAGGAGAAGGTTTACTGAAGTGTTGCGCATTTTTGAGGCATCTTCAGAATTCGTTCAGGAACTGCTGGTAGAGTATTAGTCATAAATAGCCAAAACTTTGGGATGCGACTTCGATGAAGCCATACCAAAGTTGTAGCTATTTATGACTAATGCGCTAACCATACGTCAGTAAAGTTCCTGCTGTCTCTGGAACCTAGACTGTTTCTGTAACCGAAAATACATCAATAAGGTTGCCGTACCAGGGCCTTAGAGTAGGGGGTGGGGGGCGGAGTGGGGGGAATTATACAGGAAATGGGAATCTTTGGAAGAAAGGCGAAATAGTTGTCACGAAACTGTGTTGGATAAACTGAAAGAAGGCATATTCGAAGAGAACTGTTTGACAGTTCTGCTGCTAGCGCTGTATACCTGGCGTAGGGATGATGGGAATAAGGTAAGGGAGATTAGGACGCCTACAGAGGCATAGAGACAGTCATTTTTCCCTCGCAGGAATGGGACAGACAATGATAATATCGGTAGAAAGTTTCCTCCGTCTTGTATAGTACATTGACTTGCGGAGTACATATTATGTGGATGTATACACGTGTAACTCATTCCATTTCGTTTTTCGGTTCCTTCAAAACTGCTGCGGCTGTCGAGTCCAACTATCCGCACAAGGGAAAAGTCTGAGAAACAGAAAATTTAAAATATTCCTTCGGGCCGGATTTGAACCAGCGACCTATGGATATCTGCCAGAATGACCACTACAGTCCACCGCTCTACCAACTGAGCTACCGAAGGAGCGTATGGATTGCGTTCACTTTCGACCCAGATAAGAACTGCCTCGCAGCAGACAATCACGTGACCCGTTCTTCGTCCGAGCGCGAGTCGGCGGCGGGCGTATGTAGTGCTCTTGCAGTGTCACACGTTCTGGCGACATCTTTTCTCCAACACTGGGGAGCAACGGTCGGCCGCCGGTGGTCGTTGTTAAACTACGGATCGCTCACTGACAAGTGCAATGGTATTATATACGCACATTCATTCTATCACTGCAACGCAAGTGTCAGAAGGAACGGATTTTTCCTTGTTCTGTTGACAGAAATAGTGGAGGAACAGGGACTACTGTGCGAGATCTTACAGTGTAATCACTGCGGGAGTACTATCTGCGTATGTCACAGAATTTGTTTCGTAATTTGTGTATTATACACGTCATCCATTAAGTAAATTCCATTTGGAATACGTTAGTTTATCTGAATATTACACTCTTCGCTAACAGGTCTACCTCTTGGAACAGAGTCCGCCACCCCTTCGCCAACTATGTCGTGCGGACATAGTATTGTTGATGTGAAGGAAGACACGTGGGGAACGGAGAAATCGCACAGGAAAAAAGATCTCTTGTGCTGTTAAAGAATTGAGAGCTTTCCTAGTAGTGTGACGAAAAGGGAAGTGGCAAGTTAGAACATTTGTCATTTTCATTATTTACTATTTTCATCAGAACCAAAGAACCTTTGGTTAATTTTAGACACACAGAGAAGTATTTACTAGATGGTACAACCGTTAGGCATCGCTGGAATTTGGCACAGCAAGCACATGCTAACTGCCACAACTATGCTACGAACAAATTGTTAATTAAGCCCAGATCATTTATTATTTCAGAAAAAATCAATATCTAGTTTGCAAATTAGCCATCCGGTGCTTTTCCATCAAATCATCAGGCAGCACGTTTGCATTCCTTTAAATCATTTGGCAGTTAACGAAAACAAATTGATGTCTCTCGATTAAGTAAAAATGACGTAGGTCATTAACAAGTTGAGTAACTGAGGTCTAAAATAATAATTATCATTCGAAACTTTAGTTCCCAATAATATGGGGGAAAACTTGCACATTACAAACGCCAACTATTTTTACTCTTCAAATTGTAGATGCAGCACATGCGACAAAGTTGGAAGACTATTAGTATGTATCAGTTGCCACCTTGACGTAAAGAGAGATCATTATGGTTGGCGAATATGACTACTGGACAAAATATTTCGTGAAAATATGTGATTATATATGCGCGAAGTTGTGCGTTTTTTATACATGCGCTTTCCATTTCCTTGCCGCAGCTAGTAATTTGCAGGAAGAATCAAATACTTTCACACGTCAGCGCTACAAATTTCCTCCATCAGTGTGATTCATCAAATCTACAACCTAAAGTAACATCGCAGTGTTGGGGAACCTGTAATAACGTATTCGGATAATAATGAGAGCCAAAATGCACTCTAACAAGGAAAAAAAGACGCAGCGCGAAGAAATTATCCGAATAACACGGAAATCGGTAGATGTAATGTGCATGTAGAGACAAACAAATGATTACAGTTTCACAAAAATTGGATGATTGATTCAAGAGAAACAGCTGCACAAATTAAGGAAGTCATACCGCGTTGCCGGCTGGAGTGGCCGTGCGGTTCTAGGCGCTACAGTCTGGAGCCGAGCGACCGCTACGGTCGCAGGTTCGAATCCTGCCTCGGGTATGGATGTGTGTGATGTCCTTAGGTTAGTTAGGTTTAATTAGTTCTAAGTTCTAGGCGACTGATGACCTCAGAAGTTAAGTCGCATAGTACTCAGAGCCATTTTTTTCCATACCGCGTTGTCCCACCTTTGGCCATTATGCACGCAATCATTCCCCTTGGGCCTAATTGACTGAGTTGTTGGATGCTCTCCTAACGGACATACTGCCATATTCTGCCCAATTGGCGCGTTAGATCATTAAAAGCCCGAGATGGTGGGATGGCTCTGCCCATAATACTCCAGACGATCTCAATTGGGAAGAAATACAGTGACTTTGTTGGCCAAGGTAAGGTTTAGCAAAGCACGAATGCAAGCAGTAGAAACTCTCGCCGTGTTCGGTTGGGCATTATCTTGCTGAAATGTAAGACCTGAATGACTTACCATTGATATCCCATCGCCGTCCAGGGCGTTTCTAGACTCCTTTTTGGCCTGGAATCTCATTTACTGGAGTGGAACTGTCTTCAGTGATGAGTCCCACATCGAACTGAGCACCAATGACCAGCGAAGACGTGTCTGGAGACACCCCAGACAGCGGTGGGATACAACCCTCACTGTCGCCCAGCCTATCACAGCACAGCGGTATGTCGACGATATCCGACGCTACGTTTTGGACAGCGGTTCAATCCCGCGTCCGGCCATCCTGATTTAGGTTTTCCGTGACTTCCCCAAATCGCTCCAGGCAAATGCCGGAATGATTCCTTTGATAGGGCACGGCCGACTTCCTTCGCCATCCTTCCCTAATCCGGTGAGACCGATGAATTCGCTGTCTGGTCTCCTTCTCCAAACAACCCAACCCAACTCCGCCAAATCCGAGCCGAGCCACGTTTTGTTGCCCTTCATGGCGAGCTATCCCGGTATTACATGTCAGCAAGATGATGCCCAAACATACTTATAGGCAGGGCCCTCCTACCATCTAGGAATTTTGATGTCTAACGCGCCAACTGGACATAATTTGGCACGATATCCCTCAGGAAGACATCCACCAACAGTGTCAATCTATGCCAAGCCAAATAACTGCTTGCAGACGGGCCAGAGGTGCACCAACCTATTGCTGACTTGCTCAATTTTGTGACGCTCTTTCTCTTGAATAAATTAGCCATTTTTTCTGAAATTGTAATCATTTGTTTGTCTGTACATGAATATCACATCCAACGATTTCCGTTCCATTCGGATAATTCCTCCACCGTGCCTTTTTTGTTTTGTTTTAGAGTGTAATTTTGTGTAGAATGGTGGACAACGGCGAAGAAAACTGTGTATGCAGCAGCTGAAGCACCTAACAAAGGCGAAGAGCGACTGTTACTGCTACCTAGACAAAATCAGAGTCTGCATTCTTATCTTATGATAATGATGATGATGATGAGTTGGGTTGAGGGGACGCTCGACATCACGGTCATCAGCGCCCTAACGAAAAATCAAAAGGAAATCTCATGGCGGACGAAGGATGTCCCCACATACAGAGCAGTTTATTACGTACTAAAGTCTGCTGCCCTTCCCCACCAGTTTAGGGATGAGGCCTGATAGTTCACAAAATTTCACCACTCTGTTAACACTGGTATCGGTATCTGCGAGGACGGTGGGCAGATCTTCGACGAGACCAAGGGCTGCCCTATTATCAGTATACAGGACACACGTAGCCACAATATGCTGAACTGAAAGCGGCACGCCACAAACTTCACAGAAAGGTGGATCCTCCCCCCCCCCGGAGCAGGAAGCTGTGTGTGAAAGGGCTGTGTCCGATGCGCAGTCTGGTAAGCAAAACCTCCTTCCAGCGGCGAGGCCGACACGAAGTCCGCCAAGCTTTTGTGGTCGGTTTGAGTGAATGCAGTTTGTTGTCCGACACCTGCAACCATTCAGTCTCCCATTGACGCATGATGCATGTGTCATAAAATGAGATAATGGCATGCAACGGGATGGGACATTGATGGACAGCACCATCCCAACATGCTTCCTTGGCAGGGTTTATCAGCCATGTCGTTACCCTGTATCCCAACATGGCTAGGTACCCAGCAAAAGATCACCTCCTTGCCACGGTGTTGGAGCCGCTGTAAGCCCTATCTTATGATAATTGTTTCGGTATGTACGAAATCATAAAAAGGTATAAAAACGAGCATGGAATTCTAGTTTCAGTGTTTAAAACTCAGAAAACAACGTTCTCCGAGCTGTATAACTTTCACGCAGATACATATCGGGACAGTAAAACTTCAACTCGTTGTCAGTCACAAACTACGATCCTGTACGGCACTTACCGCCTCCTTTGAGTTTTGCAAGCCTCATCTTTTTGCGAAGATCTGATGGCGTCCGAATTCGATTAAAGTACTGGCTAAACCAACCAACTCATCGTATGTGATTTTACCATCATTCTAATTCGTTTTGACACTTGTGAAGCTACAAATTTTACTGGATCTATATTGCAAGATTTTCTTTCTGTTATAATTGTTTGGTAATATATGGTATCAAAATTGAAAGTAGAATGTAAATAACTTATTCTAACAACATAGAGAAGTTCTTTTGGATGAATTGTGGCAATAACCCAGAACTTTCTGCATGCAAAGCGAATCAACAAAAGAAGGTAACTCTGAACTTCACCTCGATTTCATTATAAGAACAACTTTGTTCGGTCACAATGTTCCTTTTGCCCCGCTAATTCTTCGGAATAGAAGTAATATCGTTCGAACAATGCCAATCCGATGCTGACACTCCTGGAAGTTGTTGTTGTGGTCTTTAGTCCTGAGACTGGTTTGATGCAGCTCTCCATGCTATTCTATCCTGTGCAAGCTTCCTCATCTCCCAGGACCCACGGCAGCCTACATCCTTCTGAATATGCTTAGTGTATTCATCTCTTGGTGTCCCTCTACGATTTTTACCCTCCACGCTGCCCTCCAGTACTAAATTGGTGATCCCTTGATGCCTCAGAACATGTCCTACCAACCGATCCCTTCTTCTAGTCAAGTTGCGCCACAAACTCCTCTTCTCCCCAATTCTATTCAATACCTCCTCATTAGTTATGTGATCGACCCATCTAATCTTCAGTATTCTTCTGTAGCACCACATATCGAAAGCTCCTAGTCTCTTCTTGTCTAAACTATTTATCGTCCATGTTTCACTTCCATACATGGCTACACTCCATACAAATACTTTCAGAAACGACTTCCTGACAGTTAAAACAATACTCGATGTTAACAAATTTCTCTTCTTCAGAAACGCTTTCCTTGCCATTGCCAGTGTACCTTTTATGTCTTCTCTACTTCGACCATCATCAGTTATTTTGCTCCCCAAATACCAAAACTCCTTTACTACTTTAAGTGTCTCATTTCCTAATCTAATTCCCTCAGCATCATTCGATTTAATTCGACTACATTCCATTATCCTCGTTTTGCTTTTGTTGATTTTCATCTTATACCCTCCTTTCAAGACACTATCCATTCCGTTCAACTGCTCTTCCAAGTCCTTTGCTGTCTCTGACAGAATTACAATGTCATCGGCGAACCTCAAAGTTTTTATTTCTTCTCCATGGATTTTAATACCTACTCCGAATTTTTCTTTTGTTTCCTTTACTGCTTGCTCAATATACAGATTGAATAACATCGGGGAGAGGCTACAACCCTATCTTACTCCCTTTCCACCCACTGCTTCCCTCGACTCTTATAACTGCCATATGGTTTCTGTACAAATTGTAAATAGCATTTCGCTCCCTGCATTTTACCCCTGCCACCTTTAGAATTTGAAAGAGAGTATTCCAGTCAACATTGTCAACAGCTTTCTCTAAGTCTACAAATGCTAGAAACGTAGGTTTGCCTTTCCTTAATGTTTCTTCTAAGATAAGTCGTAGGGTCAGTATTGCCTCTCGTGTTCCAACATTTCTACGGAGTCCGAACTGATCTTCCCCGAGGTCGGCTTCTACCAGTTTTTCCATTCGTCTGTAAAGAATTCGCGTTAGTATTTTGCAGCTGTGACTTATTAAACTGATAGTTCGGTAGTTTTCACATCTGTCAACACCTGCTTTCTTTGGGATTGGAATTATTATATTCTTCTTGAAGTCTGAGGGAATTTCGCCTGTCTCATACATGTTGCTCACCAGATGGTAGAGTTTTGCCAGGACTGGCTCTCCCAAGGCTGTCAGTAGTTCTAAAGGAATGTTGTCTACTCCCGGGTCCTGGAAGTATCATACTCAAATATTTTTGATGCCCGACATGTGACATTACCCTAATGACATTCAGAATTAGAGGAGCATCTCGTCCAAACTTCGGCAGAGTGTACCGGTACTGGCACGAGTGAACCCTGGAGTCAGACAGACAGGGCAGTGCAGGATGCCGCAAAGGCCAGCGGCCGCAGTGCGTGCTGTGCTCTACAGACTGGCAACCACCCGCGCCTCACCGCCGGCCAGTATGGACGGGACGGCCCTGGGACACCTCGGTTTCCAATTGCCACACACGAGAGCTTCACACGTACATCGCAGCGTGGCCGGTTTTTTCCCCCTCCTGCCTCGGCAAGGACTCCATAGGTCGCAGCTGTCAGTATTACTCAATCACGATATTACTGGACTTGGCCGTTATCGGATACACGCGTTGACTTTACAGTAAACAAGCATAACGATGACTAAGGAAAACACATCGCACAGTCAGTGTTGTGCATGTAATATCAATCACGATTACCCGCTGACGCACGATTAGGCGTCTGAGGTGTCCTTACTAACAGACGCAATAACAATGTGGTCGACTGTTAACTGAGTGGTCATTTAATTCCACCAGATATACAGGGTGTTACAAGAAGGTACGGCCAAACTTTCAGGAAACATTCCTCACACACAAATAAAGAAAAGATGTTACGTGGACATGTGTCCGGAAACGCTTAATTTCCATGTTAGAGCTCATTTTAGTTTCGTCAATATGTACTGTACTTCCTCGATTCACCGCCATGATTTCATACGGGATACTCTACCTGTGCTGCTAGAACATGTGCCTTTACAAGTACGACACAACATGTGGTTCAGGCGCGATGGAGCTCCTGCACATTTCGGTCGAAGTGTTCGTACGCCTCTCAACAACAGATTCGGTGACCGATGGATTGGTAGAGGCGGACCAATTCCATGGCCTCCACGCTCTCCTGACCTCAACCCTCTTGACTTTCATTTATGGGGGCATTTGAAAGCTCTTGTCTACGCAACCCCGGTACCAAATGTAGAGACTCTTCGTGCTCGTATTGTGGACGGCTGTGATACAATACGCCATTCTCCAGGGCTGCATCAGCGCATCAGGGATTCCATGCGACGGAGGGTGGATGCATGTATCCTCGCTAACGGAGGACATTTTGAATATTTCCTGTAACAAAGTGTTTGAAGTCACGCTGGTACGTTCTGTTGCTGTGTGTTTCCATTCCATGATTAATGTGATTTGAAGAGAAGAAATAATGGAAAGTAAGCGCTTCCGGACACATGTCCACATAACATATTTTCTTTCTTTGTGTGTGAGGAATGTTTCCTGAAAGTTTGGCCGTACCTTTTTGTAACACCCTGTAGTGCAGTACTACAGTATGAAGCAGAACGGTGCAACCTGACTAAATAGAGAAGGACCGTCGAAGGAAGTAGAATTTGTAATAGCACAGTATGTTGCTTTGGGGTGTGTTCCGAGGCAGTGACTGAACAAGCAGAGGCGTACAGATACCGCCTTTAACCTGCCCACGCTTGCCTGTTAGGAGCCGGGCAGGCACTCTCTCAGCCGAACGGGCAAGCTGCTCTGTTCCCATCCAAGCTAAGCCAAGCTGAGGAGGCTAAAGGAGTCTTGCTTGCCTGCCCGTCCCCCGCTGTGGTACGCTACGTAGCAGTTTATTCTGTACGCTTTCAATGTTGTGTTACAAGTAGGATTCGGAAGTTTATGAAAAGTCGTTTTTTACCCGAGTATTAGAGACGACGCCAGAATGTTGTAGTCCGATTGAGCAGATGTACTAGAATTCCACAAACTTAGCCTTCGACAGCGATACAAAAATTCCTGAAATACGGTAGAGAGTAGAGAGGAGAAATGATGCTTCCTTCCGAACAGAATTATATTGATATACGCGGACACAGTTTTCGGCTCCAAAGAGTCAACAATAATTGAATCAATTATGTTTGTTTTGGGACATTGCCGGCCGCTGTGGTCGAGCGGTTCTAGGCGCTTCAGTCCGGATAACAATGGAGATACTATCGAAGACAGTGCTGCCAAAGCAGATTTACTAAACACAGACTTCCGAAATGCCTTCACAAAAGAAGACGAAGTAAGTATTCCAGAATTCGAATCGAGAACAGCTGCCAAGATGAGTAACGTAGAAGTAAATACCCTCAGAGTAGTGAAGCAACTTAAATCACTTAATAAAAGCAAGTCTTCTGGTCCAGACTGAATACCAATTAGGTTCCTTTCGGAATATGCTGATGCATTAGCTCCATACTTGACAATCATATACAACCGTTCGCTCGACGAAAGATCCGTACCCAAAGGCTGGAAAGGTGCACAGGTCACACCAATATTCAAGAAAGGTAGTAGAAGTAATCCATTAAATTACAGGCCCACATCGTTAACGTCGATATGCAGTAGGATTTTAGAACATATATTGTGTTCGAACATTGTGAATTACCTCGAAGGAAACGGTTTATTGACACACAGTCAACATAGGTTTAGAAAACATCGTTCCTGTGAAACACAACTAGCTCTTTATTCACACTAAGTGCTGAGTGCTGTTGACAAGGTATTTCAGATCGATTTCGTATTCCTGGATTTCAGGAAGGCTTTTAATACTGTACCACACAAGCGACTCGTAGTAAAATTGCGTGCTTATGGAATATCGTCTCAGTTATGTGACTGGATTTGCGACTTCCTGTCAGAGAGGTCACAGTTCGTAGTAATTGACGGAAAGTCATTGAGTAAAACAGAAGTAATTTCAGGCGTTCCCCAAGGTACTGTTATAGACCCTTTGCTGTTCCTTATGTATATAAACGATGTGGGAGACAATCTGAGCAGCCGTCTTCGGTTGTTTGCAGATGACGCTGTCGTTTATCGACTAATAAAGTCATCAGAAGACCAAAACAAACTGCAAAACGATTTAGAAAAAATATCTGAATGGTGCGAAAAGTGGCAGTTGACCCTAAATAACGAAAAGGCTGAGGTCATCCACATGGGTACTAAAAGGAACTCGTTAAACTTCGGTTACACGTTAAATCAGTCTAATCTAAAAGCTGTAAATTCAACTAAATTCCTAGGTATTACAATTACGAACAACTTAAATTGGAAAGAACACACAGAAAATGTTGTGGAGAAGGCTAACCAAAGGCTGCGTTTTATTGACAGGACACTTAGAAAATGTAACAGACCTACTAAGGAGACTGCCTACACCTCGCTTGTCCGTCATCTTTTACAATACTGCTGCGCGGTGTGAGATCCTTGCCGGGTAGGACTGACGGAGTACACCGAAAAAGTTCAAAGAGAGGCAGCACGTTTTGTATTATCGCGAAATATGGGAGAGAGTGTCACAGAAATGATACAGGGTTTGGTCTGGAAATCATTAAAAGAAAGGCGTTTTTAGTTACGACGGAATCTTCTCACGAAATTCCAATCACCAACTTTCTCTTCCAAATGCGAAAATATCTTGTTGACACCGACCTACATAGGGCGGAACGATCACCACGATAAAATAAGGGAAATCAGAGCTCGTACGGAAAGATAAACGTGTTCATTCTTTCCGCGTGCTATACGAAATTGGAAAAATAGAGAATTGTGAAGGTGGTTCGATGAACCCTTTGCCAGCAACTTAAATGTTATTTGCAGAGTATCCATGTAGATGTAGATGAACCGCGTGACTGCTAAGGTCGCAGGTTCGAATCCTGCCTCGGGCATGGATGTGGGTGATGTCGTTAGGTTAATTTGGTTTACGTAGTTCTAAGTTCTATGGGACTGATGACCTCAGATGTTAATTCCCATAGTGCTCAGAGCCATTTGAACCATTTTGGGTCATTGTAGGCTAGAAAATTATGGATTTTAGTTCTGTTTTCTTTTTCTCTTCGGCGTTTTTCGGTTTCACTTATTTATTTTAGATACGAACGGTTTTCTCTTCAATTTCGTCTTATTTCGACTAGTACTGGCTATTCTCGATTCGAACCGTCATCATTACCTCTAATACTTGTCTCCTGTAGTAAGCAGAAACATCTCTTGAAGTCGAGGTCCTTTGCACCTAAAAGACTGAACATGTCTATTATAATACAATACAATGATAGTTTAGTTTCTGTAATCTTAGTATGTTTCAGCCAAATATTAACCGAGTAATAACAATGTTAATTACTTTTTTCGAGGTTGTGTATTTCGGGTTCGCTGAATGGATTCTATGTGGTCAAAATTGTTCATTCTAAATCCCTCAAATGTATTTTAACAAACGCGTAGTTAATTTTTCTTTTTATATTAAGCTAAAAAATACATGTCTGGGAGGAGAAGCTATTCATTCATACAAAGCTTTCTTCGTACTATTTTGCATACCACCAGATCGCGGTCTTTAATATCGACTGCCGGCAGGTGTGGCCGTGCGGTTAAAGGCGCTTCAGTCTGGAACCGCAGGTTCGAATCCTGCCTCGGGCATGGATGTGTGTGATGTCCTTAGGTTAGTTAGGTTTAATTAGTTCTACGTTCTAGGCGACTGATGACCTCAGAAGTTAAGTCGCATAGTGCTCAGAGCCATTTGAACTATTTTTTTAATATCGACTCAGCGATATTTTTTTTCTATTTCAATCAGTCCTAAATTTAGAGAACTTATTTACAGCCAAAGACCTGAAGTCCGTAGCACATATTTTCACATATTTGTCAGCCACTAAGTCTTTGTCCTCTTTCAAAATATTTATGGAGTAAGGAAAATGCTTGTAAAATTTACACAAATGTCGCAACTTATTCGAGGTCCCCGAATGCCTGTTAAGTAACTTTTTACTCAGTTTGCATTTCGAGACACCTACCGATTTATTTGAAGCTGCCTGGTAAACATACGACAACTTTTTCCCTGCTGTACGTGTGCTCTGTTTCGCGACTAGTATATATTCCCCAACTCTTAACTTCTCAAACTCCTTTAAGTTTGGTTTGTTCATTTTACTGCTCTCATTATTATGACAGCTGAACTATAGTAAAACTGCCTGCTCAAACATATAGGTGGCTACTCTGCAGTCACGTCGGATTCGTAGCACAACCTGTTGCCAGGTGCAGCAGACTGAATAGGTCCCGCAAACCTTGCCGGGCTTGTGGGAATCCAAGCTGGCTTGCTTGAACCACTGTGCTTCGGTACACATGCTCTTTTATTTTTCTGTTGCGGAAGGCTGAGCTGCTTTAATGGTTGCGGCAGGCAGGCCGGATGGAGAATTTATGCACCTCTGCTTACTAGTCAAAAAGTAACTTTTTAGGTTATCTCTTTATCTAACTTACGATCTGTCTGCATTCCATTTTTTCATTTATCCCTTTTTTTTAATATCTTCGCAAAACAGCGATATCTCGTTAGATTTAACGTTAATGGTATCTGTAATGTATATAAGTAGATATTTAATTAGTTGGGTAATTCCAGTATTCTTTCGGAATACTAGGCCCAGCTTTAACACTCTATGTGGTGCTTTAACGTAATTAAGCTATAAAGAACGAAAAAAATAGTGCTAGGGTGATTTTGAGTATGTTATTCTCCGTTAATGAATTGCGCTGGCTGCATGGCGCAGCACCTAAATATTAAAACTAACATCCTTCTATAGTTACTTTGGAGCCACCTACCATACGAGAAGTCTTTAAAAACTGCAGCTGGAACAAAATGGAATTGTGTTGTGTGCTTGTGTTTTATTTCTAGTGACTTTGACGTTGCTTTGCCCTTAAATTGGAACACTCGTTCCTTTCTAGCAGTTTGGACTCACGTGCTTGCGCAGACTCTAGGAGACGAGACAGGGCCCAATTTCCCGTGCAACTCGCGCGTCCCCTTCAGGTCTTGAAAGGGGTGGACCAAAGCAAAAATCATGTGGGCTCGTCCGGGATTTGAACCCGGGACCTCTCGCACCCGAAGCGAGAATCATACCCCTAGACCAACGAGCCACACTGAATGTTTCTGGAAGATATAAAGAGGTACAAGTAGATCACACGGTGCAGAAAACTGCGATCTCGTGACCAGTTTAGCCATCGCATCAGTTCATGCCGCACGATTTGCACTGTTTTCCGTACAGGCGGCTCACGTCCGCTCACATACTAGTTGATCCTGGTAAACTTTCCTTTCCTAACGAGTTGTTGTGATATAAGGTTGTCTGGTTTCCAGCCGAGTGAGGTCTTCAACGACATCAGCTGTCGAATGATTCAATTACTGTTGACTCTTTGGAGCCGAAAACTGTGTCCGCGTAAATCAATATAATTCTGTTCGGAAGTCAGCATCATTTCTCCTCTCTACCGTATTTCAGGCATTTTTGTGCCGCGGCCGAAGGTTAAGTTTGTGGGATTCTAGTTCTTCTGCTCAGTCGGACTAAAACATTCTGGCGTTCAAGGATATCACTTTATGTGCGCACTCACGCTTTCGATACGCAGGGGATAATTTAGTATCCACAAGCAAACTCTGAGCAATGCCGTTGCACACTTTCGAAGTGATACGAGTGTTTCCTGTACGACAACTACAGTTACTGACGTCTTGAAATCAATATTTACAAAACCTTTCATATTATCTGGCACGGACGACGGTAGGTATGACACTGCTTTTAATTTCCTTTTGCGTTGCAGTTGTATTTTACTTTCTTTAGAAACACGAAACACTAAGAAAGTTAAGGTTTCTTTAAGAAATGAACATAATACGACATTTATATTCCAACGCATCATTCACCTGAAATACCGCCTAGACTACCTCAATATTAAACAAATTTGCTTCGAGTTGCGACGCCAATTTAGTCGTCAAATAATTTTAAAAATCTTTGTTTTCCTGCAGATAACGATATTTTGAGGCATGACAATTAGGAATGTCAGAAGTCGTACCATAGCAAATGAGCAAAATAGAAGTACTTAACACGTGTCTACTTATTGATTGTTTTCAATTAAATGAGTACTTTTTTGTGAAAGCAGAGAAATACAGAATAATCTACTGTACGAATATTAACACCCATCTTAGTTCGAGTAAGAACTGTCACCTATCACCGCTACAGTGCATTGAAGCTGAAGAGGTCTGTGCCAGCTACTAGGCAACCCCTTCGATAGGGACCATGGATTTCTACACTGACTTCTCTGCCAAGGGCACTCATACGATAGTGTTTCTGCGGGGTGGGGGGGAGGGGGGGGGCAGTGAGTGGCTAATCTTGTGTATGGAGTATTTTTAATATTTTGGAAGACGAATGACGAGTTATAAGTAACTATAAAAAACATCTAAATTCCAACCCACTTAAAAACCTGTATTATACCGGCTTTTAAATCATTTTCTTAAAAGGAAACTACCTTACTACATTACATTTTTTCCTTTCGCCTTGTTCCTGTGTAAGGACGCTGTTGCTCTCTGCCGCCAGAGCGGTTCGTATGTAAAGGCGTGGATCCAGTGCGGCGGATGGGGTGAGACGGAAGGAGTCACGGAGTGAAAGTCTGGTCAAAGCATTCTTGTTTTCGTCATAGTGGAACTCGGGGCAGAAGGGATACTTAATTTTCAACAGTTTTTGTAAATTAAAGAAACACAAAGGAACACATCTTAACGGTATAAAAACAATCACCTTGTAGTATAACCTGTCGCACCTTACATGAAAACAACTTAGAACCGTATGCTATGTATTTTTTACATTTTTTTAATGAGATGACTGCATATTTCCGGCTTTGTCTCGAACACGGGGCAAATGGGATAAGGCAATTTCTATGAAATTATTGTATGAACGTTGAAATTATTAGGAATACAATATCAAAACTAAGACAAATATGGTTTAATGAACAATTTAGGCTGAGAATTATGGTATCCTTAAAAAAATCATTAATGTCATTTTAATAAATGTTCAACACTTTTAACGCTTAAGACCAAGCTACTGTTACTTCATTGAATGCCATTACTCATGCAGCAAAGCCGCGCCGAGTGGCCGAGCGGTTTGAAGCGCCATGTCACGGATTGCGCGGTTCCTCCCGCTGGAGGTTTGAGTCCTCCCACGGGCATGGGTGTGACTTTGTTGTTCTTACCATAAGTTAGTTTAAGCAGTGTGTAAGTCTAGGGAACGATGACCTCGGCAGTTTCGTCCCTTAGGAATTCACACACAGTTTAACATTTTGAACATGTAGGAAATATATTTTTCAGGCTTACGAATAGACAACGTAGGATGCCTAGTAACAAATCATGTAACACAGTCCCGCTCAGACAATTTTCTCTGTTAAACCTGATCTTTCCAACGTTGATTTGGGTACGTTAGACTCCTCTGATTCTTTTTTTTTTTAAACTCCCATTTCAGACAACAGCTGAAACTGCCATTTCCGTTGATTTAGTATCCCATTCCTGCCTATCAGCTTTTAAATGTAAGTTCACACCATCTGGAAAGGCTAGGGAAAAACAAGAAGCACGTAGTTCGAAATCCACTTGCATCAAAAATGGCTGGGCATAACGGAACACTATCCAGTTCCGCCCCGTCCGCTTCCACTCCAGGAGCACATTTCACGTTAACAACTTCTATGGGGAGTAATAACTGACGCATTTAAAAAATGGTTCAAATGGCTCTGAGCACTATGGGACTTAACTTCTGAGGTCATCAGTCCCCTAGAACTTAGAACTACTTAAACCTAAATAACCTAAGGACATCACACACATCCATGCCCGAGGCAGGATTCAAACCTGCGACCTTAGCGGTCGCGAGGTTGCAGACTGCAGCGCCTAGGACCGCTCGGCCACTACGGCCGGCTGACGGATTTAAACATATTATATAACTAACGTATAGTGAACGGAAGGCACTTTAAGATTACTTATCATTCAGAGGCGTACAATAAACAATTAACGGCTTACCTCGCGTTAAAGTCACCAAAAATTATAGAAGCACAGCTGGAAATGTGAACGACCACCGCTCAATTACAATTCACACTCTAAACCGAGTAAAACTGTCTGCCGCACCTTCCCTTCTTTTCAGAGAATAGCAGCACGTCACTACGATAGGCCGCAGCGCTCTCCAGTCTAGAAGAGAGCACGATACCGTTGTGCCCCGCAATCCCATTATGCCCCGTGTTCCCCTACCAATTTGCAAATTTACCAACCAACCAGTTCCGTATGATAAAGTAGCATAAGAACTGTGGACCTGGAAAGCAAGGACTACCAGAGGACTGTGTTTACCACAGGACACTCCTCTGTTGGCCGCCTGACGTCTGGCTAACGCTAGGAGGCAGCGGCAGAGTGCAGGCCTGCCTGCTGACAGCAACACATCCGGCACTGTTCCCAAGTCCACAGGCAGAAGCCGCTGATCTCGGGAAATTGAGTTGCGCAAGACGGGAAGGGAAGGGAAAAACCCCATCGCTAAGGAAAAAATTACAGAAAGATTGACTTTTCCCGAACTTTTGCGGAAACAACGAGAGAAAGAGCTTGCGTTTACACGCCCCGTTAGCAGTAGTGTGCTGATCTGTGTTCACGATCGTAGTGTGAAATGAAACATTGATAATTCCCAGGGCAAATTTCCATATTAAATTGTGTAAATTATGGCGACGTCAAAGTTGTGAGACTTTGTCGCTTTTATTAACTACATGACAAACATAATTCTCAAACTTTCGAATGAATGCTTTGCAAGTGATAAATTTCTCTTAATGGCTGTTTCTTGAAAGATATGCTGAAGTGATTTTTTTTCAAGGTTTTCCATGAACGTTGTGCAATGTTGCACTAACAAAAAAATCGTTTTTTGTACCAACGGCATGTCATCTGTGAGTAAAACAAAACATATTTATTTGTGTGCGACGTGCAACTGGTAAAACAAATTTTAAAAACGGTTTTAATTGTATGTACATTCTTATTACAATGGGTCGCTGTCAGCAGCGAATATTAGGGAAAAATGGGTGTTTTCACACTTGTCAAAAGTGAACTGTAATGGTAGCCTTTGCAACAACGGTTTCACTTTTCAGTATCGCCCGTCTGATACAAGTGGCTTTACTAAGACTATACAGGGTGAGTTACTAACTATTGTCACCAAGAATAACTCCGAAAGTATCATAGGTGCTGAAATGTTTGGGGAACAAAAGTTGCATGGGACAACGTGGGCCATAATATGACGTTGGTTTTTCTGTTGCTAGGTGGGGTCGCTACAGAGATATGAAGCTCAACTTTGTTTTTTTTTTAATGGGATGCTATCGAGATGAATCCAATGATGTGTAACATTAAGGTCTGAGAAGGTCAACGAAGGTCACAAAAGTGGCATGAACGTCCATTTACAGAAGGTGGTAAAAGTGGTGACCATTAGTACAATGCAGTGATGCAATCTTCTTATCATGGACTGAGTGGTATTCCTTATCACATCTGCACTTATCGAAGCATATGCTCTGACAATTCTCTCTCGCATATCTTCAGGTGTACTTGGAACGTCTTTATAAACAATGTCTTTTACGAATCCCTACAAGAAAAAGTCCAGAGGCGTCAAGTATGGCGAACGAGCTGGCCACGACACATCTCCTCCACGTCAAATCCAACGATTTGGGAATTGTCTCTGCAACACATTTCTAGCCATCAGCGAGAAATGTGCCGGATACCCATTGTGTTGATACCACATTCTGTTCCTTGTTCCTAACGGTATTTCTTCCTGTAACCCGCCTCATGTTTCTTGCAGGAATGTGGTGTAGTTCCTACCATTAAGCTTTCCTTCGATAAAATAAGGGCCTATAACTCTGTCCTCCAGGATCTCACACATTCATTCAGGACCTCGATTTTTGGTGTGCAACTTGCCGCAGCCAGCATGGATGTTCAGCTGCCCAATACTGCATGTTATGCAAATTAATATTTACATGGTTCGTGAATGTAGTCTCGTCAGTAAATAAAATCAAATTAATAAATGTGTCATCCCTCTGAATCTGAAGTTGAACCCATCGGCAGAATTCAAGGCAATGCATACAATCCATACCAGTTAATTCTTGGTGGGGACTGATACAGTAAGAATAGTTATGGAGATGCAGAACACGAACAACGCTACTCTGGCTCATGGCAGATTCGCTTGTGTTTTGACGCGAACTAAGACAAGGATCTCGAACCACAGTGGCAAGAGTAACGATTTCCGTTTTCTCGTTAGTAACTTTCCTTTGCCGGATATGTTTCCGATGCATTATAGAGCCAGTTGTTCTCTATTTATAATACATATATTTAAATGTACGACGTGTAGGGTGAGTACGTTGATGGTATCTTTCAGCGCATAAGTCTCTAGCTCTCAGTGAATTTCGTTGGCATTCTCCGTAAATGAGCAGCATATCGACTTGTTCTTCGAAGGAATACATTACTCACATCGATTCGACGATACTAGTCTTACCATTCCTATTAGTGTTGTACTGCGATAACGTCGAATGGTGTTTACATGACAATGGTACGTTAGATGATACAAACGAAGACCGTTGTTGAACAGAAATCGCTCTTGCTCATAAAGCTAAAGAACTCTGTGAGAAATTTATTACCGTTCTGGAAGTGTGTGTTGAGATTTGCACTGACAGCTATTCTGTCTGTTTCTGAGTCAAAGGTGCCATTCAGAGCTTGTCAAGACAGCCATTACGTAAAACATTGCCCTTGTAGCAATCATTTGTTGAACAACAGTTTTGCTAATCTTTCTAAGTTCACTATCGGTCCCAACGCATCGCCACTCTAGAGAAGATTGTACCATTTTCTAATGCCTTTGCAAAAAGACATGGAGTCTTTGAAGAAGCCCTCAGTGGAGTAGCAACGCAGCGGAATTCTGCAGTTTCATGATGACAAGCCACCGAAAAAAAGCTAAAAGATTTCTCTGTGGCGCGTCAGTATAACGACGTCCCAAGAACAGTGCCTTCGACAGGCTTTACACTGCCCTGAATTCATTCTCTCAGCCGTCTGCTTGAAGGACGTATTAGGTCATGAAATATACTCATCTCCTTTATCTTTCCTTTTAGTTACCTTTTAAGGCGCAAATTATTATATTTTTGGTTTATTCAGTTTCCAAGTTGTTTTTTTTTTCTCGTACTGTACAGGTAACTTCGTCGCTCAGCCGTTTTCATCAACCAACAACTATACACTTTAAAACAACAAGGGCACAAAACCCGTCCTAAAGCAGAAGAGACAAAATGTGGATTTTGCTTCCCGGTAGCTACACCACGAAGCTTAAGAAACTGCTAGTTGAATGTGGAAGTAAAAGCACAATGTACGGTTCCTCGACAGATATACGCGATTGCTCAGTTCACCGAAAAATACTTTCGAAGAGTCTTGCGCATCCTCCGTGTAAGAGAATGTCAAATCTGATCTAAAGGAGGGGCTCTCCCGAAATGTGATGAATCTTTTCAATTTAAGTTTTTTTTCTGCCACGTACACCTTACAGAGAAGAATATATTATGTAGTGCAGGAATTCAGACTGTGGGTGACTAGTAGGTCTGTTGATATTTTTAAAAAATCGGGAATCCGATACATCGGTGTTTAAAAGAATATCATTATCGGCTTTCGGTATATCGAAAAAAGTATCGGTATATAGACGGGAAAAATATCGACGTACCGGCCAATAAAAATATCGGGTACACATTTAGAGCTGTATATTTAAGTGCTGATTTATTATTAGATATTCTGTACATTAACAAGCTAGTAGTCTGCCTCTTCCCCCCGCCCCCCTTTGAGTAAGAACTGAAAGGAAAACGATGCATTTACACGCTTGGCGATAAGCACTTCGCTAGTAATGATAACTGCATGTTAAGTGGCACAATAAAAGGTGTCCGATGGTCCGTCGTTCGGTTTCGTCACATATCGGATGTGTACGGCACACTTCATGTCAACAACCCTGTTTTTTTCATTTCTGTCAACGCTAAAGTTGTAGTGTCAAAACTGCATGGTGAAGCTAAACGTTACAGTGTCTGTTGGAAGCGCCGAGCGCCGACTACGTCAGCATTCCCTCTCACACGTCTCCGTCCACCGCACACCAGTCTTGTTGTCATTTAGGTTTTTGTTTATCGTTTTCAGCAAATGTTTCTGAAGAACGCCGATGTGAAGAAACAGCACACTAGTTGAGTTAAAAACTGTTTTAACGCTATTTCTTCACATTGGAAATCTTATTCCATTCATCCCCTCCCCCCCCCCCCAGTGCAATCGGACTCCTTCTTTTGTACCACCTACACTTACTTCACACAGTCAAAGAGAAAATCGACGCGGTCGAAGCTCAAAAAGTAGTAGACTTCTTCACACAACGAATGTGAAAATATGTTCTACAACAATTTCAAAAGAACAACTCCAAATATTTACCGATAATTGTGATAAGCATAATACAAAATAAAAGTATCGACACTCGAAACTACCATTTTGATATCGATATATGGTCGGGAAAGGTATAGCGATATATATCTATATGTCTCGCGTTACTATCTGCGAAAATATAGCTACATAAATCGATATGTTTTGGAAAAAATATCGATATATCGATATCTTGTTAACAGCCCTAGTGGCTAGATGGAAGCTCCACGCTGTGGCCGGTGTTAAAATTCTGGAGTCTCTGCTCGACATCACCGAGACGTGCGACAATGAATTGAATCCTTATATTGGTATTACTCTAAAAATTCTAGTCACGCTTCCTGTTAGCAGAACACACGTTCTCAACCCTTCGTCTCCTCAAGAGTTGTTTTATAGCAGCCATACGAAAAGAGCGACTCACCTGTCTTGCTTTCTTTCAGATCCACCGTGATATTGATTTGTTGGTTGGTTTGAGGAAGGAGACCAGACAGCGTGGTCATCGGTCTCATCGGATTAGGGAAAGATTGGGAAGGAAGTCGGCCGTGCCCTGTCAGAGGAACCATTCCGGCATTTGCCTGGAGTGATTTAGGGAAATCACGGAAAACCTAAATCAGAATGGCCGGACGCGGGATTGAACCGTCGTCCTCCCGAATGCGAGCCCAGGGATATTGATATTAAATCAAACAGTATTGTGAAAAGGAAAGTTGCTACTCACCATACAGCGGAGATGATAAGCCGGAGCTAGGCACAACAAAAAAAACTGTTCCAAATACAGCTTTCGGCCAGTAAGGCCTTCGCCAGAATTAGACGGCAAACACACACACAATCACGCTATGATATATTGACTGATGCAGTCATCGTGTGATTTGCAAAGAATAAGAAGCGATGACTTGAATTTTTCGTATATACTAATTTAGAAAAGGCAGATTCTGTGGTCTGACTGCTTGTGGAGTGCAGTGTTTCTTCGCTGCGGCACTGGGAAGGGGAGGGTCGCTGGCCGCCTTTTATCCTCGGGGAAGATCCCCAGCACTCATCTGGTAGTAGGTCGGGTGGGCCTGGGGCCATCCTGGAGGGACTGGAACGAGGATAAGCCCTGCCCCCGTCTGGGATTGAACTGGGGATATCCAGGGCCTCTAGACCATCATGCCCAAATTACAGTGTAACAAAATAATTGATATATTCCACTGATATTTTTTAAATATTATAATTCAATTCAGTTGTGGTGAGTTTTATTTTTGCAGAAGATGGGGGGAGGAAGGGCATGAATGACAATCTACAAAATGGAAAAATATTTGACGAGGTGAAGAAGTTACTTTCATTCTCTTTTCTTCTTCCCCGGTGCCCCAAAGGAGATGTATGTGATAAAAGATTTATAAAAACACGAATAATTTGTGCCTCCCCCTCCCCCTCCCCCCCCCCCTCTCTCTCTCTCTCTCTCTCTCTCTCTCTCTCTCTCTCTCTCTCTCTCTCTCTCTCTCGGGACTGAAGCCTGAATCTGATCTAGGGTGTAGAGGCATTCGACCTTATCTAACTCCCTGAATGCTGTCAGACCCATTCTGAGAAGATCCGCTTGCGCTCCTCGAGCAAATAAAAGCGTATTTCCAGACGAAGGAGTGGGCTAGCCCAAGCATTGCGAACTACAGCTTCGAAGCTCTGTAGCATTGTCGAGGGCATACCTAGACATTCTCAGTTTTGTTCCACAAGACACCACGTCGACGTTAGATTTGTTTTGTTATATCATGTATATGGAAGGAGTAGAAGCAGGCTGCAGTTAGTCTCGTGAGACCAGTTGAGGACTTACTTGTATCAAAAGTAGCAGGTGGCTTTTGGGTCTGGAAAGAAGCTGATTATGTTGATCTCATGTCAGTCCCTATTGTACCCAAATTACGCCATTTGCAGAAGATGACAGTGTGGGCAATCAGCATCACGTGGTTCTCTGAGCCTAACTGCGAACTTAATGTACGTATTCGCGCGCGCGCGCGCGCGAGCGTGCGTGTGTGTGTGTGTGTGTGTGTGTGTGTGTGTGTGTGTGTACAGAAGGAACGAGCAGAGAAGCCTGCAGGACACACATTTTATTGCTGGACTAGACAGCATGGGTTTCGAAGGAGATGGGTGGGGAGGAAGGATTGTGTGGTTGGACAGCGAAAACGTGTGTACTACGTTCAGATCAGTTAGGGAGCAAAGGTCTCCAGCACTGCCCTCTGACCACGGCAACAGTTGGCAGGCGACTTTAGGGATCGCGACACCTGGGACAAAAAACGCCCACGGAAGGGAGCATGCCAGCACGACAAGCTTACGGTAACACCGTGATCTTGGACACCGTCTGGCATTCCTGTCGTGGTTTTTGCGAGTGTCTATTTTTTTATCATGGACACACATTTCGGTATTCTTGAAATAAAGTTTCAACATTTTTTCTTTTCATTTATTACGAAGAAATGTTTACCAGTAAAGTCTCCAAATACTTTTAGTTATACTGAACGTATGTACCAGACGTAATGCGGGAGTCTGATCTGAAGCAATCACGCCACCTAATGGCATTTCCGTTGCAGCCTTCTACTAACTACGCGAATGCCACGTATATTAATTCTAGAAATTAATGGGTTACTCTTGCAGTCCATATGCTTAGGTATGTTTTGGTGCGTTTGGCTTCAGTGTCACGTATCGTTGGTTACTGATGGTCACTCATTTTATTTTTCTTATCTCTACAGATTAAAAGATGATTTCATGGAATCAAAACCCATCATAACATTAGAAATATGCGGAATCTAGATGTCAACCACATACAATCATTTATTTCGGATTTCAACCAAAAAAGAAAGTATATTTCAGCAGTTAATGTTTACCAGAAGAAATGCTTCTCTGACATAGCGATGTAATTAACAATGTAAACAAGATGTTAGTGGAACTTTAGTAACTTGTTGTGATTCTTCAGCTTCTCCCGTCGTACTTCATAGTGACCTAGTTCACGGATGAACGGCTGGATGTCAGTTGCCATCATCAGGTGCAACGGACGAAATGATTGCTTAGTGGCCAGCGTTGCGCTTTTATCTCAGCCCTCCCACCCCCCCCCCCCCTCTCTTCCCTCTGATCTGCCACTCTGTCCATCGTCCTCGGCCAGCGTCTTCTACGCCTCTCCTCCCACCGATACTCCAGGTGCACATGCCGATGGTATCCCTGCTGTTCCTCCACCTGCCCCCGAAGTTAGTTCGTTGTGGGATATCCCCTTCCTCTCCTTATTCAGATTAAATGAGGGTTCCCAGGCCTTACTACGGTTGCAGTAGCAATAGCAGAGAAGCCATTAGCTTTTATACCTGGGTACGAACGGAGCACGGAGCATCGTGACAGTGTGACGAAGAGGGGAGGAGGTGCTGGCTGAGGACAGTGGACAGAGGGTCGGATCGGAGGTAGGAGCCGAAGAGATTAAAAGCGCCATGACGGTCGCTAAGCAGTCACTCCTCACTGCACCTGTTGATGGCAACGTAGCTGCTTCCTAATATATTGTGCCCACTGGACACTGACATCCGGCCATTCACCCGTGAACTATTTCGTTACTAACTCATTGTTTACCTGAATTATATTCTACATTTTTTATGATTTGTAAGATATATCACATCTGTACGAGATGTCATGAACCTAGTCAGCGTTGTGCAAATATTTAATGGCAAACTGGCCAGCAGATTTGTAAAAAGAATAATGCTCGTGACTTGTAAATGTGATTTTGCAAGTAAATACGAACATTTTTCGTATTTTGTAGATGGCTGTACGACAGTAAAAACTACTTTTGTTTCCACTTCATTACGAATATTATAAGGTACACTCTGTTTAACCAAACGAATTTTTATTGCATTCGTCATGCAAGAGACAACACGCATAGGTAGTACGTGCATTCTCAGGTAAATCGCATTCTGTTTGTTGTTCTGATTGTCAACCTTTTCAAACCTACACAGCAAACATTGTATTTTATAAAATCATAAGTTTCACATTTTTAGTTACACAAACATTAAACAGTTATCGCATAATTTTTTTTCAATCAAAGAAGTTACGGTTATCGTTTCATAATAGTACTTCTAAATTTCTAAAACACCAACATTTGCAGAGGTTTACTAAGTATCTCTGCCAATTGTTCTTCTGTACTACAATACTCTACTTCATAAAAACCTTCTCTGCATTGTTCACTACATGTGGAACTTCACATAAAACATGTTTGTTTCACGTAACTGTCTTCATCTGATCATTTGGAGAGCACATACATTGTGTACATGAAGCATGGTCTTCACTTCTCTGCTGGATAGCGGTTGTAGTAAGTCCTTGATGTATTTTATTTCTTTGGTGGATTCTCCTGCTGAAATTTATTCCGCTTCAGTTAATGAAATAGCTATTAAACTTCGTTGCTTCGAACACCAACTAATGGGGGCACCGTTATGAAGAAGAATGTATGGACTTCTACTATTAGTCTCTCTTAAGTTTTAAAGCATAATCAGCATCATAATACAAATTTTATGAATAGTGTCATATTGAATTTTTCCAGTACTTTCTTCACATACTGTTCTCTATGTAGAAATATTCCATCCTCTGTTCTCTTTATCAGTATCTCTAGGTACATCTCGGGATTTTCTACCACAGATCTTTCAAAATTATTCTCAAGTTTCTTTAGCAGATTATCAATTTTTTCGATGACTTTTCCAATTATACTTACATCAACATTATATATAGCCATCTACGTTTCTTCAGTTACATATTTAAATATCTATTGATCCGACTTCAGATGAATAACTCCTTCTATATTTTTGAAATCTGTCAATTTTGTTCCATCTGTACGCAGGTTGTTTAAGTCCTTACAGAATTTTCTTCAAAACACAAATTCTCTGGCTTCTTCGTATCCTTCAGGCATATTCATTAAAATCCCTTCCTCCAGTTTCCAATGAGGAAAAGCTGTTTTTACATCAAACGCTCTCATGCGGAAATTTTTCTCAGCTGCCAGGGCAAATAACAGGCCCAGTGAACAGACATCTATTAGTGGGCTGAATACACTCCTGCAAATGGAAAAAAGAACACATCGACACCGGTGTGTCAGACCCACCATACTTGCTCCGGACACTGCGAGAGGGCTGTACAAGCAATGATCACACGCACGGCACAGCGGACACACCAGGAACCGCGGTGTTGGCCGTCGAATGGCGCTAGCTGCGCAGCATTTGTGCACCGCCGCCGTCAGTGTCAGCCAGTTTGCCGTGGCATACGGAGCTCCATCGCAGTCTTTAACACTGGTAGCATGCCGCGACAGCGTGGACGTGAACCGTATGTGCAGTTGACGGACTTTGAGCGAGGGCGTATAGTGGGCATGCGGGAGGCCGGGTGGACGTACTGCCGAATTGCTCAACACGTGGGGCGTGAGGTCTCCACAGTACATCGATGTTGTCGCCAGTGGTCGGCGGAAGGTACACGTGCCCGTCGACCTGGGACCGGACCGCAGCGACGCACGGATGCACGCCAAGACCGTAGGATCCTACGCAGTGCCGTAGGGGACCGCACCGCCACTTCCCAGCAAATTAGGGACACTGTTGCTCCTGGGGTATCGGCAAGGACCATTCGCAACCGTCTCCATGAAGCTGGGCTACGGTCCCGCACACCGTTAGGCCGTCTTCCGCTCACGCCCCAACATCGTGCAGCCCGCCTCCAGTGGTGTCGCGACAGGCGTGAATGGAGGGACGAATGGAGACGTGTCGTCTTCAGCGATGAGAGTCGCTTCTGCCTTGGTGCCAATGATGGTCGTATGCGTGTTTGGCGCCGTGCAGGTGAGCGCCACAATCAGGACTGCATACGACCGAGGCACACAGGGCCAACACCCGGCATCATGGTGTTGGGAGCGATCTCCTACACTGGCCGTACACCACTGGTGATCGTCGAGGGGACACTGAATAGTGCACGGTACATCCAAACCGTCATCGAACCCATCGTTCTACCATTCCTAGACCGGCAAGGGAACTTGCTGTTCCAACAGGACAATGCACGTCCGCATGTATCCCGTGCCACCCAACGTGCTCTAGAAGGTGTAAGTCAACTACCCTGGCCAGCAAGATCTCCGGATCTGTCCCCCATTGAGCATGTTTGGGACTGGATGAAGCGTCGTCTCACGCGGTCTGCACGTCCAGCACGAACGCTGGTCCAACTGAGGCGCCAGGTGGAAATGGCATGGCAAGCCGTTCCACAGGACTACATCCAGCATCTCTACGATCGTCTCCATGGGAGAATAGCAGCCTGCATTGCTGCGAAAGGTGGATATACACTGTACTAGTGCCGACATTGTGCATGCTCTGTTGCCTGTGTCTATGTGCCTGTGGTTCTGTCAGTGTGATCATGTGATGTATCTGACCCCAGGAATGTGTCAATAAAGTTTCCCCTTCCTGGGACAATGAATTCACGGTGTTCTTATTTCAATTTCCAGGAGTGCAATTCCTGAACATCTGTGTCTACTTGTTGACAACTTTTCACAAACATCCTTGTCTCACATCGACCATTATCCTCGACTTTAAAGCTTCATTTGCTTGTAAAGATCCCTTTTCCTGTCGTACTTCATGACGAAATAGTTCACGGATGAACAGCTGGATTCACGAACTTCCTTGTGTCATTATGATAAAGTGATTGATTTTCTTCTTCTATTGGTTTTATTCAATTTTCTTTATCTGGACCATGGATACACTCATTCTTCATATGAAAGTAAAGCTGTTTCATAACCTTCATATTTAAAAGGACTCTTCAGATTGTTTCCATCCCTTAAATTGAAATTTCTGCTTTCTTCATGACTTTCTTCTCCTTAATTTTCTTGATCTTCAAACTCGTTTACCTTATTATTAAAGTCGCTTAGTATTGCACCAACAGCAATATTTTTCTATACAGTCTTTTCTGTCTCACTGCTCAAATACAACATCCCTTGACACATCGATACTGAGTAGTGATACTTAAACTTTCGCTACTTAAGAAGGACCCCAGGAAAAACGAGTGATCGTAAGACAACGAACTCAGTAGAAGCATTTGTAAGGACACGTGAAAGAGAAATCATGAATAAACCATTGGGAGAAACAAATTTTAATTTCCACACGGGAAGATACCATTGGTAATTAGTGGTATCATGTTTACACTCCAGGTTACAAACGTTGCTCAGTGTGACGGCCATCTGTATCCATGACAGCCTGGAAACGCAATACAGATTCCATTTCGTAATACTGCCCGCAGCACTTTTCGAGCTGTGGACCATGGAACATTCAGCTGTCGCGACACAGATCGTGCGCTGCTTGAAGATTGCACTTTGTGTCCAGCATTCTCAGCCATAGCAACAGTAACTTCTTCAACAATTTATGGCCCAATTGGCCGCCGGCCTGTCCCATGAACAATGCTCAAATCGCCAGTTAATTTGAACTTCCGAATCATGTTCTTCAGTCCAGGTGTGGAAAGAGGATTTCTTCGTATTTCTTCAATGCGTCGATACTTGCGAGGAACAGCAACACTATTGCTGTTGTTTCGATAAAACTATGTCGGCATACCAGCACAGGCGTCGAGCGGCAAATCGTGACACTAACACTACTAACACAACGTAAATCCTACAGCACATAGGCTGAACATCATTCCCATAATGTATGGTACCCATATTGTGCATGGATTTCCGTCTGAACTGGCTCAAGTTTAATTATAATCACACTATATTTCTTCATTCTGTAGCAAAAGGTCTGTAGCCGTTGGAAGCATACCCAACAAAATATATGGTTCACTTGTTTCATGTAGCTTCTTCAAGTAGCCAAGATTTGTTACAAAAATTCATGATCCAGAAACTTGAAAGTTTTGACAGATCTGGGCTTCTACCAAACCACTTACCTGGAGGTGTAACACTTTTATTGACAATGGGGTTTCTATCGATTAAATTTGTAGCTTTAAGCAATGTTTCTCCTCTTTCTTCGGTTTGTTACTGAAGATCATCAGACTTGCCTCGTTTATTATTGTCAGATTTAGCTTCTGCATTCCTATTGCGTTGAGAACTATACGGAATACAACAGTCTAGCCGAACTGCCTTTCATTCACACAAATTCTTAAACTATGACCAGTGCATTCATCACCTTTATGATATCTTATTTTTGACACTTTCAGACTGAACAATTTTTTCTTTCTAAGACATGCTTTCTTACGAATCTTACAGTCTCCAACTTATAGCCTAAAAAGAGGTTACACAAAAATGAGTGAAATCATCTAATACTGTTATGTAGTATCTGCACCCATTAAATGTTGGGGATCTGTCTCTCCACAGATATCAATATGTATTATTTCAAGTTGTCTTGTTGTTCTTTCTCTCTCAGTAGAAAATTGGTTTCTTGTGAACTTAGTTCTCACACAAGCTTCGCACAATTATTTTTGCTAGGAATAAACTATTAGCAATTCCATCGCACATTTTCTTGATCTTCGAAGTACATCTTATGCCTAGATGACCTAGCTCCTTATTCCATTCTTGTTTTTTTTTTCCTACAGTAGTGATTGCATTCCTGGTTTAACGTTAACTTCATATTTCTTGTTTTGGGCCCCTTTAGAACCAGTGTTTCATCTTCATAAATTTGAACAGAATTTTTATTATATACAACTGTGCAATCTGTTTCAGTAATAGCATGCACAGACATCAGATTTCTGATCAGTTCAGGAACATACATAACATCTTGAGAATACAGTTTTCACCTACAAAGTTTCCTGTTCCAATTATTTTCACTGATTCACTTTGTTTGGTAACTTTCATAACACTATCACCATCTTTCACATTTGTTACCTTGCGCACTTCATTACATGTATGTCCTGCATGTGGACTACAACAACTACGACCACATCTCCTTCCTCATTAGCTGCTTCTGAATTTTTTTTGTGCTTTCATATTCAATAGATATAGTGCCTACTTTCTTTGTTCTCAAAATAATAATCTTCTTCTTTACGATTTGTCATTTTGCAGAGAGGAGAGTGCTTGAAAGGCCTCAGTTTTTGTTCTTGAATTTTATTTGTATTTTTAAAGTAGCACTCTTCTCTTTTCCTCAGTGATTATTTTTCTTGTATATATAACAGTGTACCTTCCTTTTAGGCTTCTTGCGAAATTACCATGTCAACCACAATTGTTACAGATTAGATCCTTAATTTATTTTTAGTTAAAATGAACATCAAAGACAGCATTCTGTTTTTGGTTATTACCTCTCAACCGTTCCTCTTAACTTATGAGTCTTGCAATTAAATGTTCATAGTCGTCTCACCACTGTGTGTTGAATCACATGCTGGAGAAAAAGGCTTAAATTCATCTGGCAAAATGGAGAGTACCTTGGGTATGAGCATAATATCTGACATATTTTCTAATTTGAGACGATTCACTTCAAATGCTATATTGCATAGAGCACTTCCGCTACTAGCCAATTCCTTAGTTTTATTAAATACGAAGTTTTGTAATTTTTGAAGCAATCGCTAATTTCTTAAGGAAGTGTCTCTTTTGTATATTGCTCTAAGTTGAGTTTATAGTTCACAGACTTGGACGTTTGTCAACACAACATATGTGGCCTTACTTTCTTGTTAGTTATCAACGAAATATAATGTTTCGCCTTCGCCTTGCACTCCGTTGCTGCTCCCCCTCCCCCTTTCTCTGTCGCATTTTTCAAGTGATTCAGTTCCGTTCACAATATCCTATAGATTCTGCACAGTAGACAATTTTCTGACTTTGACGGCCTATATGGCAAAACCACTGCTGTCCGTGAGCACTTGTATATCACAAAATTATTCATTTTCTTGAGACATTTTTAAGTGTTTTTCTTCTTCTTTCAACGTTTCTTGGCTATTTTTTAGGTTTCTTTGATTGATTTCGCAATCTTTTAACGCTGTTTCGTCCACTGCTTTGGCCTTTCTTATTATAGAGCTGTTGTGTTTTTACTTTTAGATGTTCACTTTGTAACGAACATAAGATATACAGTCTTTAAGTAAATGAATTTTTATTAACTTCTACATACAACAACGGACCACAGACGCATACAGTACGTACACTCTCTAATAAGTGATGTCATCTTCTGTTCTGGTTGCCAACCTTTCAAAACATACAGTAAACATTGCGTTATACCAACTCTTCAAAACTTTCAACAACTAGAAAAGAAGTCTACAGGTCCAGATACGAATCTCAATATATGTCACGTATTGATGAGGACGCTGGAAATGTACGCAAACATTAGACAAGTGGCAAATGAAAAAATCAGGCGCAGTAGGCCTGCTAAAATTTAAAATTGCCCCTCCTCGGTTTAAACCACCCAATTCCGGTAAACAGGCTGCGCACCAGGTATCTGGACTGAGGCGCCGTTACGTACTGTCTTCAGTCGCGTATCATTGAAATCACTAGATGATTATAGGTCTAGATCAGCGATGCACAGACCGCGACCCGTCCCTCAAAGCTCGTTCTTGTACATTGACAAAAAAATGAACCAAATATCAAAGCAATTGTGAAATGAATGGCTTGTCACGTTTCAAATTAAATTGTGTAAATAATCTTTCTGTAAAAATACATGTTGTAATTATATTTGCTAAATAAAATGAAATAAATAACGTGAAATAAAATAAAATGATGGTGTGAACAACTTTGATGCTTTACAGACAAAAAATCCTAATCATTGAAGACGATGATGATGAAATAAAATGAATGAATGGTGAACTTTTTTCCTGTCCTAGGGCTCTGCCACACCTCTCTTCTCACCTCCACCCCCCCCCCCTCCTCTCTCTCACTCTCTCTCTTCCACACACACACACACACACACACACACACACACACACACACACAGTGCTGGCCATTGTATACACCCCAGTCAATACCTTATACTAAGCAGGCCCTGTGGCGCAATGGATAACGCGTCTGACTACGGATCAGAAGATTCCAGGTTCGAATCCTGGCAGGGTCGCAAATTTTAATAACTGCATCGGTGTGTTCTAAATGAAAGTTTTTAAATGGGTCGTTACAACCTGCAACTGTGGTTTGTCTGGACGTGCCGTTAATGTTCCTTCGTAATTCAAACTTATAAATTAACTTTCTCTGAACAAGTTTCTTGCTGATGCCATTTTCTGCGGCAAGTGTATAAATATTCGTTTCATTAATTGAAATGCGTTTTTCTAGCTGTAGCAAGGGCGAAGCTTTTCAATTTATGGAACAAATAACTTTATTCCACTTGTACAAAACAAGGACAAAAAGAAAATGGATTGGTGAGGAGAGCTGCCAGAGAGAGAGAGAACTGCTTGAGGACTGAGTATTTCAGACAATCTGTTGAACAACTAACAGTAGAAGAATGGGTAGGATCTTTTTACCAATGTGTCCCAGGTTGTTCCTGCACTGATTTAGGGATGATTTGAACCCAGAGTTTTGTTGGTCGCCAACGATGAGTTTCAATTTAATACCAATGGCAGAAACTTCTGAAAGAAAAAGAAAGTGGGAGCAACATCCCAGTCTCTTTTTAAACGAAAAGTCAAGTGAACGTTAAAGATAATAAGATAGGTTATATGTGGGCCACTCAACAAATCTGAATTGTAAGTCTTACATACAGAAATATCAAAAATATCAGAAAATTCTGGTAGCACGTAAACGTGTTAGTCACTTCATTGCTTCTGGAGAAGATAAAATGAATACTGAATTTTTAAAATCTTGGTTGAGAAGTTGTTCCCATCTTAGACTAAATAAAAAAAAAAATAAGTAAATTGTACGTAAATACATTTGCGTTCCCGACATATTTTCAGTTATTCATGTAACATCTTATACACTGATCTCTGTAAAGTCTTCGATATTGTCCCTCTGTCCGAAGAGCATCGGTATCTGAAGTAAATAGACGTAATAACTTACACATAACTTACACTAACCCCCAGTTTAAAAAGTTATGAAGAAGCATTCACGCACTGATGGGCTGACTGCTGCAGACTACTTATTCGTTCAGTCGGCAAAATAGATCACTGTGTGGATAAAGTGGCAGACTTCCACATGTAGAGTGTTGTGTTACGTTTGGGATTTTATGAGAAAGAAATTGCTTTAGACAACTGACAAAATAACTGCTGATTACAAAGTATATAAACCCAACCCAGAAATTTGCATAGTTTCTCAACGGTTAAATACCGATTTTGTATATTTGTTTATTGTGGTCCTTTATTAAGTGGAAATTTTCTAAGACATAATTTGTTGCATATCTTACTCCATTCTCAGTACACAGCCTGTCGTCGTCTGACATATGATGCTGTGTTAGGTAAGAGATGGTTGTACACTCAGAGCAAAGATCTACTACAAGACGGATAGAAATTTAAGCAAAAAGTGGCCGAGATATCTCATCTCCCTCGGCCAGAGATATTGACAGAAACGAGCTGACGATAACTACAAAAAAATTATTCGTTCTTCATTTGTGTGGCTATATTGTCCGTAGTTGCTTTACAATTCCTGAGGATATTTTCGTTCTATCGTTGCAACTTCAAGAAGATGCGAGTGTTGTTTTTTCCCCTCCCTTCACCAGATTTGATTCGCTTTACGAGGGGGGGGGGGGGGGGGGGGGCAAACGGACTCCGAGGGCGCTGCCACTCGTAGACGTAGTGCAAGGTTCTCACGCTAGATGGTGTTAGTGGAGACCTTCATGAAACAACTGTGCAGACGGCGTCAGTAGCGATGGGCAAACTGAAACACGTAGCTGTTTCGAAACAAATGAAACAATACAATGTAATGTTTTGATACGCTGTTTCGAAACAGTGAAACAGTTTGTGTTTTGTAATCCAATAAACCTACACATTTTATCATCTTGAATGTGCGAGAGCGCTAATCATATCGCAGAAAGCATGAAACTATCACTTAGGCGTCTTGGCAGTTTCGTTTCCTGCAGCAAATGCGCTGCTTTCGTGTCGTGTGACTTTCATACTTTTCAATTGGCTGAGGACAGCCATAGCTGAAGACAAAAGAACCACCGCGAACGGAACTGGAGGTGGGAGCAAACTGCAGAAACAACGGATATGCTACTGGGATTCCCATATTCTGTTAGTATGGGTAATATACCCATCCTGCTAATTTCCATTCATACAAAGGGAATAGGCACAGTGAGTATAGACTCACAAATAATTCGAATAAATAACAAAATATAACAGAAAAAAATTTTGTATTTCAAGGTGTTTCGAACCGTTACTATAAATTCACCATGCTTCCCAGCCCTTCCCATTCACCATTACACTATAAGTGATATGTCAAACAGATTTCTTGCAATTATACCTACATCACATTTATGTATATGTCTAATACCTGTCACTCTACGCCTTTTTCTATTCAAAATGTTGTAGGCTTACTTGCGTTTCTTAATGTGATTACTGTACATGAACAGAGAAGCGTATGTTATAAAAAAGTGTAATTTAACTGAATGATTTTCACATATTTATTATTTTGAATGTGAATAGTATGCATTGTTTTATTGTTTGGTTAGTGTTTATAAAGCAGATGTTACGCCATTTCGTAATAGGACAGTCATCTAGAAACGAAGCTTTATTTTCGGATATCTTAAGTTTTATGCTTGTCAAAAAGATTTCGACACTCTTGAAAGTGTTTCATGAAGTGGTATGTTGTGTTTCAGTACCTGTGCCGAGCTCGAATCTCGTCCGACACAGAGCGGAATGAAACATCACTGTTTCGATACAATTAGTCCGTTCCAAGCACATGTGGACTGAAACAGCCTTATTTTGAAACAACGATACAGTTTCTGTGTCTGGCTCGAGATCGAATCTGGTCCGGTTATCCGAGACAGTGGCGGAATCAAACACCACTGTTTCGAAACAGTGAAGCACAGCCGTTCCGAAACACTGAAACAGTTCCACGTATCGATACACTGTATCGAAACATAGAAACAGTGGCCAAGTCTAGGCGTCAGTGTAGAGCCGAACGTGCAAGTGTGGTATTGTGTTTCTCTGACTGTTGGCGGGTTACCTCTGCGAAGTCGTTATGGCAACTTTAAAAGAATAAAGAGTGTGTGTGAAATTTTATTTCCTGCTTAAAAAAACTGCAACGGAGACACACCAAACGCTTCAGGAAGCTTTCCAGGAGGACGCTATGAGCCACACACAGGTTTTCGAGTAGTTTGGGCGCTTTAAACGTGGTGAGATGTGTGTTGAAGACCAAGCTCGTTCTGGACGCCCTTCAACATCGCGAAATGAGGAGAACATTGACAAGGTCCGCCAAAAGATCAACGAGGATCGTTGCCAAACGATCGACCAAATTTCAGCAGTCAGGAATCAGTTGGAGCTCGTGCCAGCGGATTTTGAGTGAGGATTTGCACATGAGACGTGTTTCTGCTAAATTTGTTCCGCGCCTTCTCACACAGGAGCAAAAAACCATTCACATGAATATGTGTCAGGACTTGAAAACAGAGGTTGTACGTGATCCAAACTTTTTGAACAAAGTCATTACAGGGGATGAGAGCTGGTGTTACGGGTATGACTCCGAAGCCAAGCAATCGTCAAGCCAGTGGAGGACTCCCAACTCTCCCAGACCAAAAAAAGCAAGGCAAGTGAGGTCAAATGTGAAGACGATGATCATTGTCTTTTTTGATGTTCGTGGAATTGTGCACCGGGAATTCGTACCCCCTAGCCAGACTGTTAACCAGCACTTTTACTTGGATGTTTTAAGGCGTCTGCGAGAGGATGTGAGGAGGAAACGTCCAGAACTTTGGCGATCAGGTGACTGGTTTCTGCATCACGACAACGCTCCAGCACACACAGCCTTACGAGTGACGCACTATTTGGCATCTCAGAGGTGGCCTGTCGTTCCCCACGCTCCATATTCGCCGGACCTAGCCCCGTGCGACTTTTTCCTATTTCCATCAATGAAAAAAACGCTAAAAGGGGAGCGTTATGACGATGTGGAGGCGGTAAAAACAGCTTCGCAAGGGGCACTGGACAACATCAAACTTGAAGAGTTCCAAACATGCTTCCAACAGTGGGAAAAGAGACTTGACAAGTGCATCGCATGTAATGGAGAGTATTTTGAAGGTGACTGAAGTAAAAAGGATCTTCAATAATTTTTTTTTAGTTCTATCCGGTTTCTTTTGTCCCCCCTCATATTGAGGTAAAGCATCATCAGTGGTCTGTAGTTAAAGATATTTACAATTTGATTTCTTTGTATGATAGAAAAACAGTACATTAACAATATGTTGGTTTTTCGATTGAAAAACAAATGAAATCATAAATATCTTTAATTTGAACACTGATGATGCTTTTCTCATTAAAGTGAAACGCGTCTGGTGAAAAAAACACGCGTTTTCTTGTTGTTGCAACGACAGAACGAAAATATCGTCAGAAAAGTGTTCGTGTTTATCATTATTCATTACGCTATCGCAAATTTTTTTTTATTTGAGTGTGTTTAGGTTAACTGCTTATGGTTTCGCTAAATCAGACTGTTGATTTTCACAGTCCACGTCTTCGAGAAGAGACGTTAATTTTCCGGAAAGGAAAGCTCACGGCATATCTACTTTATTTCAACAGGCATATACTTCACTTACCTCCAAGAACTGAGGCGCGGAGTGGCCGCGCGGTTACAGGCGTCATGTCACGGACTGCGCGGCACCTCCCGCCGGAAGTTCGAGTTCTCCCTCGGGCATGGGTGTGCATGTTGTTCTTAGTGTAAGTTAGTTTAAGTAGTGGGTAAGTCTGGGGGCCATTGACCTCAACAGTTTGGTCCCTTAGGAATTCAAAAAATGGTTCAAATGGCTCTGAGCACTATGGGACGCAACTGCCGTGGTCATAAGTCCCCTAGAACTTAGAACTACTTAAACCTAACTAACCTAAGGACATCACACACATCCATGCCCAAGGCAGGATTCGAACCTGC